>NW_028270182.1:5415298-5722173 GCF_037043375.1 Chiloscyllium plagiosum
TTGGTGAGACGGTGATGTCTCTGATTGGTGGGTTGGTGGGCATCTCTGATTGGTGAGACAGTGATGTCTGTGATTGGTGGGTCGGTGGGCATCTCTGATTGGTGAGACGGTGATGTCTCTGATTGGTGGGTCGGTGGGCATCTCTGATTGGTGAGACGGTGATGTCTCTGATTGGTGGGTATCTCTGATTGGTGAGACAGTGATGTCTCTGATTGGTGGGTATCTCTGATTGGTGAGACAGTGATGTCTCTGATTGGTGGGTCGGTGGGCATCTCTGATTGGTGAGACAGTGATGTCTCTGATTGGTGGGTCGGTGGGCATCTCTGATTGGTGAGACGGTGATGTCTCTGATTGGTGGGTCGGTGGGCATCTCTGATTGGTGAGACAGTGATGTCTCTGATTGGTGGGTCGGTGGGCATCTCTGATTGGTGAGACGGTGATGTCTCTGATTGGTGGGTCGGTGGGCATCTCTGATTGGTGAGACGGTGCTGTCTCTGATTGGTGGGTCGGTGGGCATCTCTGATTGGTGAGACGGTGATGTCTGTGATTGGTGGGTCGGTGGGCATCTCTGATTGGTGAGACGGTGATGTCTGTGATTGGTGGGTCGGTGGGCATCTCTGATTGGTGAGACAGTGATGTCTCTGATTGGTGGGTCGGTGGGCATCTCTGATTGGTGAGACGGTGATGTCTCTGATTGGTGGGTCGGTGGGCATCTCTGATTGGTGAGACAGTGATGTCTCTGATTGGTGGGTATCTCTGATTGGTGAGACAGTGATGTCTCTGATTGGTGGGTATCTCTGATTGGTGAGACAGTGATGTCTCTGATTGGTGGATCGGTGGGCATCTCTGATTGGTGAGACAGTGATGTCTCTGATTGGTGGGTCGGTGGGCATCTCTGATTGGTGAGACAGTGATGTCTCTGCTTGGTGGGTCGGTGGGCATCTCTGATTGGTGAGACGGTGATGTCTCTGATTGGTGGGTCGGTGGGCATCTCTGATTGGTGAGACGGTGATGTCTCTGATTGGTGGGTCGGTGGGCATCTCTGATTGGTGAGACAGTGATGTCTCTGATTGGTGGGTCGGTGGGCATCTCTGATTGGTGAGACGGTGATGTCTCTGATTGGTGGGTCGGTGGGCATCTCTGATTGGTGAGACGGTGATGTCTCTGATTGGTGGGTCGGTGGGCATCTCTGATTGGTGAGACGGTGATGTCTCTGATTGGTGGGTCGGTGGGCATCTCTGATTGGTGAGACAGTGATGTCTCTGATTGGTGGGTATCTCTGATTGGTGAGACAGTGATGTCTCTGATTGGTGGATCGGTGGGCATCTCTGATTGGTGAGACAGTGATGTCTCTGATTGGTGGGTCGGTGGGCATCTCTGATTGGTGAGACAGTGATGTCTCTGCTTGGTGGGTCGGTGGGCATCTCTGATTGGTGAGACGATGCTGTCTGTGATTGGTGGGTCGGTGGGCATCTCTGATTGGTGAGACGGTGATGTCTGTGATTGGTGGGTCGGTGGGCATCTCTGATTGGTGAGACGGTGATGTCTCTGATTGGTGGGTCGGTGGGCATCTCTGATTGGTGAGACGGTGATGTCTCTGATTGGTGGGTCGGTGGGCATCTCTGATTGGTGAGACAGTGATGTCTGTGATTGGTGGGTCGGTGGGCATCTCTGATTGGTGAGACGGTGATGTCTCTGATTGGTGGGTCGGTGGGCATCTCTGATTGGTGAGACAGTGATGTCTCTGATTGGTGGGTCGGTGGGCATCTCTGATTGGTGAGACGGTGATGTCTCTGATTGGTGGGTCGGTGGGCATCTCTGATTGGTGAGACGGTGATGTCTCTGATTGGTGGGTCGGTGGGCATCTCTGATTGGTGAGACGGTGATGTCTCTGATTGGTGGGTCGTGGGGATCTCTGATTGGTGAGACAGTGATGTCTCTGATTGGTGGGTCGGTGGGCATCTCTGATTGGTGAGACGATGCTGTCTGTGATTGGTGGGTCGGTGGGCATCTCTGATTGGTGAGACAGTGATGTCTGTGATTGGTGGGTCGGTGGGCATCTCTGATTGGTGAGGCGGTGATGTCTCTGATTGGTGGGTCGGTGGGCATCTCTGATTGGTGAGACGGTGATGTCTCTGATTGGTGGGTCGGTGGGCATCTCTGATTGGTGAGACGGTGATGTCTCTGATTGGTGGGTCGGTGGGCATCTCTGATTGGTGAGACAGTGATGTCTCTGATTGGTGGGTCGGTGGGCATCTCTGATTGGTGAGACGGTGATGTCTCTGATTGGTGGGTCGGTGGGCATCTCTGATTGGTGAGACGGTGATGTCTCTGATTGGTGGGTCGGTGGGCATCTCTGATTGGTGAGACGGTGATGTCTCTGATTGGTGGGTCGGTGGGCATCTCTGATTGGTGAGACAGTGATGTCTCTGATTGGTGGGTATCTCTGATTGGTGAGACAGTGATGTCTCTGATTGGTGGATCGGTGGGCATCTCTGATTGGTGAGACAGTGATGTCTCTGATTGGTGGGTCGGTGGGCATCTCTGATTGGTGAGACAGTGATGTCTCTGCTTGGTGGGTCGGTGGGCATCTCTGATTGGTGAGACGATGCTGTCTGTGATTGGTGGGTCGGTGGGCATCTCTGATTGGTGAGACGGTGATGTCTGTGATTGGTGGGTCGGTGGGCATCTCTGATTGGTGAGACGGTGATGTCTCTGATTGGTGGGTCGGTGGGCATCTCTGATTGGTGAGACGGTGATGTCTCTGATTGGTGGGTCGGTGGGCATCTCTGATTGGTGAGACAGTGATGTCTGTGATTGGTGGGTCGGTGGGCATCTCTGATTGGTGAGACGGTGATGTCTCTGATTGGTGGGTCGGTGGGCATCTCTGATTGGTGAGACAGTGATGTCTCTGATTGGTGGGTCGGTGGGCATCTCTGATTGGTGAGACGGTGATGTCTCTGATTGGTGGGTCGGTGGGCATCTCTGATTGGTGAGACGGTGATGTCTCTGATTGGTGGGTCGGTGGGCATCTCTGATTGGTGAGACGGTGATGTCTCTGATTGGTGGGTCGTGGGGATCTCTGATTGGTGAGACAGTGATGTCTCTGATTGGTGGGTCGGTGGGCATCTCTGATTGGTGAGACGATGCTGTCTGTGATTGGTGGGTCGGTGGGCATCTCTGATTGGTGAGACAGTGATGTCTGTGATTGGTGGGTCGGTGGGCATCTCTGATTGGTGAGGCGGTGATGTCTCTGATTGGTGGGTCGGTGGGCATCTCTGATTGGTGAGACGGTGATGTCTCTGATTGGTGGGTCGGTGGGCATCTCTGATTGGTGAGACGGTGATGTCTCTGATTGGTGGGTCGGTGGGCATCTCTGATTGGTGAGACGGTGATGTCTCTGATTGGTGGGTCGGTGGGCATCTCTGATTGGTGAGACGGTGATGTCTCTGATTGGTGGGTCGGTGGGCATCTCTGATTGGTGAGACGGGTGATGTCTCTGATTGGTGGGTGATCGGCGTCGCCGTTGGAGAAGGCGGGAGCGCAGCATCATAACGGTTCCGCCGGGTATTTCCGGTTCCGGCCCAGAGCGCCGGGAGAGATGGTGGAGAAGAAGCGGGAGAGTGTGGGTAAGGGCAGTTGGGCGGTGATGGGGGAGGCTGCTGGCCCGGTCGGTGTTTGACCCCGGTGTTGTTGTTGTCTCCAGGCCGGTTTGCGGAGGGCGGGCAGCGGCGGGTCCTGGACCAGGCCACCCGCCAGCGGCGCCTCAACCGGCAGCTGGACGCCCTGGAGAAGGACAACTTCCAGGATGACCCACACGCCAACCTGCCGCAGCTCAAGAGGCTCCCGCAGTTCGATGACCACACGGAGTCCGGTGAGGGCCCGGGGGGGGGGAAGGACAGGGGCCCGGGGGGGGGGGGGGAAAGGACAGGGGCCCGGGGGGGAAGGACAGGGGCCCGGGGGGGGGGGGGGAAAGGACAGGGGCCCGGGGGGGGGGGGGGGAAAGGACAGGGGCCCGGGGGGGGGGGGGGGACAGGGGCCCGGGGGGGGGGGGGGGGGAAGGACAGGGGCCCGGGGGGAGGGGTGCAGTGTATTGGGGATGTTAAAGGGGCTGATCCCGGGGAGAGGGGGGGTTTCTGGGAGGGTGTGGGGTGCAGGTTGTTGTTGGTGTGAGCGATGGCGATGAGGTGGTGGAGTCCCTATTTTGAATCTGTGTAGGTGGGGGGTGGCTCCTGGTTGTTATTTGAGAAGGGGTGTGGATGTACGAAAGTGGGAGCTGGTGTTGCTGTTGCTGACTGAGCTGCTGCTGCTGATGAGTTTGTGTTTTAGCAAAGAAGAAGAAAAAGACACGAGGTGATCACTTCAAACAGCGTTTCAGGAAGAATTTCCAATCCCTCTTGGAAGAACAGGTGATGGTTTATGTGTGGGCTGTTCCCTGACCCCTGCCTTCAGTCCCTCTGCAGACTCTGTCCTGCCCCACTTTATTATTTGATGTCACTGGTTGAGCCAACATTTATTGTCCCTCCCTAGTCACCCCTGACTCCTCCCCGGTGAGCTGCTGCTGTCTGTGTTCTGTGGAGAGGCCCATGATACTCTTGGGGAGTGAATTCCAGAATTCACTGAAGGAATGGTGATATATTTTCAGGCTAGGATGGTGAGTGGCTCAGAAGGGATATGCTGGTGGTGGGTATATATCATAGAATAGGCAAAAGTGATGAGCCCTTCCTGATGAAGGGCTGTTGCCCGAAATGTTGATTTATTTTTTTTTCTGCTCCTCGGATGCTGCCTGGCCTGCTGTGCTTTTCCAGCACCACTCCTCCAATCTTGACATAGATCATAGAATTCCTACAAATAGGCCATTTGATCCAACGATCCACACCAACCCTCTGCAGAGTATCCCACCCAAGATCCATTCCCCTGCCCTATATTTACCTCTGATTAATGTGCCTAACCCACAGATCCCTGTACACGATGGGACAATTTAACACGGCCAATCCACCCTCACCTGCACATCTTTGGACTGTGGGAGGAAACCAGAGCACCCAGAGGAAACCCACGCAGACACGGGGAGAACGTGCAAACTCCACACAGACAGTCGCCTGAGGCTGGGATCAAACCTGGGTCCCTGGTGCTGTGAGGCAGCAGTGCTAACCACTGAGCCACTGTGCTGCCCATAGGGTGTTCTGACATACATGCTGCCCTTATCCTTATGGGTGGAATCAGTCATGTCTTTGGAATGAGTGTCTCAGGTGTTTTGGTGAATTGCTGCAATGCATCTTGTAGATGGTACACACTGCTGCTACTGAGCAAGTGGAGGGAGTGAATGTTTGTTAGTGTGGTGCTCTGTTCTGGGTGGTATCAAACTTCGAATGTTGTTGGAGCTCCAGAATTCCTCACCTCTGAAGGTGGAATTTACTGACTCTTCGGAGTTGAAGTGAAGTGTGGGGGGGAGCGGAGGGGAGTGGGGAATGTCAGGGTGGTGGGGTGCAGGGCACTGGTGGAGAAAAGATGTTGATAGTTTAGGTTAAGTGATCGGTGTCCCCATGTCCTCCCCCTACCTCAGTGGAACTGTTTTCTCTTTCAGGTCTGACCGTTAGACATGCCATTATTCTGTCAGTCTCATGTTCTGATCATGTAATCGGAACTACTAACATCTTTTCTCCCTCAGCACTCTATCCTACCATCCCTCACCAAAGCCGCTCCCTTACTATTGCATAAGTGCTGTCCCCTCCACACTTCCCTTCAGCTCTGATGAAGAGTCGTCTCGACTCAGTTAGTTTGCTCTCTCTCTGGATACCATCTAACCCACCATGAACTCCAGCATTTGATGTTTTCCTCCCCTCTGACCTGCTCCTGTAGCCACTGTATTTAATATGGCTAGTCCAGTTCAGTTTCTGATCAATGGTAATCCCTGGAGGATTCAGTTTTGGTAATGCTGGTGAATGTCACGGGAGCTGAAAATCTGTTGCTGGAAAAGCACAGCAGGTCAAGCAGCATCCAAGGAGCAGGAGAATCGACGTTTCGGGCATGAGCTCTTCTTCAGGAAGGAGTGTTTTGAATAGCAGTCTCTAGATGGTAGGTTGCTCTCTCTCTGGCTGACTCTCAAAATGCTGGCTACTTCATACCCTAAACATCAGATCGTCTCATTAGTTTGATGTTGTCAAAACAGTAAAATTCAAATTTGATTGGATTTTAGTATCCTGGGACATAATTTAAACTGATTGGTTAGCTTCAAATGGTCAAAACAACTGAGGTATCCAGCCTACAGCCAAATGTTACATACTTTCAATTTTCCAGTACATTCCGAGACTGCCAATCAGTCACATGACAGTTGCCTGCAAACTCTCACTGCTAAAACAGCCGTCACTCTCTCCTACGCGCCTTCATAACACCACACTTCATAACACTACCTTGAGCTCAAGAGCGGAGTATCACAGGATTTGCACAGCTATTTTAATAACTTGTATATAGTTTTAAGAAGTATTGACTGAAAGTTCAGAATATACTGAGCATAACAATGTTAACAAACTTATTTTGATTTCTGCCAAAACAGAACTTGAGTACAAGTGAGGGGCCGAACTATTTGACAACGTGTGCTGGTCCTTCCAAGCTGCCGCAGCGCCATTTCTGTGCAGTTTGTGGTTTTCCATCCAACTACACCTGTGTGTCATGTGGAGCCCGATACTGTTGTGTCAAGTGCCTGGGCACACATCAGGAAACCAGGTACGTTTTCCTCCTAATTACAGAGTAAAGCTCCCTCTACACTGTCTCTCATCCAACACTCCAGGACAGGGATAGCACAGGGTTAGATACAGAGTAAAGCTCCCTGTATGCTGCTCCCCATCAAATACTTCTCAAAGGCACTGGCAATAGATGCTGGCATTGCCCACATTGCAAGAATGAATGAATAGGGGGAGAAAGGACTCCCAGGACAGGTAGAGCACGGGTTATTGTATGCCGTTCACTGACTGATTTTAACTGACTGTGAGATATTGAATTTCTGCCAGCTTCATCCTTTCAAGTTATTGCCTGATGGGCTATTCTGAGGTGAGTCTGGCAAACTGTAGAAGTCAAGAAATGAGAGCTCCTCGTTCCTGTTTCATTTGGTGTTGGCTTCGAGCCAGTTAGTAAGTCGCTAACTCATTTTCCAGCTGACCCTCAAAGGTTTGATTGAGATTGGAAGCAGAATAGAACTGACAAATCATTCAGCTGCACAATGCAGTGGCGTCCTCACTTGACACTGCCTCAAGTGACCTTCTGATTGTGGAGGGACACTGGATAGGTTAAAGCCCTGGAGCCCTGATTAGTCATTATGTGAGCTCTGTATCACCCAGATAGTTATTAGGAAAGTCCATTACAAAGAAAATGCTCAAAATGCCTCCTCTGTGGACATCACTTTGATTCTGAATGCCACCACTGACTTTAGAAAATTGGAGGGGTTTTGTTTTTACAGCTTTGAAGACTGACTGTAATGATCTTCTGTGCAGGTGTCTGAAGTGGACAGTATGAAGTCTGGAGTCTAGCCTGTGTCCAGGAGACAGCAATTATAACCCTCCTGAATTATCGAAACAGCCTGTTCTTTTATTCACATCCTCCTTTCGAGTCTGATTTGAACCTGACATCAATCTTGGGGCTGGGGGACCCAGAAAATGCCAGTGGGCCTGTGAACTGTTGGTGGACAATTCTCTGTTTCATTTTTTTTAATGTTTGTTTGAATAAAAAAAAACTTGTGTGATATTGCCCTGAAGGCTTCACAGTACAACTTCCGTCCGAAATTGCAGGAGCTGACTGGGGTTTGGTTTCATATCAAGACCTGTGACCCTGGGCAGGGTCTGAGATGAGAGCCCTGCAATATTTGGCCAGACCGAACCAAGCTAACTCTTTTGGAAATAGCTGATCACTTGATGGATGCACCTTGGACTGACCGTAATGGTGATAAAAGTTGATACAGCCTCAACTGATGAGTTTGGACACTTTGGTGCCTGTTTAAATAGTTCTACAACTTTGTCACTGTCTCCAGTTGTAAACTTCCTGTATAATTGTTTGTCTTTCACTATGACAGTGGGTCTCACTTATGTTAACACCCTACACTCTTGCATCTTTTATACTTATTTAATTTTGAAGAAATTTATTTCCTGTCTTGGTATGAACTCATTTGACTTTGTGAGGTCTTGGTCTGCTTTCCTCTGTGCTCCTCCATACTTTAACCAGGTTAGTGGGAAGCTTAATCTGCTTGATTACCAGAGTGAAGCCTGCCGGAATAAAGTTTATCAGACCTTCAATGTACAGTTAAGTGTGTTTCTTTTATTCATTTGCAGGATGCGGGTGTCATTGGCTCGGCCAGCATGTCTTGCCCATCTTCTTGAGAAGCTGGTAGCAAGTTACTGCCCTGGATTACTGCAGTCAGTGTGGCTTAGCAGCGCTGTTAGGAAGGTAATTCCAAAACTTTGACCCAGCAAGGTATAGTTCTGAATCAGGGTGGGGAGTGAGTTGGAGAGGAGCTTCAGTGGGTGGTGTTCCCGCGTATCTGCTGCCCACGTCCTTCCAGGCTGGAGAGTTCGTGGGTTTGGAAAGCACAATTGATGGATCTTTAGTGAGTTGTTGCAGTGCATCTTTGAGAGAGTACATGCTGTTGTCACTGCATCAATAGGAAAGGGAGTGAACGTTGGAGTTGGTGGATGGGATGCTAAACATGGAGGCAGCCTTGTCCTGGATGGTGTGAATGTTTTTGATTTGTTTTCGGAGCTGCATTCATCCAGGTAAGTGAAGAGTATCCTGTCGCAGTTCTGATTTGTGCCTTGTTGTTGGCGAAGGTGTCTGGGGAGATGCATGGTCAGTTACTCGTTGCAAGAACCCCAGCCTCTGGTGTACGCTTGTCACCACCGTATTTATACAGCTTGTCCAGCTTAATTTCTGGTCAGTAATTAATAGGCAGTGCCAGTAAATATCAAAGAATGATGATTAGATTTTCTCTTATTGGATATGGCTTGGCATTTGTGTGATGTGAATGTTTCTTGTCATCTGAGAAGTTTCAAACTGTATTGAAGATTATGCAATCATCAGCGAATATCCCCCATTTCTAACCTTATGATGGGGGCAAGGTCACTGATGGGTCAGCTGAAGGTGGCTGGACTAGGACACTGTCCGGAGAACTGCAGACATGTACTGGAGCTGAAATTATTTAACTTCAATGACCGCAACTAACATCATTTGTGACTCCAACCAGTGGCAAGTTTTTCCCCATCGCTCCCAATGACTGTGGTTTTTTGTTTTGCTAGGGCTTTTTGATGTGTGAAGTGCTGTCTTGATGTCAAGCTTGTGTAATGAGTTCAGGAAATGAGCTGCACTGAACCCAAGCCACGTGTCCGTGAGCAGGTTATTAGTCGACAAGTACCATTGAATAGCACTGTCATGGATGGAGGGTAGACTGACAGAGCGGTAATTGGGCTGGGTTTGTGTATAGGAAATACCTGGACAATTTTTCACATTGTCTCACAGTTGCCAATACTGTGTCTGTACTGGAACAGCTTGGCTGGGGACGTGGCGAGATTTTGAGCGAAATCTTCAGAACTGTTGTCAGGGCCTGTCTGGGATCGGTTGCATTCAGTGTAAACTTACTAATGTGTGTACAGGTTCTTTGGAGTTGAGTGTCCTTCACAATTTCAATATCCCCAACACTTTTTGGATAGTTTATTTTTGAACTTTTGGATGCTCGTCGCTGTGTAGGAAATATTCAGTTGATTTGTGTGGAGTATCAGATGTTGAGATGAAATTATTAAATCAACTTGTTATACAGACAGTAGCTGTGGGACCAATTGCAGTTGGATCACTCCAACAGAGGTGGAAGTTAGGGCTATAATATCTTATTGGAAAGCAAATTGACTGCTGTCTGTCTTATGCAAAATGGGGAAGACTAAAGCATGGGGGTCCAGGATTGGGTAAATGGGAGCCCTTTGGAGTTGTGTTGGATAAAAACAGCAGTACCTGCTGAACTGGGAGCAGTAGGGAAGGCAAAGTTAATCCTAGGGAGTCAGACCTTGCTGCAGGGACAGCACAGCAGTAAAAGTATATCGGCCTACATTGCACACTCAAATTTGGAGTTGGACTCCAACCTTGACATTCTGATTTGGGCAGACCAGTTTACCTGATTCCCAACCAAATTGGTCACTTACTATTAGGGCATATGTCCGCTCGGTCATTACAGCAATGAACTCTATTGAAGAACAGTTCATCTATTTATTAATATAGATAGAATAGATTTATTTAAAAGTGCACAATTATTTGCATCATGACAATATACATTCACTTTACATGCTTAATATGCAATGTCTTGACTGAATACTTTAAAAGAAGGGGCAATATCTGATGTGGGTGTCAGTGGGATTTCACTGGCAGGACTCCTGCATTCCAATGTGAAGATGTTGAACATAGAGATCCTATCTTAGAATTACACAATGGTCATAGCACACAAGGAGGTTATTGAGTCCATGCGCCGTTTTGAAAGTCATGGTTGAATCTGTCTCTACTGCCTTCTATATGCATTTCAGATCCTGACCACCTGCTGAATTTAGTTTCTTTGTCAATCACCTTAATCCTGTCTTCTGGTTCTTGACCCTTCCACCAAAGGGAACAATTTCTCTGTTTATTCTGGCCTGCCTTTGGAGAATTTGGGATTGTCCTTAATCTATTCATCTACCTATGGTTATTCATTCCTTTCGAGAGTGTGGTGCTGGAAAAGCGCAGCAGGTCAGGCAGCATCCGAAGAGCAGGAGAATCAACATTTGAGTCGTTTGCCAGAGATGGACGTGGCGAGGTCCAGGAAGGGGAGGTATCCGATTTGGTCCAGGTGGTCAGAGTAGAAGGTGTTCTTGAAGGTGATGAACTGTTCAACCTCCTCATGAGAGCATGAGGTGGCGCTGATAGTCATCAATGTAGTGGAGGAAACGGTGGGGGATGGTGCTGGTGTAACTGCGGAAGATGGACTGTTCCACGTATCCGATGAAGAGGCAGGCATAGCTGGGGCCCATGGCTGTCCCTTTGGTCTGAAGGAAGTGGGAGGATTTGAAGGAGAAGTTGTTGAGGGTGAGAACCAGTTCTACCAATTGAATGAGTGTGTTGGTGGAGGATACTGGTTGTGTTGGCGTGAGAGGAAGAAACCGAGGTCTTGGAGGCCTTCACCATGGTGCATGGATGTGTATAGGGACTGGATATCCTTGGTGAAGATGAGGCGTTGGGTACTGGGAAATGCAAGTCATGGAGGAGGTGGAGTGCGTGGATCGTGTCCCGAATGTATGTGGGGAGTTCCTGGACCAAGGGGGAACAGAATGGTGTCAAGATATGAGGGGACAAGTTCAGTGGGGCAGGAGCAGACTGAGACAATGGTTCACCCTGGGCAGTCAGGTTTTTGAATTTTGGGTAAGAGGTAGGTCCGGGCCATGCGGAGTTCCCAGACAGTGAGGATGGAGGCTGTGGATGTGGATGGTCTGGGAGATGATGGTTTAGTGATGGGAGGTGAGGCTGTGGTCGAGTGGGCAACAGGAGGCAGTGTCTGTGAGTTGGCACCAGGCTTCAGCAGTGTAGAGGTTGGTGTGCCAAACTAGCACTGCGCTTCCCCGCAGGTGAGGTAGGGGTTGGAGCAGAGGGAGTGGAGGGCTGTGTTTTGGGTGGGGGGGTCAGAGGTTGAAGTGGGTGAGAGGGCTGGACAGGTTGAGGCAGTCAGTGTCATGGTGGCAGTTGGAGACAAAGAGGTTGAGGGCAGGTACCAGACCAGCACAGCACAGGGTGTCCAAATGGATGGATTGTTAGAGGTGGGGGGGAAGGGTCCTCTGGGTGGGGGTCCCAATTGAAAAAGGAAGCACAGTGACAGTGTAGAAGTTTGATGTTGCAACGTGTGTGAAATTTGTTGACCCGGGGACGTAGTGGGATAAAGGTGAGACCTTTTACTGAGGACTGATCGTTTATCTTCAGTGAGGGGGAAGTCGGTTAAAAACTCGGCAGGGCTGGGGGAAAGGGTAGAGCTGGAGTTAGGAATGGAGGTGGAGATTGTGTGTCTCTGGAGTAGGTGTGGTCATGGGAGGAAGTAACGTGAACAGCAACGGTGTGTTCAGTGGCACCCGCAGGGGCTGAAGGGACGTTCTGTGTGGTGTTCGCAGGAGAGGTGCCTGTGGACGCGACCTGGTTGGTGGGGCTGAGGTGAGTGGCAGTGTGGGTGAGGCAGAAATGGTGCAGTCGGCAGCAACCACTGGGCGGGGGAGGTGCGGGGGTCACATGCTCATTGTCGGTGTACCAGTGACTGTGGGTTGGAAGTGATGTAGAGGGCAGTATTCATGGAGGTTTTGGCGACAGTGGGTCTGGTGGTGATCATAGAGGTTGTAGGGTCGGTAGTGGCCGCAGTCCGTGGGATGGCGGGGGGGGGGGGGGTAAAGTGATGTCGTCATTAACAGCAGTAGCAGTGGCTGTAGCGGCCGTGTGGGAATGGCCTCTGACCTGTTCCGGAGGCCAGGGTAACGGTCTGGAGTAGTCGAGGAATCCCAAGTTTGGAAGGGAGTACTTGAGAGTTTGGTGTACTTGTGTTCCTTAATGTTCGATAAGCTGGAGAGAAAGCATTTGCTGTGTGTGGATCCTTCTCGGGATGAGGAATAGCAGAGGTCCTCGGAAGGTCTGGGAGACTGTGGCCCTGAGCTGGGGCAGGGCTGACTGCAGGGAGAGTAGGTGCCGGCGCATGGCTGCGAGGGTGGAGCAGAGGATCCGAAGGGAGAACCATGTATTTGTTTGTCCTGATCAGGTCCAAATTGTGATGGTCTGAATGTAGTCTGGAGTCCGTGCGGGTTCAGTTGGTTGTGCAGGTATTGAGGAGGAAGATGTGGCTGCAGTAGCGGGTCTGCTTCAGGACGTAGGTGAAGAACTTCAGGGCGGAGGAAACGACCTGGGATCGTTGGACCAGAATGCATGGATGTGATTCCATTTTCAGTCGCACATTGTCCGTATTTCCAGCACAAACTCCACTGTCCTTGTTTAAATCTGTCATAATGTCATCACAGTAGCAACATTAAAGAACCCCAAAACACATCAGACACTGCCTCTTACAAAAAAACAGACAAAAAACACTTAAATAAATAATTGTACAATATATATCTTGGAGCAATGTGTCTTTCACAGGGAAGTTTGAGGAACAGTCAGTTTCAATTCAGTGGTATAATAGGGTGTCAGCAGGGATCCATAGATGTACCGGTTCTATTGCATCCATCCACAAGTTAACTTTGCACAACTCCAGTGAGTGAAGGTGGTATATGTACCTAGAATGATTTTGCTGTAATATGTGGGAGGGGTAGTCTTTCTTGATTGTGGTTTTTGATTGCAGGTGGGGGGGCAACAATCTGATTCTTAAAGGACCTGCAATTCCCCATTCCGTCCTCCAACTGAGATGGTTTGTTTCGGAAATGAATGTTTATCAATGTATTCGAACAAGGGATCACCCGTTTAAAGGCAGATGAGGAGTTTCTTGAGGTTAGTGAATATGTGTAATTCTTCACCACAGAGAACTGTCGAGGTTGGGTCATTGAGAATATTCAATGCTAAGATAGACATTTTTTAAAATAAAATTTTTGGGGTGGCATAGTGGCTCCGTGGTTAGCAGTGCTGCCTCACAGCGCCAGGTACCCGGGTTCGATTCTAGCCTCGCGTGACTGTTCTGTGTGGAGTTTGCGCATTCTCCCCGTGTCTGCGAGGGTTTACTCCCACAGTCCAAAGATGTGCATGTCAGGTGAAGTGGCCATGCCCATAGTATTAGGTGCATTAGTCAGGAGTGAATATAGGGTAGGGGAATGGGTCTGGGTGGGTTACTCTTTGGAGGGTCGGTGTTGTCTTGTTGGGCCAAATGGCCTGTTTCCATACTCCACAGAATCTAGTTTAATCAGTAAGGCAATCGAAGGTTGTAGAAACAAGATAGAAAAATGGAGTTGAGATTAGCAGATTGATCATAATCTCATTGAATAGCAGTGCAAATTCAATGGGCTGAACGGTCTACTTCTGCTGCTATGAGTTATGGTCTTATTCCTCACTATCAGAGTGACGGGAAGATTCAAGGTTAGTATGGGAATCCCTTTCTCAACCCCAACTCTCTACAGGATCTCAGTTTTGTGAATCATCTGACAAGTGACACTCGTTGTGGTGTGGTGCGGTGCAGCAGGATGTGAGCCTGCCTTATGAATTCACGCCTATGGATTGGGATTTGACTCCATAACGTTCTGATCCAGAGGTAGGAGTGCTATTGCCCAGTTTCTGGCAGGAATTTTTACTTAAATACATTAGGGAAATAGTAAATGCTAGGAATAGAGTGTGAGACTTGATCAGTCAAGAAGATGAAGGAGCTCAGTTGAAATTGTCAATAAAAAAAACCTCTGTGTGGCTATACTAATGTCAAGTGCTGGGGAATGGAAAACTATCCCACTTCAAGTCAGGGTTGAGCAGATTATTGGCTTGTTAAATGTTATTATTATGAACCACCATTAATTAAAATTTTTTCACTGTGATGCATCTCAGGGTTTTGTTTCACACTTTACGAATGCAAGTGATAATTGTGGACATCCATTCCCAGTGTTCTGAAAACCAGTTTCAGCTATAATAATGCAGTACCGAGTGCTGAGGAGTCAGTTTAACTGATTGGGGGTGATTCACTGGGTTAGTGGCTGTTCAGGCTGGAGTCTTGTCTGAGGTCATGTGGCCTAAAGTATTCTTGTAGGCCATTTAACAGAGCATGGATGTGGAGTGGAGGAGAGTTGATGGGGGTAAGGAGAGAACAGTAGAGGGGAATGGCGAGGAGGAAAATGAGAGCATAGCCAGGGGAGTGGGTTATTGGGGGTGGAGGAGAGCAGAGGAGGAAAATGTCAGTGGAAATGACCAGTTGCAGTGTATAGAAAGGATTATGCACGATGGTGAGATTTGCAAAACTGAAGTAAATCCTGTGAGCGGGCCTTGGAAAGGTGAGTGCCATTAGATGATACACACACTGGCAAAGTTTTATGGTGGGGCACAGAGGAGCATGTTAGGAACTAGACTGGGTGGCTGGTCATTTTTGGGCTCCACTTTCTCCCTCATCACGCAACCTGAAGTGCAGGAGGTCACAGGTCAGCACAACGCTCCTGTCTGCTGTAATGGTCAAACTGATTCTTCCAATGCATCATGTAGGAGCTCCATCGATGGAATTCCATCTTCCACTGACGTTCAGCCTCATCGATGGTTCCTGGAAGGGAAGGAAGAGAAGTTGAGTCAGAGTTTATCTGTTTAATGTAGGTGCTTTGCTGTAACATACCTCACACCCACCCACAGACTGACAGCTTAGTGGGTGGGTCTCAGGTCACTGGTTTGAGTCACAGCTGGAGCACATAAACAAAACGGCGTGTGGAGGGCAGAGGTTACATAAAAATTCATGGATATTTGATGAATTACAGACCAGAATCTTACTGAGGCATCTGGGTGATTTACATTATGTGTAAGTTGTAGTCTGGAATCTAATGAAAACATTATGCTGGTTGAGGTATAGACATAAAAATACTGCAGCCAATTTGCACAGCAAGATCCTGTAGATAAGACTAATTAGTCATTATTATATTATTTAAATTTGGCCAGTACACCTGAGGTGAACCCCCCTAACCTGAGAATAGTTGTCATGTGATCATGTCCACCAGTGAGGACCACTTCCTCACCAGAGCAGAAATGAATGCACTATGGTGATATTCTCAGGCAGATGTGTTGTTTGAACAGTTTATTTGACAAGGTGAGCACAGCAAATCAGCTGAATGACTCAAATCCCAATGTCCAGTTGGCTTTCCATTTTAACTAACTCTTCTCAATGGGCAAGGATGAAGACTGAAACTGGGGGAGGGTCCTTAAACATCAGTGTCAGACGATGCTCTGGAACTTCTGACTGTAGGTTTAGGCTTCTTCTAGGCCCTTCTCCAATGTGCACCCCCACCCCCACTAGCCCAGACTCCCAGCTGTGCATGAACAGACTGGAGTACTGAAATTGCCCTATCCTTACCACCTCATTAATCCCTGCCTTGCCCTGCATCTGCACATAGATGTGGCTCTGTATTTGCTTCCAGGCTGTGTTAAATCTCATGATTTGGAGATGCCAGTGTTGGACTGGGGTGTACAAAGTTAAAAATCACACAACACCAGGTTATAGTCCAACAGGTTTAACTGGAAACACACTAGCTTTGTCAATCACCTGATGAAGGAGCGTCACTCCGAAAGCTAGTGTGCTTCCAATTAAACCTGTTGGACTATAACCTGGTGTGTGATTTTTTTAACTGTTAAATCTCAGAATTACTTCAGATTCAGTGTCAGTTGCCATTTGGATACAGATTTGGCTCAAACGTAGACGCTGGGTCCACTACTTTTCATCATATGCTCAAATCTAAATCATTTATGTAAAAGAGGTATAGTTAGTAAGTTTGCTGATGACACCAAAATAGGAGGTGTAGTGGACAGCAAAGACTGTTACCTGGCATCTTGATCAGATGGGCCAATGGTCTGAGAAGTGGCAGATGGAGTTTAATTCAGATAAATGTGAGGTGCTGCATTTTGGGAAAGCAAATCCTAGCAGAACTTATACACGTAATGGTAAGGTCCTGGGGAGTGTTGCTGAACAAACAGACTTAAGGGGCAACTTTTTCACGCAGAGGGTGGTACGTGTATGGAGTGAGCTGCCAGAGGAAGTGGTGGAGGCTGGTACAATTGCAACATTTAAAATGCATCTGGATGGCTATATGAATAGGAAAGTTTTGGAGGGATATAGGCCGGGTGCTGGCAGGTGGGAATAGGTTGGGTTGGGATATCTGGTCGGCATGGACGGGTTGGACCGAAGGGTGCTGTACATCTCCAATGACTCTAATTCTATCCAGTCTGATGGATGATAATTTTCTAGATACCACCTCTTCCTTTCTCCCTCAGGTGGTTAAGGAAGCTTGTTCTCCTTTTACTGCCCAAGGCACAGAATGTAGGGTGTGAGGTTATGTTAGACCTATGGGGCTTTAGGCCATAACTACAGAACTCATTCACTTCTGGTTGCTACAAATCAGAAAAGATATGGGCACACTGGCAGGTGTACAGTATAGATACGGGAGCGTTTCAGCAATGAGAAGAGATTAAGTGTGTTTTTGTTCGAATAGAGGAAGAGTGAGTTGAAAATTAATTGAAGTGCATGAAATTAGGAAAGCTTGGATAGAGTGAACAGAAAGGACTAGATGTCCCAATTTGACTGGAATGTCCCAGGTTTTTCATTAAATGTCCTGGTCTCCCTACAATTTCCTAAACTTGTGTGATTGTCCCGGTTGAGCATGGTTTGGTGGGGAGTGGAATAAATGTAAATGCTCTTCCTTCCTGAAAGTGCCTTGCATTGTACACAGTGTATCCCTCCCCACATTCCCCCTTCATGTCTCAGAGGGCTTTTCAGTGCTGAAGGCTCCTTGCTGATGGCACCTTTTAAATAATCTGGCTGCACAAATTCCAGAGGATGACCTTCTCCCTTCAAATGCCCCTCCCAGACCCTTGCTACTGGCTGATCAAAATGTCAATCCTCACAGCCCTGCGCATTCCCAAGATTCCCCGATTGTCTGTAGATTTTGACTTTACAAAATCTGTTCACATTAGATAGAATTCATTTAGCAAAGAAGTGAATAAACCAAGGCCATGTATTTGGAGTACTTATATGAAGATGAGAAGAATAGTTTTCCCTGTGGTAGTGAGGGTCTGGGACTCTCTGCTTGCAATTGTATTTGAGGCACAATTCTTTTATTTAAAATTTCCTGGATATGTACCTGAGGTGCAATCTTATAGGGCTTTGGACAAAGAATTGGAAACTGGGTCGAGCCCAAATGATCTTTGTGCTGTAAATGAGTGATTCCATCAACTACCCCATGAACAGTTTGATGTGTGGGAAAGGAAGATGCACGTTCATAACTTCAGGACTTCCTAAATCACTTTCCAGGAAGCATTGCGTTGTCTGGAGTCTCATTATGGTTATGATGTTGGCTCCAATTTGTATACAGCAAACTCCCACAGTAATGGTAATAACTAGATAATCTGTATCTTGAAGGATAAACATTGGCCTTAGCATACCTCTTTGAAATGCAGACCGTGGAAAAAATTATGCCAACTTGAGAGGTTAGACATCTCACCAAAAGATGGCATCTTTTGACGATGCAACAGAGTCAGCACTTGAATGTCAGTTTAAATACTGTGCTCAGAGCTCTGGAATGGTCCCTATCCCTGAATTGGGAGACCCCAGGCTCAAGTTCCACCTGCTCCAGAGGTCCATAATGACACCTCCGAACAGGTTGATTAGGAAAACAGGTTAAAACATAAGCTTCTCACTCAGTTAGAAGCGTTAACTTTGAGGAGCATTACTCATCAACATTCAGCCCTATGGCAAGCCATGGTCAGGGTGTGTAGAGGACATCAGAGATGACTCAATCTCTTGAAGCATTTGTGCATCCTCTCCAGCAGATATCAACAATTATCTCTAGTACTGTCAGTTCAAACTCACTCTAACCCCTAACAGAATTAAACATCTTTTTATGAATTAACAGGCCCTTCGTCCCAACAAGTCCATACCAACCCTCCAAAGAGTATCCCACTCAGACCCATTACCCTACATTTTCCCTTGATTAATGCACCTAATCTACACATCCCTGAATACCGGAGGCAATGTAGCATAGCCGACTCATCTGACCTGCACATCTTTGGACTGTGGGAGGAAACCAGAGCACCTGGAGGAAACCCACACAGACACTGGGAGAATGTGCAAACTCCACACAGTCACCCGACGTTGGAATTGAACCCAGGTCCCTGACGCTGTGAGACAGCAGTGCTAACCACTGAGCCACCGTTTCACCCCTCTATCTGATTTGTGTAGACCTGAAACACATTGGAAAATCTGTTGTATCCCTGCCCCAAGTTATATATAAAATTCCACATGAAACACTATTAAAGATGGAAAGACTGAACCCAGGATGTCAGTGTATAGGATTACCCAGAGGGTTTTCAGGCTCTTTTGTTTTATTGACAATGTTTACACATGCAGGAAATAGTTCACATTGTTGTACGTTCTTTTTATCAGAAAATCAAATCAAATGTTTATATAACATAGAAAATAACTTGTACAATTGCATAACTCAAAATAAAGCAAAATGACATAGAAATTTTACCGTAGGAGAATGAAAATACAAATCATAGCGTAAGTAAAATAATTTTCTAACAAAGCGAGTGCTCCTTTATAAAAATCATACTGCATGAAAAGTATTTTGATGGTTTGAGGGTGCAGGGAAAGCTGCTGAAATTTTGATTAAAATATAAATGAAACTTGAGAATGCCAGCTGTGAGAAAAACTAAGTGAAAGAAGGAGCAAGAGAATGAGAGAAACTGAATGCAAGAGAAAAACAACAAAGTGGTGCAGAGTGTGAGATGTGAAAGAGAGGGAGCAACAGGTTTTGGTACAGTGGATTGGTAGGAAGGGGGTGAGAGCAAACTCATAGAATCATAGCACAACAGCAACCATCCAACCCTGTGAGCTATCCTAACACTTGTTAATTTGATTGTGTTCCCTTCATTCATTTTCACTTGTTACCCATTATCCTAACAGCTTCCTTGCTCTCTGTAACTTTGACAAAAGGCTGCCCCTTGGTAACCATTGATACAAAGTTCTTGGAGAACTGTAGCTATCAAGAGAAATCAAATCTAATGCTATTGTTGTCAAATACTGATGTAACACTCTACATCACCTTTCTAGCCACCAGAATGAGTCCTGATGATTTTATGCATTGACTTTTTTTCTCTCCCTTTACATTTATACCCATATGGCCTTACAGAATACAAGTAGTCTCTATGCAGTCTCTTTCTGATAAACTCCTACCAGAATTTTGGAGCACCACTGTGATCTAAATCTCTCTTTTGGTTAATGTATAATTCTGAGTAAGAAACTTAATAAGTACAGCAATTGAATCCCTCCCTTCAAAATAACATTGTAAAGTTCTGTACTTACAGAGAATGCCAGTATTAAGAGAATACTGATTTAAACAGCATCTAAAACTGAACGGGAGTACATCAGGATGTAAGTGTAAGGGCTTGGATAATAAAGACTGGTTCTGCTCTCCTACACTTACATTGCTGCCTCTTCTGCCTTGAATAGGTCTGTGTTATCTGATCAAGAAGGTCAGTCTCTGTAAAACATCCAGCTCACGCCACCCCTTCCACCCATGAGCAATGGTTCGGTATTCCCCCCTTCATCGCTGCGAGAGTTCATGGCACATAGCTACCTCAGCTTTGGGATAGCTGCTGAATTGGTAGTGAGGGACTAGTCTTCCCAAGTCCCGCTTCCCAGGGCTGTGCTGTTAGCTTCAACATCTTACTGCTGGGTTGAGACAAACATAGCCTCAAACCTTTGTGCTTCGTTCATTGGGGGTCAACTTTTGATCCCCCACCATTGGTTTGAGACGTCCAATTGAATTTTTCTTCCCTGTAGTGATAAGAAATTCTGATGTGCCACTGTGCCACGCTAATTGATCCAGCCATGGATGTAGGTTTGCTCGCTGAGCTGGAAGGTTAGTTTTCAGACGTTTTGTCACCATACTCGGAAACATCATTGAGTGTCCGGATGAAGCACTGGTTTTAGTGACCCGCTTTCTATTTATGTGTTTAGGTTTCCTTGGGTTGGTCATGTCATTTCCTGTTCTTTTTCTCAGAGGGTGGTAGATGGGGTCCAAGTGGCTGTGTTTGTTGATAGAGTTCCAGTTGGAATGCCAAGCTTCTAGGAATTCTCGTGCATGTCTCTGTTTGGCTTGTCCTAGGATTGATGTATTGTCCCAGTCGAAGTGGTGTCCTTCCTCATCTGTATGAGAGGATACTAGTGAGAGTGGGTCATGTCTTTTTGTGGCTAGTTGATGAACACGTATCCTGGTGGCTAGTTTTCCAGATCCAGCCATTTAAATTCCACTTCCGTACCTTGGTGGACAGTTTCACTTCTATCATGGCAACATTTCCATTGTTGTTTCAATGACCTGACCTCAGCTGGGAAATTCTGAGTGCTGTTCGGTGAGGGGAGAGGTTTGTTAACACCTCTGGGAACGGTGTAGGAAATGGTTAGTCACCTCTCCACTAGATGTAGCTGGTTCCAGATCTGACAATTCCTTCAGGGATCATCACTTAGACTCATAGAGATGTACAGTACGGAAACAGACCCTTCGGTCTAATTCGTTCATGCCGACCAGATATCCTAAACTATTCTAGTCTGATTTGCCAGCACTTGGCCCATATCTCTCTAAACCCTAACTATTCATATGCCCATCCAGATACCTTTTAAATGCTGTAATTGTACCAGACTCCACCACTTCCTCTGGCAGCTCATTATTTACATGCATCGCCCTCTGCATGAAAAGGTTGCCCCTCAGGTCCCTTTTAAAACTTGCCCCTCTCACCTGAAACCTATGCCGTCTGGACTCCCCCTTGTCTATTTACCTTATCCTTGCCCCTCATGATTTTGTAAACCTCTATGAGGTCACCCCTCAGCCTCTGACACTCCAGGGAAATAGCCTCCGCCTATTCAACCTCTCCCTATAGCTCAAACCCTCCAACCCTGGCAACATCCTTGTAAATCTTTTCTGGACCGTTTCAAGTTTCACAACATCCTTTTGATGGAAGGAGACCAGAATTGCACATAAATGTTCCAAAAGTGGCCTAACCAATGTCTTGTATGGCTGCATCATGACCTCCCAACTCCTGTACTCAATACTCTGTCCAATAAAGGAAAGCATACCAAACGCCTTCTTCACTATCCTATCTACCTGCGACTCCGCTTTCAAGGAGCTATGAACCTGCACTCCAAGGTCTCTTTGTTCAGCAACACTCCCCAGCACCTTATCATTAAGTGTATAAATCCTGTCCTGATTTGCTTTTCCAAAATGCACCATCTCACATTTATTTAAATTAAATTCCATCCTCTACCCCACTGATCAAGATTCCGTTGTAATCTGAGGTAACCTTCTTTGCTGTCCACTACACCTCCAATTTTGGTGTCATTTGCAAACTTACTAACTATACCTCCAATGTCCACATCCAAATTATTTATACAAATGATGAAAAGTAGTGGATCAGCACCGATCCTTGTGGCACTGCACTGGTCACAGGCCTCCAGTCTGAAAAGCAACCCTCCGCCACCACCCTCTGTCTTCTACCTTTGAGCCAGTTCTGTATCCAAATGGCTAGTTCTCTCTGTATTCCATGAGATCTAACCTTGCTAATCAGTCTCCCATGGGGAACCTTGTCAAATGCCTTACTGAAGTCCATATAGATCACGCCCACCGCTCTGCCCTCATCAATCCTCTTCGTTCCTTCTTCAAAAAACTCAATCAAACTTAAATAGGAAAGTCGTGAGATCCACAAACCCGTAAGGTTTGAGATGGGGCTCAGAATCGGTGCAGAACAGCAAGAAAAGGTTTGAATTTTTGTAGTGCCTTTCAAGAACTTGGGATTTCCCCAAATGGATAATTGCTTTATTGATTGATCACCTTCATTGCCGTCTCGGTTGTTGGAGCTGTGATAGCCAGTTGGCATTTAGATCTCTTTCTCTCTCAAGCAGCTCTGAGACACTGACTAGGTAATTTGTTTTTAGTGATATTGGACGAGGGATAAATATTGGTGAGGCAATTGGAAAGAAAGCCCTTTTTCTTCATTAACACACAAGGACAAACTGGGCCTTGCTTTAGCATCTTAAATGAAAGATGGCATCTGTGACAGTGTGGCACTCCCTCAGGTACTACACTTTGGGGAGCTGACTTCAGTTTTGAGCTCCAGGGCAGGATTTTCTGAGGAATGGCAAACTCATACAGCTTGCCACTCCAGCCATTCTTTTTCATGGAAGGAAGGAGTTCTGCATTTCTGAGAGGGAGATTCTGACTGGGGCTCCTTCAGAACCACAGAGCTGTATTTCCATTCAGTCAGTTCTTTAGTGATGCATAACCTTTGGGGGAGGCATACCCTTGTGGGCTGCCCTGTTCTGAAATCCAAAGGCCCTGACAGCCACCTAACATCTCCCATCAAAAGGTAACCACTTAAACTAAGTGTAGTGGTGCAGTGCCAAGTGTAGAATGCTGGATGGACAGGAATATGTACCAGGTGTGTAGCGTGCCAAGTGAGAAGGGGTTAGGGTGCCAGATGGCAACGCTACGAGGGTGCAAGGCGGCCAGGTGTGCGGTGGTGTTTAAAGTAGGTTGGGGTGCGTTGGAGAAATTGGGTCCTCATGGGAACTGGGAATGTGGTTGACAAGTTGGTTTGAGTTGTGCAGCAGGGTCTGGTCTGGCAGGGGTGGGGCACATTGGTTAGGGTCCAGCCTGGCATAATTGGTTGCAGTGTCACTCCAGCAGGCGTGAAAGGGTGGGTCAGATGCAGAGATGGGTAAGGGAGGAATGGGGTTAGATGGCCAGGAAAGCAGGGTCAGTTCAGGATCTGGGGGGCAGTGTAAGTGGTCTTGGGGAGGTGTAGTTGGGGGGGTACAAGGTACATAACGGTACATAGTTAGGAGTTGACTGTATATTTGATAGACTAACACTTCCTGAATAACTATTTTACTTAATTTCATTGGAGTCCCCCAAATACTTCAATTTAAATGGAGAATGTTGGAGTATCCCAGATGTAGGAGGATTGCCCAGTAGTCCCCATGTGCAACTCCTATGTACAGTGCAAGAATGACTGGCCAGTGGAAAATCCAAGTCTAAATCTCTAAACGTGACCTGCTAACAGTAACTATGTTTCAGAAATTGATTCACTCATTATGAAGAAGCTTAAGATGTCAGAGATGCCACAAAATACAGTTAATTATTCATTCCTCCTGGTCTCTCACAGACACATTGTCACAACGTCCATCATTGTTTATCAATCCCTGCTTCCCATCTTTCGATTATTGTACCTTATCTGGTGTGTCAGTTACAAAAACCTCCTCCTATTTTTCCAAATTCCTTTATTTGTGCGCCATTGTTAATTTAAATCCCTATTTACAATTTAACATTCTGCTATTATTGATGGTTCCCCAGATGTTTTAGTTCATTTGTTTCAAATACCTTTAAACTCATTAATCAGATCACCACATATTCTGCAGACGACAAGCAAACCTTGTACCTCTCCAAATTCACACTCTTCATTGTACTTCCCTCATTTTGCATCTGGGGACAACCCCTCTCGATTTCCAATGGCTCTTTGATGTCCTGTTAGTTTTCTGTGAGAGTTTTATGTATCATGTCATTTATGAGGTTTCATTTTACTAATTTTGCCCTGCATCTACTCCATGAGAGAGTGCGATTATCATTTTGGGAATCTTGAGGACCAGCCGGATACCTGGCCACGGTACAGTGACATATGCTTATTGCTTGCTTTCTCTTTCCTGAAGTGTCAACAATCACTCATTTCTTATCTGCTCGTGCTGCTCTTGCACTTTCAGAATGAGTTATCCTCATCTTCAATGATCTGTAACTTGTAAAATGAAGGAAGGAGATTATGTGGCTGAGAGGAAATAATATTAGTTAGGTTAAAAACATATGGGAGGGCAAGTTTTATTGTTCCCTTCTCCACATGCCGACAGCTCAGTAATGAAACTGGAACACAGCTTGCAACTAGAAGTCCCTGTTTGGAGTGTCAATTTGCAGAGGATTACGCTGTATTGCATGTGGGATCACGCTGTATTGCAAGTGACTCTACTTCAGAACTTTTATTGGTTGTTAAATGCATTGCAAGGTGCCAAGGTGATATATAAATGCCGTTCCTATTGGATTGGTTTTACATCCGACAGGGGTAGTGGGGGGGAGGAAGACTGAATTGGTGTGGGATTAGTTCATCTCTTTTGTGGGTTTCTCTGGCCCCTTTGTTCATGGTCTTTTGGTGCATCATCCTCCTCTGTCGAGGTGCATGTGGCTCTTGTCCTGTTCCATTGCAACATGTTACCAACTTTGGCAAGATGCATTTCTGGAAGCTCTAACAGATGATCTCCTCCAGGCTGTCCCATAGTCCTACCACTTGGTCACACAACACTCCCACTTTGCAGTGCCTTGCTTATTTGTGGCTAATCAGAAAGCGAAGCAAGTGTTCATGACCTGGTTGGATGGTTTTCTTATTCTCAAATAGCTTCTTTCCCTGCCCATCTCCGATATCTTTACAGCCAAAAACTTCAAAGAATTGTTTCTTAAAGAACATTTTCAGAACGCTGTGTTGATTTTCTTTCAGTGATCTTGCAGGATGTATTTCCATTTTCCTTCTCATCATCCTATTGTGGAAACAGGAAGTTGGGATGAAGAGAGAGAGTTCCAAGATTGAGTAGTCATTCTGATCTACAAGAACAGGGAAGGTTGTGCCATTTGGAAGTTGTGTTATCAGTAGTCATTGTCATGTTTATTCTGAACTTACACATTTTAATGGACGCTGGATAGGGAGCACAGAGAGCAACGCAGAGTCTGTTCATTCGGAAGATTTTCTCCAGCAATGTAACACAATTCTGCTGTGAGAGTGATAAAGAAAGGAAGTGCTTGTATTCCCCCACTATCTATCACCACCTCAGGATGTTCCAAAGCAGCTTACAGCTGATGAAATACCTATTGAAGTGGCGTTATTGATCTAATGCCAGAAATGTGCTGGCTTATTTGCATCAACTTGACAATTATACCAGATCATAATTACAGAGGAACTACGATTATCCGAATATTGGATTATCTGGCAAGATCGCAAGATCCCGATGTTTGGCTGAACTGTGTTATCCGGCATTCGATTGTCCGAAATTCGATTATCCGAACGAAATACTCCCCACCCGTGTCCTTCGGACGGTTGGGGTTCCTCTGTGATGGGTTTTATAATGGTTGAGGGATACGTGTTGAGAGGAGAACTCCTTACTTCTCCATAATAACACAGTAGATTCTTTCACCATCTACCATGCAGGGCAGCGTAGCATCTCATCCAAAAAGGGGAATTCCCTCACTCCCTTTGTATTGCAGTGACATGTGAACCTGTAAACAAGTCAACTTCCAACACAGAAGCAAGCGTGTCACTTATTACGGCATTTCTTGAAGCCTAAAACATGGGTGATATAGAGGCCTGTGAGGAGATTTAAAGTGTAGAAGATAACATTCGGCCCTTAGCATCTCTGCTGGCTGTTTCATAGAGTCATTGAGATCCAGACCCACTACTTTGTTGCTCCATGGATAGTCTTGTATGTTCCCCTCTGACCTTGATCCACCCTCGGGTCGCTGTATGTGTGGAGCTTGCATTTTCTTCCAGTGTCTACGTGGGTTTACTCTGAGTGCTCCGGTTTCCTCCCACAGTCTAAAGGTATGCAGGTTAGTGTGGATTGGCCGTGTTAAGTTGCCCCGTAGTGCCCAGGGATGTGCAGGTTAGGGTGGATTGGCCGTGTTAAATTACCCCGTAGTGCCCAGGAATGTGCAGACTAGGAGGGTTACCCATGGGAAGTGCAGGATTACAGGGATCAGATAGGGGGTTAGGTCTGGGTGGGATGCTCTTTGGAGGAGTTGGTGTGGATTCAATGGGCCGAATGGCCTGCTTCCACACTGAAGGATTCTTTGATCTTCCCCTTAAAAGGATACGACAACCTTCCTCTACTATTTCCTGTTGCAAAGCATTTCCCATTCTAGTAACAGTACATGAAAACATTCTTCCAATCTCACTTGTGTCTGAGGTTATTTTTCATTGTTGATCCCTTTCCACTGATACACCTATGGAACTAAAAGCTTAACAATTAAAAAAATAAACTAACTTACATCTCTTATACTTCTCTGCTTTATGTATCTCCAATTGCACCAGTCGAATAGAGTCATAGACTCGTAGAGAATTAGGAATTTTACTGTTTTAGCATCATACTAGTTTGCTTCCCAGATATACAGTGTATTTAAAGAAATACAACTGTTTGCAAGGTAATTTGCCTCCAGGATACGCTTGGGCGTCAACCAATTTTAGACACTGGAATTTTGGTTTCTACTGTAAATCATGTATGCCATAAATGAAATAAGTTGCTCTACAGCATATTGTTCTTTTGGCTTCTTTCATTTGTTAAGAATGTTAAGAATGTTATTAATCATACTTACACACACAAAATGTGCTACAATTTATTTTTGTCGTAATTTTAACGTGTTCAATTTTTCCAAGTTAAGTTGATGACAGCAGAACCAATGTGTCCAGTTGACAGACAAACACCTTACGGGTTTGGGTTTGTTAATGTTTGACGGACTTATTTTTAAACTCTGGCGTTCCGTGAGGGTGTTGCTGAATCTACCTGGTTCACTGCAAGTTCATAGAGTGACACTGAGAAAAGTTTTGATAAAGTCACATGATAAGACTTGGAATAAGAGCTGGGGATTGTTCCCCATGTGGTAAAGAAGATGTAAGGTAGATTTGATAGAGGTATTCAAAGTTACGAAGGCTTTCGACAGAGTGGGAGAAAACGTTTTCACTGAGAGGAAGGTCAGTATCCAGAGCAATGAATTTAAAGGAAGACAAATTTGTTCCATTTGTGGACTAAGTTGGATGACCTGGAAGTGCAGTTTGAAAGGGCAGTGGAAGTAGATTCACTAGCAACTTTCAAAGAGGTATTACATAAATACTTAAAAAGAAAAAAAAAATGTATAGAACAGAAGCAAAAGAACAGGGGTGGAATAAATTTAATCACTTTTTCGAAATAACTTAATTAGACACGATGGGCTGAATGGCCTCCATTTGTGCTCTTAAGATTCTATCATTCAGTAAATTACTTACGAGCAGCAAGCTATTGATATGTTTACTTTGGCATTAGAACAATTCCTGGGTCACAGGAGTATTTTGGTTGCCACTTTCTCAATGATCACTCACTCAAACGTTTAAGGTGGCGCAATATGTCAGAAAACTATGTTTCAACAGGTCTCACAAACCCCACCACAGGTGTCTCCCAGCTAAATGCCAAAGGACAGCAATTGTACAGAACATATAAGGAAATCAGGCCATTAAGAAACATTCCAGTGGGAAATTTGCGTTTTCCAAACCAGGCATGTTTTGACTCTGCGTGGTAGCTGCAGCATTTGGTGTCCCAAGTGATTCAATTGGTCCGATTGTGCATCAACTAATTTCATCTTGAACCCTGACTGACATGTGAGAGTGACAGAGAGAGACAGGGCCTGACACTGACTGACACAGAACTACACAATGCAGGCAGTAGGTAGGGGCAGGTAACACACGTGCACTCTCAATTTTGGAAGGGTAGAATTTGGTGCCACAAACCACACTGATAGAAGTTAGCTATGTGTGAAACTTCATAAGCAGCAAAGCAACTTCGACTTAAGACGACTGGTTAAAGGTCAAACGTCAAACTATTCTGAGAAGCAGCTCATTCCCTCAGGGTCTAAACTTAGTTTGGGACATATTTCAATGTTTCAGGTAAATGTGCCACAGAAATGTTTTGATATATTGCTTTCTGAAGTAGCTAAAAAAGCAATTTACAAAATCAAATAGCTTGCTTTCAGTTAAGTGTTTGAGCAAATTTTACACAGATTGAAAAGATTAAGTGCAGCGGGTTTAGCAGGAGTTTCTTTGGTGGTTTGATTCTGACTCACTTTGTTTTTCTACACCTTGAGATCATCCCTGTTGTAACTCACTTCCTGCTGGGTAACTCGCTGAGCAAGACTGAGGAACCATCCTCAAGCCAAGGTCCACGGTAGATCATCAAGGTTCTCCTTTCTTCCTTTGACTCTCTACTGCCTTCCTCACTCCAATATACTACTTCCAACCAGGAAAGTGAATCTAGTGCCAGGCCAGTGCTGGAATTGCCCTCTGGGATAGGACAAAAGACTGATGTTCCCCCTGATATCACAATCAGGGAGTGGCTACCCAGACTCCCAACCGCAAGGCCCAATTATCTCAGTGAATGGTTTTCCTTGGATCTTCTGCTCACATTACAGCAGTGCTGAGGAGACAATTCTCAATGGCCTTCCACAGATCACAAGAAAGCACTCCATCTGGGAGTTTGATTTAAAGCTGATCGGTTAGGCCCAAGAGGTTCCAGTATAGCCAGTGACTGACTTGACTAGAGAGTGGAGACCAGTCTAGTGGAAGGAAGGCTATTGAGGAGAGGCTGAGTGTTGCAGCTAGGAGTGCAGAATTGCAAAAGAAAATGTAGATCTTTAGTTTTGACTGCCCTTTGAAGATCAGTGAGGTACGGCCAATGCACTCAAGGCCTCATCAGATCATAAAAGCTGCCTGAAAGGGATGGGGAAATTTCACTGAAATTACATATTTGCCTTTTTCAGAAGGTAATCAGAAACAATCCCAAAAGCTTTTGGAAAACTCAGACGAGCAGGCCTTAGAACATAGAACAGTACAGGCCCTTCGGCCCATGATGTTGTGCCAAGCATTTATCTTAATCTAAGATCAACCTAACCTACACACATCTCAATTTACTGCCATCTATGTGTGTGTCCAGCAGTCGCTTAAATGTCCCTAATGTTTCTTGACTCTAAACTCATAAAGGAGGAAGTGAGGACTGCAGATGCTGGATATCAGAGCTGAAAAATGTGTTGCTGGAAAAGCGCAACAGGTCAGGCATCATCCAAGGAGCAGCAGAATTGACGTTTCAGGCATAAACCCTTCTTCAGGAATGAGGAGGGTGTGCCAAGCAGGCTAAGATAAAAGGTAGGGAGGAGGGAGTTGGGGGAGGGGCGTTGAGAACGCGATAGGTGGAAGGAGGTTAAGGTGAGAGTGATAGGCCGGAGAGGGGGTGGGAGCAGAGAGGTCGGAAGATAAGGTGCTCTTCCTCCAGGCGTCGTGTTGCCATGGTCTGGCCATGGACCCCACCACCAAGGATATATTTCCCTCCCCTCCCCTATCAGCGTTCCGGAAAGACCACTCCCTCCGCGACTCCCTCATCAGGTCCACATCCACCACCAACCCAATCTCCACTCCCGGCACCTTCCCCTGCAACCGCAAGAAATGCAAAACTTGTGCCCACACCTCCCTCCAAGGCCCCAAGGGATCCTTCCATATCCATCACAAATTCACCTGCACCTCCACACACTGCATTTACTGCATCCGCTGCACCCGATGTGGCCTCCTCTATATTGGGGAGACAGGCCGCCTACTTGCGGAACGTTTCAGAGAACACCTCTGGGACACCCGGCCCAACCAACCCAATTGCTCCGTGGCTGAACACTTGAACTCCCCCTCCCACTCCGCCAAGGACATGCAGGTCCTTGGCCTCCTCCATCGCCAGACCATGGCAACACGACGCCTGGAAGAAGAGCACCTCATCTTCCACCTAGGAACCCTCCAACCACAAGGGATGAATGAAGATTTCTCCAGTTTTCTCATCTCCCCTCCCCCCACCTTATCTCAGTCCCAACCCTCGGACTCAGCACCGCCCTCTTGACCTGCAATCTTCTTCCCGACCTCTCCGCCCCCACCCCCTCTCTGGCCTATCACCCTCATCTTGACCTCCTTCCACCTATCACATTCCCAACGCCCCTCCCCCAAGTCCCTCCTCCCTACCTTTTATCTTAGCCTGCTTGGCACACCCTCCTCATTCCTGAAGAAGGGCTTATGCCCGAAACGTCGATTCTCCTGCTCCTTGGATGCTGCCTGACCTGCTGCGCTTTTCCAGCAACACATTTTTCAGCTCTAAACTCATAAAGCCTTACAGCTTTAAATTTTGTGTTTGCTTATTATCTTGTTCCTCGTTCTAAAGTGGGGCGATAGTTGTATAAAGAGCTCCCCACCTTCCTCTACCAACTCAACTCACCATCAGACCAAGGCTAAAGAATGAACTGAGTCCCGAATTAACCCCTCCCCATCTGTAATTCGAGTATCACTGATTCTGAATCTTTTCCAAACTCCTAATAAACAGTTTCTCTTTTTCAGTGTTAATCATGCAATGCCTTTCTGATGTCAGGGCAGACATTAATGCATCTTGGTTAGTTGAGAAAGAAATAGAGAAGGGTCAATAAACCAACACAGAAACCATTCCCTTTCAAACTAGGTGTTCTGTTGCTAGAAAGTTCTCCATCACAGGCTAAAACAAAAAGGGAACAATTATTAAATTAACTCAAAATATAAACAAAAGCAAAATTATATAGTTAGGAGAAATAAATTAAAAAATTTAAGTTTAAAGGAATGTCTTCTCATTAATCAGCTGTCTCTTTTTCCTCCAAATTCCAAGCCCCTATCCCACAAAAGGTAGTTGCCAAGGGCAACCCTCACTTCCTTCTCTCTTTTAGCCTAACATGTTGTTATGATCTGCCTGAAAAATTAGTAAAAGCAGGTCCAATTGGAAATTTCAAAAGGGAATCGATTATTATTTGGAATAAAAAAATACTGGACCATGGAGAGACAGTAGCGCAGGTTGGGATTAATTAGAGTTCTTTCAAAGAATCAGCACAGACTGATGGGCTACATGGTCTTCTGTGCTGTGCTATCGTCCTACTTTCAAATGGTGCATGAGCTGGAAACACCCAACTCCAAAGCTCTGAGGTAAATCTGGACTCCTGAATCCCATTATAGTAAATATCAGGCTCCTTCCACATCATTCACTAGCATACACAGGAATGCATTACCCACTGTATAGATACACAGGTTCTAGTGGTAATCATCCTACACAGTGTGGAACTGAGTCCCATTGGAAGGTCCCAGACTTGGATCCCGGACTGTGCTGAGTGAGAGCTGGGCCAATGTGGGCACATGTCATTACTGAATTAAACGGTAACTTACTCTTGTCAGAGAGGGATAAAATTGAATTTTCCTTGCCCACTGCTGCCTGTTTGAACACAAGGGGATCACTGAGCTTGTAGAGATCGCCCATGACAGAGGCAGGCAGGCAAGGTACAAAACCAGGCTCATTCAGTGTCTTTGACAAGGGACAAGCAAGGAGATAGGATCGATGGAACACACAGGCTTTAGGCTTCGGTGCGGATTAGAATCCTGTTGTACTAAGGAGGGAAAAGCATTACCTGTGGCATTGAGGAGCTTGGGGAGGAACTGATTCCAGAAGGCACACATCTGAACTCGTAGACCCTTATTGACCTTGATAGGCTCCAAATTAAGGTCAATGAACTTCTGGTCAGTGGTGGTGAAAGGTGGCCATTTTCTTTTCTGCACATGATGCTCATTTGGGTTTCTAGAGAGGATAAAATCAGACGGTCAGATACTTATTTGATGAACCTTTAGCTATTGTGCTTCAGACATAAGTACCTAAGATTAGGAGGTCACTAAGCTCTGTGAACTCGTTCCATCATTCTAATAGATTGTGGGTAATCAGTATGCCAACTCCATTTTCAATCTTTTTGCTTCATATCACTCAGTATCGCCTCAACTAAAATCTGACAATCTCTGTCTTGAAAGCTGTAATTGATCTCCCCGCACACATGGCCATTTAAGATAAAGGGTTCTGGATTACAATCTCTGCTTGTGGGAAATGCTTCATTTATAAATGGCTTAGCTCTAACTTTAAGGTTGTGGAAAAAGCCTTGTTCTCCGCTCACAGGATCAAAGGGAATAGTTCCTCTCAGTTCGCCTTATTGAATAATATTATTGTTGAAACTTTATTGCTGGTACAGCACAGCAGGTCAGGCAGCATCCAGGGAACAGGAGATTTGACGTTTCGGGCACAGGCCCTTCTTCAGGAATTTTCCTGAAGAAGGGCCTGTGCCCGAAACGTCGAATCTCCTGTTCCCTGGATGCTGCCTGACCTGCTGTGCTGTTCCAGCAATAAAGTTTCAACTTTGATCTCCAGCATCTGCAGACCTCACTTTCTCCTGAATAATATTATTGTCTTGGATAATCTTTGGGCAATACAAGCCAAGAAGAGGCAATTTGATCTTATAACTTATCCATCAGGGCAATATAAAATGGCTTGGGTTTGTTCCAATTATGTACATGTAGAGATTCCATCTCAGTCTGTGAACTAATTGTTAATATTAACAGTCTGAGAGGAATTTCTAATGTTAACTGTGAAAGAATAGTTACATCTTGGTGGGACATACTGCTCCTCGGATGCTGCCTGAACTGCTGTGCTTTTCCAGCACCTCTAATCCAGAGCCTTGGTGGAACATAGACCCATTTTCAACTTGTAAGTCTACATCTTTTTAATCTTTCTTTTGATTGTCGACTGAGGTAGGAAAGAACTATTTTAAAAGTCAAGGACTGGGAAGGAAAAATTACCGCATTTTTCAAAACAGGTTACTGGAACTGATTGTGAGTTGTGGCCTTATATTCTTCCTTCAACGAATATTGCTGAAACAAATTGGTAGGAGGAGACATAAGATGCAATGGCACCTGGATGTGTGTGCAGAGTAAGATTCGTCCAGCAACAAATTGCTGATTGGTTTGTGCAGTTGTGATCAGTGGTAGATGCTGGAAGTCATCTGCCTGATGACTCTCTGATTGGCTTCTGGGCAAGTAAACAGCTTGAGTGTTTATGACTGAGGGACAGAAGCCACTGGACTTGGATCTAGAAGGAGAAAGGCAGCAGATACATGGGAACACCATCCCCTGCAAGTTTCCATCCAAGCCACCCACCATCCTGCCTTGAAAATATATCACCATTCCTTCAATGTTGCTGGATCAACATCCGGGAATTCCCTCCCCAGCATCATTGTTGGTCAACCTACAGAAAACGCACTGCAGCAGTTCAAGAAGGCAGCTCATCCCCACCTTTTCAAGGGGCAACTAGGGACAAGCAAGAAATGCTGGCCCAGCCAGCAATACTGACATTCCATAAATGAATTAAAAGAGGACTTCTGAAGGAGAAGATCCTGCGACTCTTATCTCTCTGCAGCAAAAGTAACTGAAGCTTGAGAAATGCCAGTTAGATTCCCCTTCCTGTTGTCTTTCACCAGTAGCTAAGAGATTTTATACACTGTCAGTTACCCTTTGCATTCTGCGAAGAACTGAAAAAAATCTGGAGAAGGAGATTGTAGGTCGTCTTGGGAAGCAAAAGGAACATCTCATCAATTCTGTGCTATTGTGTTCCTCAGTGTTTATTCCTCCACCAGTAAACCAATATCGTTTGTTTGTGTCTGTATGTTTTTGTGTTAGGGTTTAAAAAGTGGGTTAGAATTTCAATTGTCATATGTTGAGCGCTCATAATTTCATTTATCTGAGGCTAAAAGTTATTTGTAATAAATTGCAGTTCTTGTAAAGTACACAAACCTGGTTTAGTCATAGAGTCGTGGAGATGTACAGCATGGAAACAGACCCTTCGGTCCAACTTGTCAGTGCCGACCAGATATCCCAACCCAATCTAGTCCCACCTCCCAGCACCCGGCCCATATCCCTCCAAACCTCAGACTGGAGGCCTTGGACCGGTGGAGTGCCATACGGATCGATGTTGGGTCCACTACTTTTCATCATTTATATAAATGATTTGGATGTGAGCATAAGAGGTATGGTTAGTAAGTTTGCAGATGACACCAAAGTTGGATGTGTAGTGGACAGCAAACAAGCCAGCATTTCTTGCTTGTCCCTAGTTGCCCCTTGAAAAGGTGGGGATGAGCTGCCTTCTTGAACTGCTGCAGTGCGTTTTCTGTAGGTTGACCAACAATAATGCTGGGGAGGGAATTCCCGGATGTTGACCCTCCAGTCTATTCATATAACTATCCAGATGCCTTTAAAATGTTGCAATTGTACCAGCCTCCACCACTTCCTCTGGCAGCTCATTCCATACACGTACCCAGTCTCTGTGTGAAAATTTTGCCCTTTAGGTCTATTTTATATCTTTCCCCTCTCACCCTAAACCTATGTCCTATAGTTCTAGACTCCCCCATCCCAGGGAAAATACTTTGTTTATTTATCCTATCCATGCCCCTCATGATTTTGTAAACTTCTATAAGGTCACCTCTTAGCCTTCAACGCTCCAGGAAAAAAGCCCCAGCCTGTTCAGCCTCTCCCTATAGCTCAAACCCTCCAACCCTGGCAACATCCTTGTAAATCTTTTCTGAACCCTTTCAAGTTTCACAACATCTTTCCGATAGGAAGGAGACCAGAATTGCATGCAATATTCTAACAGTGGCCTAACCCAATGTCCTGTACAGCCACAACATGACCTCCCAACTCCTGTACTTAATACTCTGACCAATAAAAGAAAGCATACCAAACGCCTTCTTCACTATCCTACCTACCTGCGACTCCACTTTCAAGGAGTTATGAACCTGCACTCCAAGGTCTCTTTGTTCAGCAACACTCCCAAGGACCTTACCATCAAGTGTTATAAGTCCTGCTAAGATTTGCTTTCCCATAATGCCGCACCTCATATTTATCTAAATTACACTCCATCTACCACTTCTCAGCCCATTGGCCCATCTGATCAAGATACCGTTGTAATCTGAGGTAATCTTGTTTGCTGTCCACTACACATCCAACTTTGGTGTCATCTGCAAACTTACTAACCATACCTCTTATGCTCAAATCCAAATCATTTATATAAATGATGAAAAGTAGTGGACCCAACATTGATCCTTATGGCACTCCACCGGTCAAAGGCCTCCAGTCTGAAAAACAACCCTCCACCACTACCTTTGTCTTCTACCTTTGAGCCAGTTCTGTATCCAAATGGCTAGTTCTCCCTGTATTCCATGAGATCTAATATTGCTAACCAGTATCCCATGGGGAACTTTGTTGAATGTCTTACTGAAGTCCATATAGATCACATCTCCTGCTCTGCCCTCATCAATCCTCTTTGTTACTTCAAAAAACTCAGTCAAGTTTGTGAGACATGATTTCCCACACACAAAGCCATATTAACTATCCCTAACGAATCCTTGTCTTTCCAAACACATGTACATCCTGTCCCTCAGGATTCCCTCCAACAACTTGCCCACCACCGATGTCAAGCTCACTGGTCTATAGCTCCCTGGCTTGTCCTTACCACCTTTCTTAAATAGTGGCACCAGTGTTTTCTATAAACTGGAAAACAGACTGCTAAACTTTGCACACTTTGATTAAATCATTCAGGTTTGTGGTGACCCTGGGAGTAGTGGGACAGGAGAATCAGTGCACTTTCTCCAGTTGTTCGTAACAAACTAAGCTGAGTCTGTGTGAAACTCATTTCACCCTTATACTTGGTAAAGATTAGATTACTTACGGTGTGGAAACAGGCCCTTCGGCCCAACAAGTCCACACCGACCTGCCGCAGCGCAACCCACCCAGACCCATTCCCCTACATTTACCCCTTCACCTAACACTACGGGCAATTTAGCATGGCCAATTCACCTAACCTGCACATTTTTGGACTGTGGGAGGAAACTGGAGCATCCGGAGGAAACCCACACAGACACAGGGAGAACGTGCAAACTCCACACAGTCAGTCGCCTGAGGCGGGAATTGAACCCGGGTCTCTGGCGCTGTGAGGCAACAGTGCTAACCACTGTGCCACCGTGCCGCCCACTGGAGATTTGTTTGTGTTGACCTGAGCTTATTTCTGCTGGAGTTGCTGATTATATTACAGGGCTAGTAATCTCAAGGTCTGGAGGACAGGAGAGTACCCTAGTTGGAGTTTTTTTATGGCTGAGGCTTAGTGGACAGCTGTCCTGCCTCCACATCAGAAGGCTACTGGCTCAGATTTCACTGCAGAAATTTAAGCACAACATCCAGCCTGAAGTAACAGTACAGTTTGCAGTGCTATCAGTGACACTGCACTGTCTTTGGGACAAGATGTTAAACCGATATGTCTGTTCGCTCAGACAGTTGCAATAGCTCTCTCAGCACTGTTTGAATTGCCTGGCCTTCACTAATATTGATCGATCAAATTCTCTGGTCATTTATTGAACTCCTGTTTTGCGGCAGCTTGCTATGCAGAAAATAGAACCATTGTATTTTCTACTACAACATCTGACTTCCCAAAGTCCTTCAATGGCTGCAAAGTGTTTTGAGGTGTCCCAAAGTCATGAAAACAGAAGAGAAGTGCAGGAAAGGAAAAAAAAAATTTTCCTTTTGTGGATTCATCCAATTTTATTCTTACCCAGTTCTTGCAAACGTCGACCAGTAGTGCATTATCTTTCTACTCAACATCCCCTCCTCCTCCGTGTAGTTTAGATGCTGTTCCAGAGGTAGCCCAAAGACAAATTCAATCTCATAGCCATGGATGACTCCCATCCACTCTGGCCAAACCAAGTTTGACGCTCGATGATTGAAGAAGTACATGTAGATGCTATTACCAAACTCAGAGTACTTGTAGGCAAAGTGTATTAAAGGGCAGATGACATTATGGTCTCCTACAATGTCATCCATTGCATCTCTGTTCTTTATGCCATTGTGCTCATCCATCCAGTCAGTGTACTGAAGGGCAACGGCTTCCAGCCCCAACTCGCTTGCATGAGGGACACTTAACTTAACTCCTGCCATGAAGTCTTCACGAGTAATAATGCTTTCGGAGTCCTTGCTGAAGCCTGGGGCTCCATACAGAAGGAAGTAGGAACCTTCATCCTTGTTGACCCCTAACAAGACCTGAGTTTTCTTGAAGTTACCGGAGTTCAGCATGGAATCCAGGGAATCTGGGAAGAAGTCCCCATCAATGATTGGAACAAATGAAAACCTGAAGACGCTATTGTAGGGAAGGACAGACCATTCCTTGTCAATGAGTTCTTGAGGCTCTTTTGCCCGAAGACAATCAACTAACTCTTCATCACTGTTGATGTTGCAGTTCAGGAGTCTTCCTAATTCGACTGCCCTCCTGCGACCCTCTGCTACAGAAACAGTTGCCCACGGACAATTTGGTGAGCCACTTTGTAGGATGGCCCTAGTGAAAAGGTCTCTGCTCCCTGGGGAAAGGAGATGCATGCCAACAGAAGCCCCACCAGCACTCTCTCCGAAAATAGTCACCATCTTTGGATTTCCACCAAAGAATTGGATGTTCTCCTGTACCCATTGCAATGCCAGCCTCTGGTCCAGAAGCCCAACATTTCCTGGTGCCTCTTGGTATCCATGGAGAGCAAGAAAACCAAAAGCGCCAACCCTATAGTTCATGGAGACCACTATCATCTGTTCAGTGTGAGCAAGATACTTCCCATTGTAGACATCCAATGTTGAAGCTCCACTGTAGAAACCACCTCCGTAGACCCACACCATGACAGTAGCATTTCTTGGCCGAGGGGAGGGGACCCACACATTGAGGTACAAGCAGTCTTCACTCATCTCTTTATTAGGGTTCCACATCTCTGAGCCAGGAAATCCGGGAAACTGAGTGTCAACGTATTGCTGACAGATCTTGGGATAGGAGGAAGCGTTCCAGATCCCCGACCACGGTCTCTTGGCCTCGGGCTTTTTGAACCGTAAGTTCCCAACTGGCGGTTCGGCGAATGGTATCCCGAGGAAAGCGCTGAGGTAGCTGGACAGAACTGGTAGTCTTGTTCCCATCACTTTCCCCAGCTTGGTGCTGACCAGGAGCTCTGAGTGATGCTGTGATAGGCAAAGGGCTATCAAAAGCTGAAGCACGCCCAGGGGACAGACAACAAGCAGCTTCATTTTTTCTTGTTCAATAGAACTAAAAGGAAAATAAGGAGGTAGAGAGAGAGAAAAAAAACATTATTTCCTAACTGTTTGATTCTCATACTACAACAACCTATATTTATACAGGGAAGCTTTAATGCAGTAAATGTCCTTAAGTATTTCAGAGTAATAATTATAAGACACAATCTGATATTGGGATAGCAGGCTAAAGGTTTGGTTAAAGAGTTAGGTTTTAAAAGAACATCTTAAAGGATAAGAGAGAAGGAAAGACACTGAGGTAGCAAAGGCTGGAATTGAATTTTGAAGGCGTGGCAGTCAGCAATGGTACATGCAAGAGTCCAGAATTGAAATAGTGCAGATTTTTTTAGTGATAAATCCTTCTTCTTGTAAGCCTTATTTGAACGGAAAGCCACCATTCTGTGAGAAAGGCAACATTGTAATATTCAGGGATACAGAGATTTCCTGCACTGAGGGCAGGGCTTGCTGCAAGGTTTTCGATAGGTCAATCAGGACAGATCAGGGGTCATTGGGCTGACAGTTGGAGAGAGACAGTGGATACCCTGTTAAGTGTTGATTTTTAGCTGTCATGCAAGAAAGGAGCCATACAGTTGGATGACTCTGTGCGATTAGACAAATTGTGGAGGTGGCAGTGTTAGACCGGGATGGGCTAAGTTAAAAATTACATGACACCAGGTTATAGTCCAACTGGTTTATTTGAAATCATAAGCTTGTATTTTCAAATAAACCCGTTGGACTATAACCCGGTGTGTGATTTTCAACTCTGTTAGACAAACACGGAAGAAGTTAGAAGGTCACTCATTGTTTGGGTGAGCAGGTCGGAAGAAGCTTATGGGAATTAACATGTCAGGGCAGCTGTAAGAGTGGATCTTGAAAAACTGTATTTGTTTCATGCAAGATTAGATCTCACAGAAAACACAGGGACAGGCTAAAACTTGGTGAAATTAGCTGTCACTGGGAAGGACTGGAATTATGCTTGTGATATAGTGTTTCAAACTGTAGTGTTTGTAATCTAAAGGGAGTGCGGACCCAGGACGGGACAGCTATCGAGGTACTCCATATCAGGACAGCTCCAGCCAAGAGAGTTTCACAGCCAGGACAGAAAAGTAAGACTTTGAAGACACTGTGAAATTCATGTTATGGAATGGGGGGTGTCTATCATATTTGTCTCAATTACACATGCTGTTTGATGTGCACTGTGGATTGTTTCATCACTGTAGGTCACCCATGTTTGCCACACATTTATTCTGGCTGTTAGAAATTAGTTATTTATGCATTGAAGAATATATTTACTGTTACATGTTGTATCATAAAGGGAAAGTCATGGGAATGCTGAAAATCTGGGCAGTAAAAATGAGGGGAGTTCTGTTTATCTTCTTTAAAACTAATTTTTCCTTTACTAATTAGCAGAATATTGAAGGAAAAGTGCTTTTTTTCCCTGGGGGGGGTGAGGAGGGGGATGCAGTTGAACATGGAAGTTAGAGTACTATACCATCATCAAATACATGTCCAACCACACTTGGCAATGCTCGTTCTGATCAAAAATCTTAGGCCAGCTGATCAAACGTATGGTCAGGGAGATAGCTTTCCAGCACTGACCCATAGGAGGTGAGGCAGGCAGGTGAGGGATGGAGGCAGATGAAAGCACAGAATAGTGGGGCAAAGTAGAGTTAAGGATTATTAGTTCAGGCATGATCTTATTGAAGGGTGGAGCTTATTTGATGGGCTGAACGGCCCATTTCTGCTCTTATGTCTTATGACCTTATTTAAAGTTATTGTGGATTCTATCAAGACCAAAACTAGAGGTAAGCGGAGATCTCAATATGTTATAAGCCTGGAGGGAATTGTAGAGATAGAAAAGAGTGTGACTCAGGCAGGATTTGAAAAACAAGAACAAGAATTTAAAAACTGAGCTGTTGCAGGACCAGGAGCTGTACGGGTACAGTTACAGGCAGAACAGTTTTAGACAAGCTTGGGTTTGTGAAAGTTAGAAAACGGGAACTTCTCTGAGATTCAAGAATCCGATCAAATTAACCATGTAGGACAAATTCCAGATCATAGTAAGAACCCTACCATTGGTATGAACTGACCCCACCCTCTCATCTCAATACTCATTCAGATGTGATCTTGACTGAACAACAAATGAGATAAAGAACTAAAACAGAAGTTGCTAGAAAAGCTCAGCAGGTCTAGCACCATTTGTGAAGAGAACTCAAAGTTAATGTTTCGGGTCCGGTGACCCTTCCTCAGAGCTGATGGAAACTAGGAAAATGTCCAAAGTTAAAAATCACACAACACCAGGTTATGGTCCAACAGGTTTATTTGGGAGCACACTAGCTTTCAAAGCGCTGCTCCTTTTTTCAGGTGTTTGTGATGAAGGAGCGTCGCTCCGAAAGCTAGTGCTTCCAAATAAACCTGTTGGACCATAACCTGGTGTTGTGTGATTTTTAACTTTGGACACCCCAATCCAACACCAGCATCTCCAAATTAGGAAAATGTTGGTTTATATGCAGCAGATAGGGTGAGGGAGGGTGAAGGAGTAAACAATAGGTGGACTTGGAGTCCATAGAGAGACAGCTGTTGGACAGACAAAGGAGTCAATAACAATCCGTTTGGGTGAATAGCTGTTAGTGGAGAAACTGATACTGGAATCTGCACTGAAAACAACAAATGCTAGAGATCACAGCAGGTCAGGCAGCATCCATGGAGATAGAGCAAGCTAACGTTTCAATTCTAGATGACTGTTGTTCATCTCTGGAAGACCCTGTAGCCCTCCAGACTCGAGATCGAGTTCAATAATTTTATGGACTGAGCTCTCCATGTGCTAAGCCCCCACCATACACACCAGGCCTTGTTATCATATAGCCATTATACATGACCTATTGTTAGCCACTAACAGTCTCCATTAACAGCTATGCACCCTCCCAGTCAGATCATTATCAATTCCTTTGTCTCTCTACTGGTTCTATCCCTACCTATTATTTACTTCTTACCCCTTCCCCCACCCTATCTGCTGCATATAAACCAATATTTTCCTAGCTACCATCAGTTCTGAGGAAAAGTCACTGGACCCGAAACATTAACTTTGATTTCTCTTCACAGATGCTTCCAGACCTGCTTGAGCTTTTCCAGCAACTGTTGTTTTTATTTCTGATTTACAGCACCCGCAGTTCTTTCGGTTTTTATTTAAATGAGATAAGGAGATTGTTCAAAGCAAGTCTTGTATCCATTGGCTTCCTCAAAAGGTCGAGTCTTAATTCGTTTGACAGGATTCACCTTCTGATCTGCAAACGTCTCTTAAGGGCCTTGAACAGCTCCATGGTGATCATGGACTGAGTCCAAACTCAGCACTAGACATCACAAACCACCCCTCCGACAACACTAAACTTTTAGCTCTCTGATGTATGTCAAGTCTCCTCAAATTGATTCCAACACAATCCAGATGTCCTGAGTGAACTGTGAACCTAGAAGCTAGCACAGTGAAAGGTACAAGCAGGATCAGTTCATCCGTTCCTAATTAGCAGGAAAGGCCAAACAGGGCTGGTATTCTATTCTCTAATAAAGTGAAGACAAAGATACATCCCAGTTAGAAGGAAAGACGCTAAGTGAAGGATAAACTATACCAACCAAGCAAGTTAAACAAAGTGTTAAGGTGAAAGAAAAAGACATTTATAGAGAGGCCAAAGTCAGTGATATCCCGAAGACTAGGATAAATTCGGAATCCAGCAAAGGAGATTTAACAAGATCTCCGAGGAAGACTGGTGAGAAATTTAAAAAAACTGACAATAACTGCTTCTTTAAATATATAAAAAGAGAGGGATCATATGAACATAAGCCTCTTAGAAAATAAACCAGGGCAGACTGTTTTAGGGACTTGGGGATAGTGAGAAGTACAGATGCTGGAGAGTCCGAGTGGATAAAGAGTGGAACCGGAAAAAGCACAGCGGGTGAAGCAGTGGCAGAGGAACGGGCAGTTGACGTTTCAGGTCGGAACCTGTTGAAAAGTTCCAATCTGAAACTTTAGCTCTCCTCCTCTGATGCTGCTTGACAAGACTGTTTTAGGGAACAAGGAAGTGGCAGAGGATTTAAACAGATATTTAGCATTAGTCTAATGGTGAAAGATACCTAAACATCTCATTAATATTAAAGAATACTGGGGAGGAATTAAGTACCACTACCGTCATTAGCAAGTTAGTATTAAACAAACTAATGGGGCGAAAAGCAGATTAGTCCCTGATGGCTTGCATCCGAGAATCCTAAAAGAGGTAGCTACAGAGATAATGAATGCATTGATTATAATTCTCCAAAAGTCCTTGGATTCTGGAGAAGATCCAGAAGATTGGAAGACTGCCAACATGACACCCCTATTCAAAACATTTGCCTAATATGTATTGTTAGGAAAGCATTGGAATCAATTATTAAGGAATTAATAGCAGAACATTTGGAAAATCACAATAATCAGCTTGGCTTCATGAAAGGGAAATCATGCCTGATTAATTTATTAAAGCTTTTTGAGGAAATCTTAACCAAAGTGGATAGAATGGAAGCAGTTGATATATTGTATTTGGACTTTCAGAAGGCATTCAACAAGATACTTCACAAATAGGTTAAGTCATAATGTGAGAGACCATGGTGTTGGAGGTGATATATTCATATGGATAGAAAATTGACTGATGGATAGGAAACAGCGAATGGGGATGAGGAGTTCCTTTTCGGGCTGGTGACCTGTTACCAGTGCGGTTCCACAGGGATCACTGCTGGGACCACAGCTGTATATGATATATTGTCATGATTTGGAGGAAGAAAGGGAATCTGCCAAATTTGCAGGTAACAAAAACAGATGGGAAGGCAGATTGTGAGAGAGATACAAGCACGTTATGGGGAGATATATTTTAGATTAGGTAAGTGGGCAAGAAGTTGGTAAATGTAGTATAATGTGGAAATGTGAAATTGTTCATTTTGATAGCGTGAACTAAAGACTGGAATATTATTTAAATAGAGAAAAACTGCAGAAAGGTGCAACACAAAAGGACTTGGAGGTAATTGTGCACAAAGCTCGTACACAGATGCAGGTCACTATAATCTTTTGGAGTTCCCGGAATACAGGAGTTGTATCTCAGTATTGGGAATTTCCTTATGTCTTTAAGAAGGTTGACTGAGGGAAACCAGGGAATTACAGACCTGTCCAACCTAACCTCTGTGTTGGGGAAATTGTTGGAGCTTTTCATCTAGAATAGGGTCACTGGTGACTTCGAAAAAGTTTCGTTAAACAGGTACGGTCAGCATAGATTCATGAAGGGTAGGTCATGTCTGACAAACCTCAGAGATTATTGAAGGGATGACAAAGGTGGTGGACAGGGGTATGTTGATGGATGTCGAAAGTGCGGTGCTGGAATAGTACAGCTGGTCAGGCAGCATCCGAGGAGCAGGAGAATTGACATTTCACCAGGTATGATGAAGCTCTTCACCATTCTTGACTCTGATCTCCAGCATCTGCAGTCCTCACTTTCTCCCGTATATTGATGGATGTTGTTTATGTGGACTTCATAAAGTCTCACAGAAGAGACTGTTAGCTAAAGTGGAAGCCCCAAAAAATTGAGGGCAAATTACTGACATGGGATAGAAAATTGGTTGAGTGGCAGGAAACAGAGAGTTGGAATAATGGGTAAGTACTCAAATTGCCAGGACATGAGGAGTGCTGTCAATCATTCACAATATTCATAAATTACTTTGATAATATTATTAAAAATCAAATATCCAAATTTTCTGATGACCTAAAATTGGGCAGTAATTGTAGACAGTGTTGATGGCGGCATAAAATTACAACAGGATATACACAGATTCGGTGAATTTGCAAAGTTGTGGCAGATGGATTTTAATAGAAGCAAATGTGAGGTTATCCATTTTGGACTGGAAAAGAATGGATTGGGGCATTAATTTGGAAGGCAGAAAGTTAAATGCAGTGGATGTTCAATAAGATTTGTGAGTTCAGTTGACTAGCTCTTTAAAATGCCATGAACAAGGATAGAAAATAGTCAAGAAGGCTAATGGCATGCTGGCTTCCATACCATTCCCCCAGACCTCCCCCTCACTGAGGACGAACAATCAGTCCTCAGCAAAGGACTCACCTTCATCCCGCTTTGCCCACGCATCAATGAATTTAATACACGCTGTGACGTCGAACACTTCTTCCGCCGCCTCCGCCTCTGAGCTTACTTTTACAATCAGTACTCCCGCCCACCTTCCGAGGACCCCTTTGTCCACCTCCAACACACTCCATCCACCTCGACACCCCGCGCTGGCCTATTACCCGCCTTCGACCTCTTCATTTCCAACTGCCACCAAGACATTAACGGCCTCAACCTCCCTCCCCCACTCCAACCTCTCCCCCTCACAACGCGCAGCCCTCCAATTCCTCTGCTCCAATCCCAACCTCACCATCAAACCAGCGGATAAAGGGGGTGCGATGGTAGACTGGCGCACTGACCTCTACACCGCTGAAGCCAGATGCCAACTCAAAGACACCTCCTCCTACCACCGCCTCGACCATGACCCCACCCCCATCACCAAACCATCATCTCCCAGACCATACAGAACCTCATCACCTCAGGAGATCTCCCACCCAGAGCTTCCAACCTCATAGTCCGGGAACCCCACACTGCCCGGTTCTACCTCCTTCCCAAGATCCACAAGCCTGACCATCCTGGCTGACCTATTGTTTCAGCATGCTCCTGCCCCACCGAACTCATCTCTACCTACCTCGACACTGTCCTATCCCCCCTAGTCCAGGAACTCCCCACATATGTTTGAGACACCACCCACATCCTCCACTTCCTCCAAGACTTCCGTTTCCCTGGCCTCCAACACCTCATCTTCACCATGGATAGCCAATACCAATCAACCACACCGCCCTGTGGCCCAACATTTCAACTCCCCCTCCCACGCTGCCGAGGACATGGAGGTCCTGGGCCTCCTTCACCGCCGCTCCCTCACCACCAGACGCCTGGAGAAAGAACACCTCATCTTCTGCCTCGGAACACTTCAACCCCGGGGCATCAATGTGGACTTCACCAGTTTCCTCATTCCCCCTTCCCCTACCTCACCCCAGTTCCAAACTTTCAGCTCAGCACTGTCCCCATGACTTGTCTTACCTGCCTATCTTCTTTTCCACTTATCCACTCCACCCTCCTCCCTGACCTATCACCTCCATCCCCTCCCCCACTCACCTATTGTACTCTATGCTACTTTCTCCCCAACCCCACCCTCCTCTCATTTATCTCTCCACTCTGCAGGCACTCTGCCTCTATTCCTGATGAAGGGCTTTTGCCCGAAAAGTTGATTTTCCTGCTCCTCGGATGCTGCCTGAACTGCTGTGCTTTTCCAGCACCACTCTAATCTCGAATCTGGTTTCCAGCATTTGCAGTCCTTGTTTTTACCTCCATATCTAAAGGGCTGGATTTATGAATGCAGATATTATGCTGCAGTTATACAACACACTAGTTAGACCCCACTTAAAGTACAATGAGCAGATCTTGGCACAACACCATAAGAAGGATACTTTGGCCGAGAGGGAGTTCAACGCAGGTTTGCAAGGATGTTACCTGGACTTCAGTGGTTACATTATGAGGAGGGATTAGGCAAATTAGGCCTTTATTCTCTAGAATTAAGAAGGTTAATTGGTGATCTAATTGAGGTGTTCAGGATATTAGCAGGGAAAGACAGGGTGGATAAAGATAAACTATTGCCACTGGTTGAAGATTCTAGAAATGGGGGCATAGTCTAAGAATTAAAGCCAGGCCATTCAGGAGAGATGTTAGAAAGTACTTCTACACACAAGGAGCACACAGGAGGTTTGGAACCCTCTTCCTCAAATGGTGGTCAATGCTCACTCAGTTGTTAAATTCCGACTTAGACAATTTTTTTTATTAAGCAAGGATTATGGCCCCAAGCCAGGCACATGGTGTTAGGCCACAGATCAGCCTTGATCTGACGGAATGGCAGAGTTGGCGCAAGGGGCTGCATGGTTTCCTCCTGTTCCTATACTCCTAGTCAGGAAGGCTAATAGTGTTGGCATTGGAGAGTAAGAGTAGGGGAGCAACTGTACAATGTGCTGATGAAACTACATCTGGAGCACCGCGAGCAGTTTTGCTCCCCTTATTTAAGGAAAAATATCATTTCATTGGAGGCAGTTCATAGAAGGCTCACGAGGGTGACCATTTGCATGGGGTAGAGTCTTATGAACAAAGGCTAAACAGGTTGGGACTCAATTTACTGGAAATTCCAAGAATGAGAGATGATCTCATTGAAATATATCAGATTCATAAGCGCTTGACAAGGTCAATGCTGACAGGATGTTTCCCCTCATGGGAGGGTCTTGGACAAGAGGACACTGTCTCAGAATAAATGGGCACCAATTTCAGCCTGAGATGAGGAGGAATTTCTTCTCTGAAAGAGTTGGAACTCCTTGCCAGAGAGAGCTGTGGTGGCAGAGTCTTTGTGTATATTTAAGGCTGAGATAGAGAGATTCTTGATCAATGGAGGAAATAAGGGTTATGAGGAAAATGCAGGAAAGTGGGTGTGAGGCATGTCAGATCAGCCATGAGCCTATTGAAAGGCAGAGCAGGCTTGATGGGCCAAACCAAGTGCTCTGTTGCTATTTTAATGATCTGATGGCCTTTTGATAGGAGATTTGAATATTCAGAAGGAATTTCTTAAGGGTTGGCATGAAGAAGTTGTTTCCATTTGTGTGAATACAACAACTAAGGCACTATAAATATCAGGTAGTCATTAGGGTTTGAGATATAAGGAGAGGCTGGATAAACCATGACTTACAAAGAACATTCCAGCACTGGAAGAGGCCCTTTGGCCCTCCAAGCCCATGCCGATCCAGATCCTCTATCTAAACCTGCCACCTATTTTCTAAGGATCTGTATCCCTCTGCTCCCTGCCCATTCATGTATCTGTCTAGATACATCTTAAATGACGCTATCGTTCCCGCCCCTACCACCTCCACTGGCAACGCATTCCAGGCCCCCACCAGCCTCTGCCTGAAGAACTTTGCATATATATTTCCCCCTAAACCTTTCCCCTCTCACTTTGAACTCGTGACCCCTAGTAATTGACTCCTCCACTCTGGGAAAAAGTTTCTTCTATCCAACCTCTCATGATTTTGTAGGCCTCAATCAGGTCCCCCCTCAGCTTCCTTGATTCCAATGAAAATAATCCTAAGCTACTCAACCTCTCCTATAGCTAGCACCCTCCATACCAGGCAACATCCTGGTGAACCTCCTCTGCACCCTCTCTAAAACATCCACATCCTTTTGGTAATGTGGCGACCAGAACTGTCTGCAGTATACCTTTTTTCACTGGAGAATAGGAGGCCTTATGGAAGTTTATAAAATCATGAGGGGCATAGATAAAGCCTTAGGGTTGGGGAGTTTAAACCTAGGGGGTATAATTTTATGGTGAGAGGAGAATGATTTAAAGGGAATCTGAGGGGCAGCTTTTTCACACAGAGGGTGGTTCATATGTGGAGTAAACTGCCAGAGGAAGTCGTTGATGCAGATGCAGTTAAAACATTTAAAAGACATTTGGACGGGTACATGAATAGGAAAGGTTTGGAAGGATAGGGCCAAATGCAAGCAAATGGACTAGTTTAGCTTGCGAAACTTGGTTGTTATGGACAAGTTGAACCAAAGGGCCTGTTTCTGTGCTGTATGATTCTATGACTCAATGATTTGGAGATGCTGGTGTTGGATTGGGGTGTACAAAGTTAAAAATCACATACCACCAGGTTATAGTCCAACAGGTTTATTTGGAAGCACTAGCTTTCGGAGCGACGCTGTGAAAACTAGTGCTTCCAATTAAACCTGTTGGACTATAACCTGATGTTGTGTGATTTTTAACTTATGACTCAATGAGTAATATATCCCTTAGAGAATTCAGGAGAAATGTCTTTACTCAGACAGTTATGAGAATGTGGAACTTGTTCTCACAGGCAGTGACGAATATTGATGCATTTAAAGGTGAAGTTGGACATGCATGCGAGGGTAAAAGAATGAGAAAGATCTGCTGATCAGGTGAAATGAACAGGAGGGGTGGAAGGAGGATTGTGTGCTGCAGAAACACCAGCACAGAGCAAGTGGGCAACATGGCCTCATTCCGAGATGCAAATGACTTTCTGAGCAGACTTTCAAGGGTGGGCCCATTTGGCCCCTCAAACCTCTTCCAGATCACAGGAAACTCCACTCACCTGTCTGTCATTCCATATCTTCTTGATGCCCCCACCTGACAAAGTGGTGACAAGTCCCACTAGGCCACCATCAATAGACACATAGCAACAGTGGGGCGGGGCAGGGTGTGGAGGGGGTGAACCAAGTCTGAAGTGCAGCAACGTGACGTGTTGGTTGCTGTTTACTGAACCTTGCACAAGGACCTCTGTGACACACCCAGTAAACTGCACATGGTGATTCCAATCTGATCAAAGATCTAGTCAAGGACATTCTTGACTGCTCCACTTAACTGAAAATGTTGGTGCTTATTGTGTTTCTTTTGTCCCCACACCCGAATTCATGAGACAAGGTAAGACGCAGAAACAGAAACTGAAATTACTCGAGAAATTCAGCAAGTCTGGTACATAGATTTTGACTACCTGAAAGATTAACACAACTTTCTCTCCATAGACACAGTCAGACTTGCTGTGTGTCTCCAGCATTTTCTGCTTCTGTTCTTTAACATCTCCAGCCGTACTTTGTTTTATTTTAAGATAACATTCAGTTGACTGACAGAAAAGTTTGCAAAACTCAGTTTTTTTCTAGCTGGTTATATGTTAAGTATGAATTCAATTTAAGTGATATCAGAAACACAGAACTCTGGAGAAACTCAGCAGATCAGGTCGCATCTGTGACAGAATTTGTTTTGAATCCAACTCTTCTTCAGAACTGCATTCTTTTTTAATACCGTTGACAAAGGGGAAAGAGAAATCTCTTGGTTTTATTCTCATTGTTTTTGTTCCACTTTATATCTGCTTGGGGACCAATAATTTTATTTTTAAAGTAAGTTAGCAGCCGAGAGAGTTGCAAGGTTGCAGGATAGCTCAGTTTTTAAGTTCTGCAAGAGCTGAACTCGTGGTGTTCTGAATTGCTGATAATGAAAACCGGCAGGTTTTCCAACAGCATTGGCAGCCTCATTGCTGATGAGCCTCACTAGCTATCATTGGTTGAGTTGGGCACTTGGCATTCTACAGAACGGCCACACCCTGAAACTGTCAGTGAAGTTACCTGAAAGTGTGTTGGCAGTAGATTTGATGACAACTTCCAATAGGGTTTCGAACATATACTTGAAAAGGAAGAATTTGCAGAGCTGTGAAAAGAACAGTGAAGTTAGATTTAATGGATAGGTCATTCAACTGGCATGAACAGGAAGGATCAAACATTGGGCAATAAGATTTCATATAAATTCACACAGACATGTATTTTTTATCCAATACACATATCTATTTCATGTATATAGAACATAGGACATGACAGCGCAGGACAGGCCCTTCGGCCCTCGATGTTGCGCCGACCTGTGGAACCAATCTGAAGCTCATCTATCCTAAACTATTCCATTCCCATCCATATATTTATCCAATGACCATTTAAATGCCCTCAAACTTGGTGAGTCTTCTACTATTGCAGGTAATGCGTTTCATTCCCCACTACTCTCTGAGTTAACTGTATATTGATATTACCCTATTTTTACATATATAACATTATTTATAGGTTCAAATGTTAAACTAGAAGTAATTTATCTTTGACAATCATGCTTAATTGATTTAATTGAGTTTTTAAAACAAATAAGTGCGTATGCAGGAGATCTGAAATAAAAACAAATTGCTTGTGAAATGTTTTGGTTCGGTAACTTGAAATGTTACCTCTGCTCCCTTCCCACAGATGCTGCCGGATCTGCTGAGTTTCACCGGCAATTTCTGTTTTTGATTGGGTTTTTGGATGAGTAACAAAGAGAGTTGATCATGGTAGTGCCATTAATGTGATCTGCACGGATTCAGAAAAGATGTTTGATAAAGTGCCAGATCACAGACACGTTCGCAAATTAGCAGCTCCTTGGAATAAAAGGGACAATGACAGCATGACTGAGCAACAGGAAGTACAGTAGCGGGGATTGGGTATTTGTCAGACTGCAGGGTTGTACACACAACAATTTCCCAGGCATTGCCAATAGGACCACTGCCTTCCTTGATTAATGCTCCTGACTTGCACAGAGGGTGGGCTTTCAACATTTGCCTATGACACAAAACCTTGCGAACTCTGAAGAGAAGTGATAGATTTCAAGAAGGCACAGGATGATGGGTTTGGAAGACAGATGGCAGATTAAATTTAATTCTGAGAAGTGTAAAGTGATGCATTTTGATAACAAGTACGAAGAAGGGCATTTTAAAATAAAGAATCCAATTGTAAAGGTTGCGCAGATAGACCTAAGCATAAACCATTGAAGCAGACAGCTTAGGTTGAGAAAGTGGATAATTAGGCAGTTAACTCTTTCTGTCTCCACGGAACTGCCAGACCCACTGAATTTCTCCAGCGCTTTGTTTTAAGAGTGATCTACTCAGTTGTCTGAAACCATGACGGAGAAAGTTCCGAACCACCTTCTCAGAGTAATTAAGGATGAGCGATAAATCCAAGGAAAGAGATGAATGGCTGTCTGGTAGTGAGTAATGTAAAGCATTGTTCTGTGACATCATGGTGAAATAACTGACCTGTCAGTAACCATCCTTCAGTTTAAAATGCCAGTTTCCAACAGCATCCGCAGCACGGCTAGTGGAAATAGCTCTGGATAAATGTATCTTCGGAAAAGCTGACGTGAATCATTCCCAGGACTTGTTAAGTTGGCATGCATGAATACTATGTGATACCAGAAATGGAGAGCCAGTTGTTCAGCTCAGAATGGAATAGAAGTGCATGTGACATCTTAGGAAGGTGTAATTAAATAGTCACAATATATAAAGATTCAATGTCAACTTTTAAAAAAAAGGGTGGTGGGAGGTTAATATATTTAACTGTAATAAGTCAGCCCACAGCACGTGGACTGCAGCGATTCAAGATGGCAGCTAACCACCACCTTCTCAAGAGGCAAACAGGGATGGTCTATTAATGCTGGCCAGCCAGCAACACCCAAATCCCACAAATGAATAAAGAAAAGTGAGGGAATCTGTATATGTGCAACAATGTGAACAAAATAATGTACGTTGACAACAACGTCAATAGGACTTCTGTAACATGCCAGTGGTTTACCATCTGGTCCCTCCAATTCGAGGCTACTGAGCTGAATTACTCACCCAAAGGATCAAACCTTTTCCCACTGTATAGAATCCCAATGGATCAAACCTCCTCCCAATCACTCTCAAACGGATACCCTGGTACAATATTTATTCCTCAGATAGTATCACTAACAACAGATTATTTGATTGTCTATGGGAGTTTGCTACACAGATACTGGCTCTTACAACAGGAGACTGATGACTCTTCAAATTCACTTCATTCCTTGGCATATCTTAAATGCTGTAAAACCACTATCGGAATTATTTCTCATTTATGTTCTTCTCTGAAGAACTACTTTTTTTTTTACCATATTTTGTGTTAATTCTTCTTTGAATTCTACATTGACGTTTCTACCAGAGTTTACCAAATAAATTAATCTGTAATTACCATTCTGCTAATAGTGGTGGTGCTGTTGTCCCACAGTATTGCCTCTGTCTGCAACTCATTGGAGAGAGAGAGAGAGAGAGAGAGAGAGATACTCCACACAATTTATAGTGAATGCCACCAAAAGATGTACAAGGAATGAAGGAAAATGATGTCATGGCCAGACAATGATACTGCCATGTACTGGAAGCTAGTTTAATGGCTTTTTTGGCAGCTGGAGGTGTGGGATATCAAGTGCAGTTACCAAATTCCCCTGGGCACAATTTCCATGGCTCACAGGTAGTACAGTGTCCAGGTGCTCCAACTCACCACTCATTGGCGCCAGCCTCCTTACCCTGAGCTGGTGACACCAGTATACGCATGCGCGGAGGCTTCCTGCGGGTTCTCGTTGCCAGCCAATGTCACGTCCCGCAAGTGGAGAGGGCACTCAGGACTAGTTATCATAGAGCAACCCTCCCACCACACAAGCTTTCAGTTCTGTGATGTATGTCGAGTCTCCTCAAACTCAGTCCAAACACAACCCAACTCCTGAGTGAAGTGCGAACCTAGTAGATCGCACAATGCGAGATTAAATCAAACAAGCTCAGTCTGGTTTGCAGTTCTACATATCAGGAAAGGCTGAACAGGCTGACATTCTTTTCTGCAATAAAGTGAAGGCTGAGGGTTAAAGGATAGAAGACGTTAATATTCAGAAGGGGTTTTCACAGGGTTGGCGTAAAGACGTTGTTTCCATTTGTGTGAATACAGTAGCTATGACACTACAAATATCAGGCACTAATAAATCCCTTGGGGGATTCAGGAGAAACATATTTACTCAGAACGTGGAACTTGCTCCCACAGGGAGTCACTGAGGTGCCTCATGTTGACGCATTTAATGGGGAAGATGGATAAGCACATGAGGGCAAAAGGGTGAGAAGGACATGCTGATGGGGTGAGGTCAAAGGTGGGGGGAGGTGGAGGGGATGGAAGGAGCAGAAACACCAGCACAGAGCAGAGGCATGATTTCAAGCTGCCAATATCTTTCTGAGCAGATTGTCATTTGGCCCCTTCAGACTTCTTCCAGATTTGTCATCTTTCTTTCATTCGGAATTTTCTTACTGCCTTCACCCAACAGAAATGGCTGAACCAGTTCAAATATGCGGAAAGACCTGGGCAAGGACATACCAATCCGCTCCAGTGAGCTTAAAATGTCAGTGCTTATTGATTTTTTTTTACAACTGAATGAATAACTGCAGAAAATCCCACGTGAGATCTTTCTGGCTGGTTATATATTAAGTATGGATTCAATTTAAATGGTTTTGAAACAAATACGGAGAACGCTGCAGGAAGTCAGCAGGTCAGGCACCATTTGTGGAGACAGAAACAGAGTTAATGTTTCGAGTCTGCAATACTCTTCTTCAGAGTAATTAATGTCTTTCTCTCCACAGATGCAGCCAGACCTGCTGACTTCATGCAATGTGTTTTGTATTTGTTTCAGACTTTTAGTAGCTGCCTTTCTTTAAGAGTTATCATTTTTATTTTCAAATTCCCTTATTCCTCCAGCCCACCTTGCCCACCATCCTACTCCTGGAGATTTCAGAACTCTCCACCCAATCTCTGTGTTCTGAAAGGGCTAGTCATTGTCCTTAAACACATCAGCAATGCTGTTGAAGGACATATCACAGCTCAAATTTACCTCCGAAAAGCATCAGCAGAAGAGGGTGCTGGAATGTAGGGAGGAAGAGGAAAAGACTTGCATCACAATTTCAGGATGTCCCAAAACACTTTACAGTCAATGAAATACTTCTTATTGTTGAAACAGGAAATTTAGCAGCTAGTTTGTGCATAGCTCCCACAAACAGCAATGAGATAACGATCAGGTTATCTTGTTTTTTTTGGTGATGTTGACATAAGAGTCATGCTGGTAGATCCCTGGATTAATATCTCATTTAAAAAATACAACACTGAAACACTCCACTATTGCACTAGGTGAGTCAACCTGGATTATGTGGTGAAGTCTCTGGAGTAAGACTTGAACCCACATGTCTGAATTGGGTAAGAGAGAGTGCTACCTGCTAAATCATAGTTGATAGAGGAAGTTTTCTTACATTTAGACTTATTTGTCGTGGAGATAGATGCTTGACGAGATTTTTCTTTTTATTGAGGTGTTGCAGAGTTGCCGTTTTGGGGATTGGTTCAGTTGGTCATGGTTGGTGTCATAATCTCAGTGGATTCTCCTGAGCTACAGAGCATTTAGGCTGGTTGGCTGTTGGATTTGCAGATGCTACTAGGCATGTTAGAGAGCCCTAGGGTATGGAATGGAAATAAGTAAGGCAGAGACTAGGTCCCTGAACAAGGAGCTTGTGTGGGCCAGAATATTGGCTGAGGGTCAAAATTATGCTTGTGTTTTGGCATCTTCTCCCAGTGATCATGAATAGTCTTACTTGGGTGGGAATGCTGTTTAAATATCTGTAAAGAATGGGGTCCAAGTGACAAAACCTCCCAATCAGGAAAGTTGTCATGTGCATTGGTCAAATGGGTAAATCTGATTGTTGAGCAAGGTGGATCTGAGGTGATTGATAACTAAGAGAGAAGGGGGCAACTAATCCTGAGGAGGATCAAGCACTGAACTAAGATCTCTGTAATACTGAAAAAAATGCTGCGGAGTTTACTCATGCAGCAGAGCCCTTAATGACTCTTCGCTCCCTATAATTTATTCATTTACATTTGCTGACAAGTATCATGTTTGAAAGCTGTCAATGTTCACCTTAAACTCACACAAGAACAGCAGTTTGGTTAGGGTCAGCAACACTGTTGATCCTCAGGGCATCAATGTGGACTTCAACAGCTTCCTCATTTCCCCTTCCCCCACCTCATCCTAGTTTCAAGCTTCCAGCCCGCACTGTCCCCTTGACCTGTCCGGACTTGTCCGACCTGCCTAGCTCCTTTTCCACCTGTCCACTCCACCCTCTCCTCCCTGACCTATCACCTTCATCTCCTCCCCCACTCACCTATTGTACTCCATGCTACTTTCTCCCCAACCCCACCCTCCCCTAGCTTATCTCTCCACGCTTCAGGCTCTCTGCCTTTATTCCTGATGAAGGGCTTTTGCCCGAAACGTCAATTTTGCTGCTCGTCGGATGCTGCCTGAACTGCTGTGCTCTTCCAGCACCACTGATCCTGAACTCTGTTGGTCACCTACCTGCCACCCACTGCTCCCATTCTTGCAATTGGCTAGCTGGCCTGCCCAGCTTAGGAGGCCTGACATCCCTCCTGCACTAAGTGAACCTTGTTACCAACTGGATGTTTACAGCTCCCTCTCCTATACACTAATTGTCATTATGCAACTGGTAATGAAAAGCCTTCAACGAAGAGAAAATCAACACATTTGTACAATCTGAATGGCATTTTCCCTTCCTAGGTCAGGCTCACAGCTACTTCTGTGATGGACACTTGCAATAGTCACTTGATGGTTGTCCTACTCCTACTTAGGATCTTACAGTACAGGGGAGGCCATTTGATCCACTGTGCCTGTGCTGGCTCGTTAAAAGCCAGTTGTACCAGCAAACAAACATGAGTCAGCACCTTTACAGGGGACATGAATTCTGTGGAACAATAAATAATGAATCTGACAAAGCCCATGCCACCCCATTTCATCTGTACATTATAGATCATTAACTGGGATTATCAGCACATCTAAATTGTTCATTCTCACAATAAATTTTTCAGAATTGAATGTGATGACAATGGCCTTCAGTTCTACAGCCTCATGAACAAAATTCCCAGCCACTTCAAAGCAGCAACAACAGACATGTTAGGCAAACGGCTAAACATTTGAACAGGTCAGTTTGAAGGGAGTTGTAAAGTGAAATAGAGAAAGGATAGAGAAGTTTAAGGAGTAAATTTTAGAGTCTAGTTGAAGGGATAGCTGCCAGTAGTGACGGAGGGGGATTGGATTAAAGTTCAGAATTGGAGGAGAAATCTCCAGAACAGGGCTGGGGTACGATAGACCACACAGCTACTTTGTGTAAGCTTCCACAAGTTTATGAATGGACTCACCAGTGGACAAAAATTATTTTAAATAAGGGAGACTTGGAAAATGAAACCCAAAACAGAAAAATCTGTACACACTCAGCAGGTTGGTCTGTCCTGTGAAGAGAAAAACAACGAAGTTAGTGTTCGGGACAATGTCTCTCGCTTTCCCAGAAACCTGACGCTTAAGTGCTGAACACAAACCAATTTACAGCAAACTTAGTACTTTCAAAGTTGCAATGGGACAGTGCACTTCCACATGTCATGCCCTATCAAACAACAAGACTTTAGAGATGTTTATTAAGGAGTAAGTATTAATCAGGACAAAGGAGAGAAAACCTCTGTTCCTCTTGAGTAATGCCATTTTGTGTCCCTCTGAGATGGCAGATTAGTTTTACAGCTAATTTTTAAGATAACGTCTCTGACTGTGCGGCATTTCTTTGGATTTGGGTACGTATGTGAATGGGAAAGGTTTGGAGGGATATGGGCAAAAGTGAGGACAGAGTTTAGATCAGAGTGGTGCTGGAAAAGCACAGCAGGTCAGGCAGCAACCGAGGAGCAGGAAAATCGACATTTCGGGCAAAAGCCCTTCATCAGGAATATGGGCCAAGCACAGGAAGGTGAGACTAGTTTAGTTTGGGAACATGGTCAGTGTGGACTGGTTGGACCGAAGGGTTTGTGTCCATGCTGTATGACTCTATGATTCTATAAGTTTCTGGAGTGCAGTTTGAATGCACAAACCACTGCCTCAGAGCATGGGAGTGCAACCCACTGAGCAAAAATCCACACACTTTGTGCCTGTGTGGAATGGATGAGGCATGACTGTGATTCCACCCACAGTATGATAGCCTGCTGACAGACATCCAGCCCAATTCATCCTTCCAAGAGAGTTTTGGGAAGAAAACTGTCAGAACTGTGCACTGTCCATTTGTAAATGGATCCTGGGCTATTGGACTGAAGCAGCTGAGGATGACTGCTTTCATTTGAAATCTGCACAGGGTCTGTTTCTGGTGATGGTCACTGATTAATGCTCTTGAGAAGAAATGCAAAGGGATCACCCTTCACCACCACAGAGGGATTTAGGTTAATGGGATTAATATATTATCTGAGATTATCTAAATAAATGCAGGCCACTGATCAAAAAGGGGAACTTCCTACATCTGTGCCACATAGTAACACGTAACTATCATCAGTAATGAAGGTCAATGTCTGACCATATCCATCAGTTTTCAAACGTGGTGATAGGTGACTTTCAGTTGAGACATTAAATCAAGGCATTCTTTAAAGACTGTTTTCTCCAGCCAATTGCAGGAGGAATTCCTCCAATGCCCTGGACCAATTTTATCACTCGACTAATATTACAACACAAAAAATATAGGTGGCTGTGGGCTATTTCTCTCATCCGCTGTTTGTGTGACCTTGCTGCGTGCTAAATAATTGCCATGTTTGTCTACATAATTGTTATTGTTAGACCTGAAACATTCTGCAATGTCCCTTAGGCGTGGAAGGCTTTGTGCCTTGTGGTCTGACAAGTTCAAAATAACTTTTAAATTCAAAACGCTGCAGCTGCATTAAATGTACTTCTCAGAACATACTATTGTTTGGTACCTTGATTGAAGTGACTGGTTAGGTATTCTGGGTCCATATACACGGACTTACTGTTTATAAATAAACCATACAAGTACTAAATCTTCTTTTTAGTCAGATGATCTGCCCGGAGGGATGAGGTTTGGGGACACAGCAGAATCCCATTTGAGGGGTGTCATTGTTTATTGAAACAGGGAGATTTTCTGTTTCCTGTTTGAAAACAGAACAGGTGAAATTGGCTTTCACATGCAGTTTGGTTTGCTGTTTCTCAGCTTGTGCAACCACTGTCCAAGTCAAGCTTATAGACAGAAAAGGACAGCACCCACCCCACCTCAGAAACTCACAAGGCAGGAGGGACATGAAAGTGATTATTGTGTTCGCAGGCAAACACAAGAACTTGTGAAAGGGGAATGGAGACAACATCTGGGACTCATTCCGAAACAACACTTGCATAATTACATTCCAAACATAGAGATGGCAGACTGATTGATAACACTGTCGTTCATTACTACAATAGAATGCCCTGCTACTTTACTCAGTTTGCCTCTGTTGACTCTTTCTTCCTTATTTTGCATGCTCAATATTCTTTCTTTACCTATTTAAATGAAAGGACATTGGAGTAAATGCAAGTTTTTTTTAAAAAAAGGTTTATAACTGCCTGTCCAGCTAGTGAGTTATTTTGCCTTGGAGGATTGAACTTCGGATTGCACGGTGGATCAGTGGTTAGCACTGCTGCCTCACAGCGCCAGGGACCCAGGTTCAATCCCAACCTCAGAAGACTGTCCGCGCGGAGTTTGCACATTCTCCCCGTGTCTGCGTAGGTTTCCTCCGGGTGCTCCGGTTTCCTCCCACAGTCCAAACATGTGCAGGTCAGGTTAATCAGCCACGCTAAATTGCTCGTAGTGTTAGGTACATTAGTTGGAGGGAAATGGGTCTGGGTGGGTTACTCTTCAGAGGGTTGGTGTGGACTTGTTGGGCCGAAGGGCCTGTTTCCACACTGTAGGGAATCTAATCTACTTAAGTTGACCCACCCTTGCACCTCATGTCAGACTCTCAGAAAGTTTCAGAATTTTGGAATTTCCCTACAAAATCTTAAAATCTACAAGTGTCTGGAGTCAAGCCTGTTGGATAAGGGGGTAATTATAATCAAAAGGTAGGAGAGTGAAGTTGAGACACAGACCGGTCACCATCTAATTGAATGACAGAACAGGCTCCTGGGACTGAATGGCCTCCATCTTTGTCTCAAAGCCGAAGGTCGGAAATTAGCTGGCTGCCAGTAGGGGGCATTTGTGAGCAGATAAAAACAGGTATATGCGCAGGATCACACAGCAATAAGCTGAGGAAGAACAAGGGTGAAGTCCCTGATGTCACTGCTGACAATTATCCAATAGCAATAAGAAACAGATTAGCTGCTTGTTGTTATTTCTTTTGTGAGAACTTGCTGTACAGACACTAGCTGCTGTATTTTCTACACTGCACTTCAGAAACAGCTCTAAAGTGTTATGGAGGTTACTCTTCTTATTTTGCCCCTGAACTTTCATTAAAAATGCCACTGAATAGGAGCTGTAAGATGTAAGACAGACAAGGGCCATTCAGCCCATCAAGCTGGCTCAGCCAGTCAATGAGATCATGGTTTACCTGATAATTCTTAAAAGACAGGGCATTGGTGCATCATTCCTACCTCACTTACCGTTGGTAAATTTACCTAAAGTTACGAAGAAGAGCTTGAAATCAGTGTTGCCTGCGACACTGATCCCTTTTTTCCTCATTCTTCTGCATTTTTTCAGAGGCATTCACAATAAACATTGGCCTTGCTGGAAATGTTCACATCCCATGAAAGAATCATTAATAAAGAGCTCAATCTTAAGTTGCAATTCACCACTGCAGGACGGCAAACTAATGGTCTACACACTCTTTCACCATAAGTAGCAGCAACTGGTTCTGGGAATAAGACTGACTGTGGGACAAGATAAAGAAAATCTTCAACAGCTGCCAGCAGCCCCCTCCCCCTCCTCATCCACTCACTATCTTAGAAACATACAGCATGGAGCAAGATATTCAGTCCGTCGGATATGTATCTGCCCCCTTGGAATGAGCTATCCAATTAGTTTCACCACACCCCATAGACCTGTCCCTTATTCACTCAATTCCCTTTTGAAAGTGCCTTTTAAATTTGCTTCCACTGCCCTTTCAGATCACAACTACGCCCCGCCTGAAAGAAAGTTTCTTTGCGCCTCTGTTTCTCTCCTCAGTAATCTTAAATGGGTTCCTGTAGTTATTGGGCAAAAGTGAGGACTGGAGATGCTGGAGATTAGAGTAAAGTGTGTGGTTCTGGAAAAGCACAGCAGGTCAGGCAGCATCCGAGGAGCAGGAGAATTGACGTTTCAGACATACATCGGTCAGGATGTATGTCCTGACGAAGGGTTTTTGCTCAAAACGTCAATTCTCCTGCTCCTCAGATGCTGCCTGACCTGCTGTGCTTTTCCAGCACCACACCCTGTAGTTACTGACACTTCTTGGCAGTGGAAACAGTTTCAGCCTACCCGGTCTTAACAAATTTTTTGCTTCCTGCAAACCCGATTTCATCTCCTCCAACCTTCTCTATCCTAAGGAGAACAGTTCCAGCCTTCCCTTTTTCTCTTCCTTTTAAAATGCTTCACTGTTCCTGACATGGCCTGATAATCAATACCTAGAGACAGAACAGAAATGAATAAGAAGACGGCACCTACCAAGCACTTGATCCCAACAGTCTGAAACGTTTCAAGCTCCCTTGACCAGCTGAAGCTATTTAAAGGCTGCAGCTGTCCCACAGGAACACATTGAGGTTTAAGCATGAATGCAAATTGAAGAGGAGATTTAGTGTCTGATAATAAAGGGGTATGAGGGTCCTTTGGCCAGTGAGAGGCTGCACTGTTTTAAAGTGACAGGGCCTCTGTTGTTCAAATGGACAGGCCAGCTTTCAAAAAGCCGTCAAGAAAAATGTAACTTCCCAATGTCTCAGCTGACCTCCTGACATCAGCTTGTCACTGACATTTCACTGTATCGTGTTAATTAGGTATCTAATGAATGTATTAAAATATTAAAATACAGCTGGATACTATTGGACAATCTACCACTTGTAATATGACTTTTTAAAAGTTGAACAATGACTTGCATTTATATAGCACTGTACGTGCCTTCAGGATGTCCCAAAGCAGAGCCTTTTGAAGTTTTTAGGTTCCAGAAACAGCACCATCAGTTATTTTTGGTGCAAGATAAATATTGGCCTGGACATCAGGTAGACCTTCCATGCTCTTCTCTGAAATAGTACTGTGGAATCTTTTGTACTGCAAAAGCAGATGGAGCCTTTGTTTGAAGTTACTGAGACAGCACATCAATGCAGTTCCACCTCAATCCTACACTGGGAAGGTCAGCCTGGATGATACACCTTCTGCCTCAGAGCTGGGAGTGATGTCACAAAGCCAAGACTAAATACAGAGGATTGAGACTGGGTGGCTCAGTGGTTAGCACTGCTGCCTCAAAGCGCCGGGGGAACAGGGTTTGATTCCAACCTCAGGTGACTATTTGTGTACAGTTTGCGTGTTTTTCCCATATCTGCGTGGGTTTGCTCCAGAGGTTTGGTGGATTGGCCATGCTAAATTGCCCATAGTAGCCAGGGATATGTTGGCTATGGGCTAGCCATGGGAAATGCTAGGCCAAACTGGGTAAGGATAGCAGATTTCCTTCCCTGAAGGTGACTGGTGGGCCAGGTAGGTTTTCACAATAACCAATGGTACTTTTGTGTTCACTGTTAATGAAACTAGCTGTTAATTCTGGATTTTCTTGTTAATTCAGTTTAAATTCCACCAGTTTTGACCAGAAATTCAACTGGACTCACCATATAAATATAGTGGCTACTAGAACAGGTCAGAGGCCAGGAATACCTCAGCATGTAACTCACCTCCTGACTCCCAAATCCTGTCCACCATCAACAAGGCACAAGTCAGGAGTGTGATGCAATACTCCCCCCTTGCCTGGATGAGTGCAGTCCCAACAACACTCAAGAAGCTTGACATCATCCTACCTGTTTGATTTGCATTATATCCATAAGTATCCACTCCCTCCACCACCGATACTCAGTAGTAGGTGTGTACCATCTACAAGATGCACTGCAGCAATTCACCAAAGATCCTCAGACAGCACCTTCCAAACCCACAACCACTTTCATCTAGAAGGACAAGGGCAGCAGATACATAGGAACACCACCAAGCTTCCCTCCAGGTCACTCACCATCCTGACTTGGAAATATACTCCTGTTCCTTCACTGTCACTGGGTCAAAATCCTGGAATTCCTACCCCGAAGGGCATTGTGAGTCAACCCACAACAAGTGGACTGCAGCGATTCAAGATGGCAGCTCACCCCCACTTTCTCAAGGGGCAACTAGGGACTGGGCCCAGCCAGTGACACCCACATTCCACATGTACATAGCAATAGAAAAAGCTGCTACAATTCCACCACAGGAACTCGTGTTCTTAGGGGACTTGCTGGGGCCTCTACATTACTAGGTGACTGACCTTACTATTACACCAACTCCTGCCCATCCTATTGTTCTTCTATCTGATGCCCCTACATCAATCTGTCTACTTCTGTCCACAAAGAGTGTTTCATTCTCTCTATATTTTTCCCTCTCTACTTTGCTGTTGTCTCTTGCCTATTGGTTAATTTCATTGCCTTGATTTCTAACTAGCTGTCAGTCTGCCAATGTATGACCTACTGCAATTCTCAACATAATTCAACCTGCTCAGGAAAAATAATTCAACTCCTACATTCCACACACAAAAACACAAACAAAGCATTTATCATGAATACTGACCTCTCCCATCTGCAAGTCAGCTCTTGATTTCTAATTCTGTCATTCACTCCACCTGAACGGTCACATTGGATCCTATAGCTCACTGGCTGTTTAAATACAAGGGAGAGGCTGTGATGATGTAGTACCAGGAGTCCAGCTCACTGCCACAAACCATTACAAATGTCCTTATCCTGTAATACTGAGTATGCAAGCAGTTTCACTACACCACAAAGATCCGTAAATGTTCATTCTCGTCCAAGAGACTGTTCAATGTCAGTGTCTCAAGGTTCTTGCCTTTGAATCAGAGGATTGTCGCTAATTGTAGCCATTTCAGGGCTATGATTGCATTAGAGCTGCTGTGACAGACTGACAGTATCCTCACTGTCGGAAGATCAATCCCGAGGGAGCCCTCACTGGTGGAGGATCAGTCCCGAGGGAGCCCTCACTGACAGAGGATCAGTCCCGAGGGAGCCCTCACTGGTGGAGGATCAGTCCCGAGGGAGCCCTCACTGACGGAGGATCAGTCCCGAGGGAGCCCTCACTGACGGAGGATCAGTCCCGAGGGAGCCCTCACTGACAGAGGATCAGTCCCGAGGGAGCCCTAACTGGTGGAGGATCAGTCCCGAGGGAGCCCTCACTGTCGGAGGATCAGTCCCGAGGGAGCCCTTACTGACGGAGGATCAGTCCTGAGGGAGCCCTCACTGACAGAGGATCAGTCCCAAGGGAGCCCTCACTGACAGAGGATCAGTCCCGAGGGAGCCCTCACTGGTGGAGGATCAGTCCCGAGGGAGCCCTCACTGACAGAGGATCAGTCCCGAGGGAGCCCTCACTGACGGAGGATCAGTCCCGAGGGAGCCCTCACTGACAGAGGATCAATCCCGAGGGAGCCCTAACTGGTGGAGGATCAGTCCCGAGGGAGCCCTCACAGACGGAGGATCAGTCCCGAGGGAGCCCTCACTGGGGGAGGATCAATCCCGAGGGAGCCCTCACTGACGGAGGATCAGTCCCGAGGGAGCCCTCACTGGTGGAGGATCAGTCCAGAGGGAGCCCTCACTGACGGAGGATCAGTCCCGAGGGAGCCCTCACTGACGGAGGATCAGTCCCGAGGGAGCCCTCACTGACGGAGGATCAGTCCCGAGGGAGCCCTCACTGGAGGACGATCAGTCCCGAGGGAGCCCTCACTGACGGAGGATCAGTCCCGAGGGAGCCCTTACTGACGGAGGATGTCCCGAGGGAGCCCTCACTGACGGAGGATCAGTCCCGAGGGAGCCCTCACTGGTGGAGGATCAGTCCCGAGGGAGCCCTCACTGACAGAGGATCAGTCCCGAGGGAGCCCTCACTGACAGAGGATCAGTCCCGAGGGAGCACTCACTGTTGGAGGGTCAGTCCCGAGGGAGCCCTCACTAACAGAGGATCAGTCCCGAGGCAGCCCTCACTGACAGAGGATCAGTCCCGAGGGAGCCCTCACTGTCGGTGGGTCAGTCCCGAGGGAGCCCTCACTAACAGAGGATCAGTCCCAAGGGAGCCCTCACTGGTGGAGGATCAGTCCCGAGGGAGCCCTCACTGGTGGACGATCAGTCCCGAGGGAGCCCTCACTGGTGGAGGATCAGTCCCGAGGGAGCCCTCACTGACAGAGGATCAGACCCAAGGGAGCCCTCACTGACAGAGGATCAATCCCGAGGGAGCCCTCACTGGTGGAGGATCAGTCCCGAGGGAGACTTCACTGGTGGAGGATCAGTCCCGAGGGAGCCCTCACTGGTGGAGGATCAGTCCCGAGGGAGCCCTCACTGACAGAGGATCAGTCCCGAGGGAGCCCTCACTGGTGGACGATCAGTCCCGAGGGAGCCCTCACTGGAGGACGATCAGTCCCAACGGAGCCCTCACTGATGGAGGATCAGTCCCGAGGGAGCCCTCACTGACGGAGGATCAATCCCGAGGGAGCCCTCACTGGAGGACGATCAGTCCCAACGGAGCCCTCACTGACGGAGGATCAGTCCCGAGAGAGCCCTCACTGACAGAGGATCACTCCCGAGGGAGCCCTCACTGACAGAGGATCAGTCCCAAGGGAGCCCTCACTGACGGAGGTTCAGTCCCGAGGGAGCCCTCACTGGAGGACGATCAGTCCCGAGTGAGCCCTCACTGACAGAGGATCACTCCCGAGGGAGCCCTCACTGACAGAGGATCAGTCCCAAGGGAGCCCTCACTGACAGAGGATCAGTCCCGAGGGAGCCCTCACTGACGGAGGATCAGTCCCGAGGGAACCCTCACTGACGGAGGATCAGTCCCGAGGGAGCCCTCACTGATGGAGGATCAGTCCCGAGGGAGCCCTCATTGACGGAGGATCAGTCCCGAGGGAGCCCTCACTGACAGAGGATCAGTCCCGAGGGAGCCCTCACTGGTGGAGGATCAGTCCCGAGGGAGCCCTCATTGACGGAGGATCAGTCCCGAGGGAGCCCTCACTGACAGAGGATCAGTTCCGAGGGAGCCCTCACTGTCGGAGGATCAGTCCCGAGGGAGCCCTCACTGACAGAGGATCAATCCCGAGGGAGCCCTCACTGACAGAGGATCAGTCCCGAGGGAGCCCTCACTGACGGAGGATCAGTCCCGAGGGAGCCCTCACTGACGGAGTATCAGTCCCGAGGGAGCCCTCACTGGTGGAGGGTCAGTCCTGAGGGAGCCCTCACTGACAGAGGATCAGTCCCGAGGGAGCCCTCACTGGTGGACGATCAGTCCCGAGGGAGCCCTCACTTTTGGAGGATCAGTCCTGAGGGAGCCCTCACTGGTGGAGGATCAGTCCTGAGGGAGCCCTCACTGACAGAGGATCAGTCCCGAGGGAGCCCTCACTGGTGGAGGATCAGTCCCGAGGGAGCCCTCACTGACAGAGGATCAGTCCCGAGGGAGCCCTCACTGACGGAGGATCAGTCCCGAGGGAGCCCTCACTGACAGAGGATCAGTCCCGAGGGAGCCCTCACTGACAGAGGATCAGTCCCGAGGGAGCCCTCACTGACAGAGGATCAGTCCCGAGGGAGCCCTCACTGACGGAGGATCAGTCCCGAGGGAGCCCTCACTGACGGAGGATCAGTCCCGAGGGAGCCCTCACTGACAGAGAATCAGTCCCGATGGAGCCCTCACTGGTGGAGGATCAGTCCCGATGGAGCCCTCACTGACAGAGGATCAGTCCCGCGGGAGCCCCTCACTGGTGGAGGATCAGTCCCGATGGAGCCCTCACTGACAGAGGATCAGTCCCGAGGGAGCCCTCACTGGTGGAGGATCAGTCCCGAGGGAGCCCTCACTGGTGGACGATCAGTCCCGAGGGAGCCCTCACTGGTGGAGGATCAGACCCGAGGTAGCCCTCACTGGTGGAGGATCAGTCCCGAGGGAGCCCTCACTGACAGAGGATCAGTCCCGAGGGAGCACTCACTCGGGGAGGATCAGTCCCGAGGGAGCCCTCACTGGACGATCAGTCCCGAGGGAGCCCTCACTGGTGGAGGATCAGTCCCGAGGGAGCCCTCACTGGTGGAGGATCAGTCCCGAGGGAGCCCTCACTGACAGAGGATCAGTCCCGAGGGAGCCCTCACTGACAGAGGATCAGTCCCGAGGGAGCCCTCACTGACAGAGGATCAGTCCCGAGGGAGCCCTCACTGACGGAGGATCAGTCCCGAGGGAGCCCTCACTGACGGAGGATCAGTCCCGAGGGAGCCCTCACTGGTGGAGGATCAGTCCCGAGGGAGCCCTCACTGACGGAGTATCAGTCCCGAGGGAGCCCTCACTGACAGAGGATCAGTCCCGATGGAGCCCTCACTGACAGAGGATCAGTCCCGAGGGAGCCCTCACTGGTGGACGATCAGTCCCGAGGGAGCCCTCACTGGTGGAGGATCAGTCCCGAGGGAGCCCTCACTGGTGGACGATCAGTCCCGAGGGAGCCCTCACTGGTGGACGATCAGTCCCGAGGGAGCCCTCACTGGTGGACGATCAGTCCCGAGGGAGCCCTCACTGGTGGAGGATCAGACCCGAGGGAGCCCTCACTGGTGGAGGATCATTCCCGAGGGAGCCCTCACTGACAGAGGATCAGTCCCGAGGGAGCCCTCACTGACAGAGGATCAGTCCCGAGGGAGCCCTCACTGGACGATCAGTCCCGAGGGAGCCCTCACTGTCGGAGGATCAGACCCGAGGGAGCCCTCATTGGTGGAGGATCAGTCCTGAGGGAGCCCTCACTGGACGATCAGTCCCGAGGGAGCCCTCACTGGTGGAGGATCAGACCCAAGGGAGCCCTCACTCGGGGAGGATCAGTCCCGAGGGAGCCCTCACTGGACGATCAGTCCTGAGGGAGCCCTCACTGGACGATCAGTCCCGAGGGAGCCCTCACTGGTGGAGGATCAGACCCGCGGGAGCCCTCACTCGGCGAGGATCAGTCCCGAGGGAGCCCTCACTGGACGATCAGTTCCGAGGGAGCCCTCACTGGACAATCGGTCCCGAGGGTGCCCTCACTGGTGGAGGAACAGACCCGAGGGAGCCCTCACTGACAGAGGATCAGACCCGAGGGAGCCCTCACTGACAGAGGATCAGTCCCGAGGGAGCCCTCACTGGTGGACGATCAGTCACGAGGGAGCCCTCACTGACAGAGGATCAGTCCCGAGGGAGCCCTCACTGGTGGACGATCAGTCACGAGTGTTCCCTCACTGACAGAGGATCAGTCCCGAGGGAGCCCTCACTGATGGAGGATCAGTCCCGAGGGAGCCCTCATTGACGGAGGATCAGTCCCGAGGGAGCCCTCACTGACAGAGGATCAGTCCCGAGGGAGCCCTCACTGTCGGAGGATCAGTCCCGAGGGAGCCCTCACTGGTGGAGGATCAGTCCCGAGGGAGCCCTCACTGACAGAGGATCAGTCCCGAGGGAGCCCTCACTGACGGAGGATCAGTCCCGAGGGAGCCCTCACTGGTGGAGGGTCAGTCCCGAGGGAGCCCTCACTGACAGAGGATCAGTCCCGAGGGAGCCCTCACTGGTGGACGATCAGTCCCGAGGGAGCCCTCACTTTTGGAGGATCAGTCCCGACGGAGCCCTCACTGGTGGAGGATCAGTCCCGAGGGAGCCCTCACTGGTGGAGGATCAGTCCCGAGGGAGCCCTCACTGGTGGAGGATCAGTCCCGAGGGAGCCCTCACTGACAGAGGATCAGTCCCGAGGGAGCCCTCACTGGTGGAGGATCAGTCCCGAGGGAGCCGTCACTGACAGAGGATCAGTCCCGAGGGAGTCCTCACTGACAGAGGATCAGTCCCGAGGGAGCCCTCACTGACAGAGGATCAGTCCTGAGGGAGCCCTCACTGACAGAGGATCAGTCCTGAGGGAGCCCTCACTGGTGGAGGATCAGTCCCGAGGGAGCCCTCACTGGTGGAGGATCAGTCCCGAGGGAGCCCTCACTGACAGAGGATCAGTCCCGAGGGAGCCCTAACTGGTGGAGGATCAGCCCCGTGGGAGCCCTCACTGGTGGAGGATCAGTCCCGAGGGAGCCCTCACTGACGGAGGATCAGTCCCGAGGGAGCCCTCACTGACAGAGGATCAGTCCCGATGGAGCCCTCTCTGGAGGACAACCAGTCCTGAGGGAGCCCTCACTGACATAGGATCTGTCCCGAGGGAGCCCTCACTGGTGGAGGATCAGTCCCGAGGGAGAGCTCACTGACAGAGGATCAGTCCCGCGGGAGCCCTCACTGACCGAGGATCAGTCCCGATGGAGCCCTCTCTGGAGGACAATCAGTCCTGAGGGAGCCCTCACTGACATAGGATCAGTCCCGAGGGAGCCCTCACTGGTGGAGGATCAGTCCCGAGGGAGCGCTCACTGACAGAGGATCAGTCCCGAGGGAGCCCTCACTGACAGAGGATCAGTCCCGAGGGAGCCCTCACTGGTGGAGGATCAGTCCCGAGGGAGCCCTCACTGGTGGAGGATCAGTCCCGAGGGAGAGCTCAGTGACAGAGGATCAGTCCCGAGGGAGCCCTCACTGACAGAGGATCAGTCCCGAGGGAGCCCTCACTGACAGAGGATCAGTCCCGAGGTAGCCCTCACTGGTGGAGGATCAGTCCCGAGGGAGCCCTCACTGACAGAGGATCAGTCCCGAGGGAGCCCTCACTGACAGAGGATCAGTCCCGAGGGAGCCCTCACTGACAGAGGATCAGTCCCGAGGTAGCCCTCACTGGTGGAGGATCAGTCCTGAGGGAGCCCTCACTGGTGGACGATCAGTCCCGAGGGAGCCCTCACTGGTGGAGGATCAGTCCCGAGGGAGCCCTTACTGACAGAGGATCAGTCCCGAGGGAGCCCTCACTGACAGAGGATCAGTCCCGAGGGAGCCCTCACTGACAGAGGATCAGTCCCGAGGTAGCCCTCACTGGTGGAGGATCAGTCCTGAGGGAGCCCTCACTGGTGGACGATCAGTCCCGAGGGAGCCCTCACTGGTGGAGGATCAGTCCCGAGGGAGCCCTCACTGGTGGAGGATCAGTCCCGAGGGAGCCCTCACTGGTGGAGGATCAGTCCCGAGGGAGCCCTCACTGGTGAAGGATCAGTCCCGAGGGAGCCCTCCCTGGTGGAGGATCAGTCCCGAGGGAGCCCTCACTGACAGAGGATCAGTCCCGAGGGAGCCCTCACTGACAGAGGATCAGTCCCGAGGGAGCCCTCACTGGACGATCAGTCCCGAGGGAGCCCTCACTGGACGATCAGTCCCGAGGGAGCCCTCACTGGACGATCAGTCCCGAGGGAGTCCTCACTGGACGATCAGTCCCGAGGGAGCCCTCACTGGTGGATCAGACCCGAGGGAGCCCTCACTCGGGGAGCATCAGTCCCGAGGGAGCCCTCACTGGACGATCAGTCCTGAGGGAGTCCTCACTGGACAATCAGTCCCGAGGGAGCCCTCACTGGTGGAGGATCAGACCCGAGGGAGCCCTCACTCGGGGAGGATCAGTCCCGAGGGAGCCCTCACTGGACGATCAGTCCCGAGGGAGCCCTCACTGGACAATCGGTCCCGAGGGTGCCCTCACTGGTGGAGGATCAGACCCGAGGGAGCCCTCACTGACAGAGGATCAGACCCGAGGGAGCCCTCACTGACAGAGGATCAGTCCCGAGGGAGCCCTCTCTGGTGGACGATCAGTACCGAGGGAGCCCTCACTGTTGGAGGATCAGTCCCGAGGGAGCCCTCACTGACAGAGGATCAGTCCCGAGGGAGCCCTCACTCCGGGAGGATCAGACCCGAGGGAGCCATCACTGACACAGGATCAGTCCCGAGGGAGCCCTCACTGGTGGACGATCAGCACCGAGGGAGCCCTCACTGACAGAGGATCAGTCCCGAGGGAGCCCTCACTGGTGGAGGATCAGTCCCGAGGGAGCCCTCACTGACAGAGGATCAGTCCCGAGGGAGCCCTCACTGGTGGAGGATCAGTCCCGAGGGAGCCCTCACTGGTGGACGATCAGTCCCGAGGGAGCCCTCACTGACAGAGGATCAGTCCCGAGGGAGCCCTCACTGGTGGACGATCAGTACCATGGGAGTGCTGCAGTGCTATCTTTTTAATGAGGCTTTCTACAGAGGCCTCTGCCACAGCACCATTCCCAGCACAGATGTTCCTGTGTGGAAGTGAATACGCCACTGGCACTATTGAAAAGAAAATGTTCTCCCTGCTCTCCCGTGCTGTCTTCAATGCCTTCACTTAAATCACTGAAAAATGTAAAGCAAAAGACTGTGGATGCTGAAACTCTGAAATAAAACAGAATGTGCTGCAGAGTCACATTGGATTTACAATATTAACCATTTTTCTGTCCTCAGGTGGTGCCAGACCTGCTCAAGCTCCCAGCACGAACCTCTTTTTTAATCAGTGAACAAATAGACTATCAGGCAACTATCGCAGTTTGCTCCGCGCTTTGTGAACCTTAACCACTTGGACCTTTCAAAAAGCTATTCCATTGACAGCGGAGCACTCTGTGCTCTCCTGTGGTGGTGATAGGGTGCCACAGAAATGTAAGTTCTTTGTTTTTCAGAGCTGCTGCATTTGTAAATGCCTTCATCTATAACGGACTGACTGGCAGTTCACGAAAAGAGAGAAAGTACAAACCAAGAGTGCACCCCAGTGCGAGAATGAAATGACAGGCATTTCCAAGATCCAAACACTCTTGTCAGGTCAGACCTGCCTGTGAACTTTGGGCGAGCTTTCGGTCTAATTATACCCTGGGGGAGGGGTAACAAAAGTTCCTTGTGCCTTTCTGTAAGCTGGGGCTGTTTTCCGGTGGCATTTCCGCAAGGATTCCATGTGTCCTGTTATTGACACCCTGGAGACTTCAGAGCCAGTGTTCACAGAAACAGCAGCTGCAAATGGCTGGGCTACATTTACACAGATCAGCATCCAACTGGGGTTTCACAAGAACTGGATTCCCTCCCAGTGCTCTTCATCTGTGTAGGTGGGAATGCTTTGCTGCCAGCCGGGTGGCTTCAGATTTTTCTTTTATCGGAGTGACTCTTACTTTTGCTACAATGTCCGTAAACTCCCACAAATTGACAGTAAAACTGAACAACACAGGAGGAATTAAATAAAGGGAGGATTTGGGAAGCAGACAACAACGGTCGATCTCTCCCAGTGTGTGTGGAGACAGAAGGGGACCATCTGGACCGGGAGTAAAACAAAGGCTTCTGCTGTCAGGATTGAGCCACACTGACCCTTTTGCCTTTAATTGTACCCGCACATTTTAGTTCTGTCCGTTCCTCCTCTTTGAACTGTTATTTCCAGCTAGTTTTCCTGTTTCTCTGAGTCTGTAACTCCCTCCTTCTGTTTTGCTAGCTTACCGCGCTATTTTTGTTTGACTGTCTCTCTATGAATATCAGTTTTCCGGACTGGGACTCTCTTTTTGGATTTGCAATCTTTATTTCTGTCTGACTGTCCCTATTTTGGTCCCTGTCCATTTCAGGTTCCCTATCTGTGCCTCTCTCGCTCTGACTTCCCCCTTTTGGGCTGTAATCTCTATTTCTGTCCAACCATGTCAGATGATACCTGCCTCTCTGCCTGGCTATCCTGTTGGCTATTTCTTTCAAATCTGAATATGGGCTGAAAGTGGACTGGAAACCCAATGGAATAGGACTGTTTACTCAGTTTGTTCACACAAGTCAATGAACTCACTCCTTTAATTCTCCTGTCAAGGGCTAGGTCAATGTGGCATTACTGCATTAAGTGATGCAAAGTAATTATATTTTTAGTAACAGAATCTTCCATGCGAAAGAGAGATTTATCTATTAATAACAAGAGGATTTACACATCCCATTCATAGGAAACTGAGTTTAGGGGAAACATTTTGCCATTTGGTACAAAATATGACATCTAATTTTATATTTAAGATCTGTTGAATGCTTCTGTAATCTTCTGGAACCTTCTTCAGATTTTTGACAGCTATGTTCAAACTGACAAGTCCAAAAGGAATATGACATGGGTTGATGAATCCCCCCCAGGAGTGTCACATTTGCTGTTAAATAATGTAATAAAAAAGGAGTTTCTCTTGTTGCCCCAGCATTGTGAATAACCTCATACAAACTACAATTTGCATTTATAGAGCGCCACTTTGGTACTGAAATATCCCAAGGGGTTTCGTGGTAGATTAATCAGAAACGGACTCCGAGCCGAATAAGGAGATATTAGGGCCGAAGATCAGAAGTTTGGACCATGAGGTAAGTTTAAGGAACATCTTAAAGGAGGGAGGTGAAGAAGGAATTCTAGAATTAAGGCTGAGATGGCTAAAGGCATCAGAGGACCTTCAGAGGTTTTATGTTAAGATGCTATAAAATCTCAAGTTGTTATGTCATAGTTATATTTATTGCTAGAAGATGGATGTAGTGTAATATATTCATGTCTGAAATATGCATCCTGTTTCAATTATATCTAATATTTGAATTTATGAATAATTTTGACACTAATGCAAAGGTAAGGTAATATCTATGTGCAGTTTGTATAAAGATATTCAATATGGTTTGTGCATGTACTTGATATAGCAGTTAAAATAAATGTACATTGATGTAAAATCACTCAGCATAGGAGGAGGCAATTTGGCCCCTTGTTCCTGCATTGACTCTTTTTGCTTAGCTTCTTAGCCTTCTCTTCTTCCCCACAGTCTGTAGTCTTTCCTTTTCAAGCATTTATAGCATCCCCTTTGCACATTCGAAAGTTACTTTTGAAATTGCTTCCACTATACTTCCAGGCAGTGCACTTCAAGTTTGCTGTTAAAAAAATCATCTCCTACTCTGATTTTTTTTCTTAATCTATATCCTCTAATTATCAAACCTCTTGTGAATAGAAACAGTTTCTCTATATTTAGTTTATTAAAACCCTTGGTTTTTTTTTTCAAAACTCCTAACACATTCCTTTCTCTGCTTTAAGATGAACAATTCCAACTTCTGACAAAACTGAAGTACTGTATACACAAGGTGCTGACAGATCAGTGCAAGCTCCCCTCCTCCAAATAAAGTCAATCTCTTACCTTTCCCCCACTGCTCTCAGACACATCCCATCTTATTCTGTAGTTTCTCCACTATTACCCTCAAGCTCTCTCTCTCTGAGCACCTTTCATCTATGAGATCTATCCCTGATTCCTCCCTCCTCCTCCCCAATCTCCCAGTCTGCTCCTAAATAGCCTAGTTCTCCCACCCCCACCACTCCATATTAGGTACTTACCTCATTTTTGGTCCTATCATGACAACTGGAATGCACTGCTGAAAGTTCAGTGGAAGCATTCCAGAGTGCATTGCATAATTATTCAAATAGATATGATGTTCAGGGGAAAAGACAAGAGAGTGGCACTAAGTCATGACACACACTTGGACACGATGAGCTGAATGGCTTTCTCCTCCACCGTAACAATTCTGTGATTCTGCCAACACCCTCCTCTCTTTCAGCTGCAAATGACATCCTCTGCAAGTATGACAATGGTGAATGGGGGTGAGCTCTGACCTGGTCAGCCAATGCCTCTCTGTTTTCCAATTTAGTGGGATTGTCCTCATTTGTTTCAATCCTTACCTATGCAATCATAGTTAGCTCATCTCCAGTCTTGACTTCTCTATCTACCTTACACTGTTACTATGGAATCCCCAATTTTATTGTACCTTATCTACATGTTTCCCCTTGGTGATATCATGAAAGGCAAGGGTTTGACCTCCACATGTATAATGACAACATTCAGCTCTGCCTCTTCATGTCTACTCTCCACTCCTTCCACTGCCTCTCTATTGTTAGACTGCTTGTGCTTAATTAAAACACAATTACCCCTTCCCTTTCCTTTAACAACACTTCATTTATAGAGCACTTATAATTTAATTAACCTTTCCAAAATGCTTCCATCAAACAAAATTTGGCACCAAGAGTCACAAAGAAATATGGCAGTAGGCAGCCAACAGCTTGATCGAAGATGCAGATTTACTCAGTGAATTAGAAAAAGGTTCAGAGGTTTTGGGATGGAATTCCAGAGCTCAGGGCCAAAGCAGCAAAATGCACAACCTGTCACCACACAAGAAGTCAGAACTGAAGAGACACAGAACTCTCAGGGCAATGTGAGATTGGAGGAGGTTAGAAAGATAGACAGCAGTAAGATTGTCTTTTCACCTATAGCCACTGACTGACTGCTTCTGCACAAAATATTGAAAAAGCATTTGCAGCAGGTTCTGGTTGGACAGCTGTCGTAGCAGAACTTAATTTGCAGGGATCTATGAGAGCAAAAGAAATCAACAATACTCAAAAAAAAAATCAATTGAACTGACAATAATCAGCCTTTATTGTAAGTACTGCAGCACTTGGCTGAAACTTAGCAAGAGGAGGGATTCAGATCGTTCCCTATTTCCCTTCCAAGTTTCGCACCTTTACAAAAGAAAAGGAACACATTATATATTTTAAAATATGCTAAACAATTACAGATTACCATGAAATGTGCATCATCTGTAACACTGAACCTTAGTCTAAAACAAAATTAATCATTTGGGTCATTCCATGATTCTGTTTCTATTATACGGACCTTTTGTTTAGGCTAAGATCTGCCTAAAATGTTCAAAATGTTCAAGGAGCTGTTACAAGGTTAAGAATCAGCCTGTGTCATGTTTACTGTTTCCGACCTCTCTTCACAGTTTTTTAACTTACAGAATTATAACTCGAGAATTGACTAACATTTTTCCCCATCATGCATTGTTAAATGTTCCCCACAATACCACAGAGCTAAGTACTGGTATGTTGGAAAAAACACTCATTTGCTTCAACTGTTGAATTGCACATAGATCTTTTGTTTCAGGACAAGATCAATTCAACAAGATCAGCCTCACATTCACTTTGGTCAGCTCACCTCTGGACTGTAGCACACAGCCCCGGGAATTAATCTTCAGAAGGACGAGGTGCAGAGGCTTGGAAACATCAGCAAGTTCCCTGCCAGAACTCAAACCACCTTTACTTGGAAATATATTGCCATTCCTTCAGTATTACTACGTCAAATTCCTCCCTAGTGGCACTGTTGGGTTCCGATGGGCCAAGGATGGCAATAGTTCAAGAAGGCAGCTCACCACTATCTTCTCCAGGATAATTAGGGATGAGGATTAAATGGTAACCCAGCCAGTGGTGCTCACAGCAGATTAAACATTTTTAAAAATGTTAAAGTTATGATGCCAGGTTGCCTGAAAAATGGCAGAAACCTGGAACTCACTGTTCTAAAAATCTGTCAAGGCTGGAGGTAAGTTGAAAGCTTTGCAGTTGAGACAGATTTTGATGGGCAAAGATGTAAAGGTTACAAGATGTGGGGAGGTAAGATACGAACCAGTAGTGCATGACGAGATCTGAATGGCCTCCTCCTGTTTCCAACTTCATTGCATAATTTCCAGTGCTCCACTGGATTCAGGACGAGTGAAATATGGAGTAAGGATGAACATTCAACAAATCCAGGCCCTTCCTTCATGGGAACAAAGAGCCCATTTGGGATTTGGTAGTTGACCAACTTCAGGAATGAAGGATTGTTGCTGTGTTGAGGGATGGTGCAGTTGACGTGTGGAAGAAAAGGTGGGAGCAACCATTAAGCACTCCTGATATGATACTGTCTCAAGAAAGCTCTCAGATATGTTAAAGAATTCATCAAAGGTGACTTGGAGAAAGTAATTTCTCTCCTGAAGAAACTGTTTACCAGGGGACATAATGTTTAAAGTCAGAACTCCAGATGTTTAGCAGCAAAATCACGAGGTCACAGAAAAGGTGTGACTGACATCCACTTGCTCCTCTGACGCTCAATAGCAGCAGTGAGTACTATCTACAAGGTGCACTGCGGAAGTTCACCAAGGCTCCTCAGACAGCACCTTTCAAACCCATGACCTCTTCCATCTAGAAGGACGAGGCCAGCAGATACATGGGAATACCATCCCCTGCAAGTTCCCCACTGAACCCCTTACCGTCTTGACTTGGAAATATATTGCCTTTCCTTCACTGTTGCTGGGTCAAAATCCTGGAATTCCCTCTTCTAGTGTATTATGGGTCAACCTACAGCACATGGATTGCAGCGGTACAAGTAGGCAGCTCACTACCACCTTCTCAAGGATCGGCAATAGATGCTGGCCAGCCAACAATGCCTACGTCCCACAAATGAGGAAAAAGGTAGTGGAAATCTGAAATGCTAAAACTGCGTGCATGGTGGGATGCATACGTCTTTCAAGAGTAAGTTTTTTTTGTTGGGTAGGAGTGTCGAGGAACGGCTGCTAAATAGAGTTAAGGTACAGATCAGCCATGTTCTAACTGATGGAGCCGGTTCCAGGTCTGTTGGTCTACTGCAGTTTAATTAACTTACAATTTCCCCCCTTCCCTTTAGTAAGGGACCCTTCCTTCACATCCTTTGTTGTATTAAGCTAAACCGGACACATTTCTCTCCACAGGATCTGGCCAATGTTTAATACCTAGCGGGGAACACTTCCCCTATTCAGAGCTCCCCCTCTTTAAACTGTCCCTGGTGGTGAGGAGATTGCAACATTTCACTGAAGGTTAAAAAGCCTGACCATTTTTGCTCAAAAAAGGGTCACATTTCCCTGGTCCTGATCCCACCTTGTTGCCAGTGCTGCTATCGGGATGAGCAAGTGGCAGGACTCAACCCTCAACCTAACTCATGCTGAGAGCCCTGGAAGGAGATAAGGCCCGGAAAGGATTATGTAACCAACAGACAGTTTTACCGTGGGCCACACATTCCAGCCTCGATATCTTAAAGCTCCAGACCTTTTGAGTACTGAGGCCCATAGGCGAGCAGAGCCCAGAGGGTACAGCTCCCAACTCCAAAATGACAGGCATTAGGCAAAGTTAGATCCAGCGCTCACTCCCATCACCTGCTGCATCTACCAAGGGGTCAGGGAGATTATGGGATCAAAATCATCGGAAGTTTTCGTGCACCAGTCCAAAAACAACCCACAAATAGCTCAGGCGCCTTAATTATTGTGGCGTAGTCATGGACACCGAGACGGATCGACTGCTTCCTCTCACTGTCTCCTTTACATTGCAGACGCTTTGCAAATGTTTGGAGCCGTGCACACACACACACACACACACACACACCCCGCTTCGAATGCATATTGCTGTTGGAGCGGCTTGGACCCCTTTTCAAATGCATGCACAACCCCCTCTGTCCATTTCTTTCGCGCTGTTTGCAGCGGAATATCCCAACATCCCCGCTCACAGTCAGGGAAGAGAGGCACTCACATCACCAACCAGGATGCTCAGGATCCGCCAAAGCCGAATGCATTGGGTGGCAAGATGCAAAATAAAAATACCACGCCGAGGAAAGCCAGGTGACTTACCTGTGGTTGAATGGATGGTGAGGGCAGACACACAGACACACACACACACAGACAGAGGATGCAGACAGCGACAGGTAGGCGAGGTACCAGCAGCAGGAGCAGCAGACACACAGTAGCTAGCTACCCGTTTGCTGCTCAAGGTTGTGTCTCTGCCTGTTTGTGTGGGCTTTTCTTTTGGGGGGGGGGGGGGGGGGAATGATGAGCAAATGGGAAGAGTCTCGCGATGTTTGCAAAGGATCTGGGGGGTGGGGGAGGTGAGAGCCAGCATTTGTCCACAATGTAAGGGATGGGCATGGAGGCAATGGGCTGAGGACAGGGAGAAGGATGCAGAAGTCTGGTTGAACTGATTCTGTCAGTCAGCTCCTCCGTTCCACCAGGAGGCAAACTAATGTCACATTCAGAACTGTTGAAGCACTCGAGGTTTCAAGGCTTTCTTTTTAATTGTGCTGAAAAGGTATTTTGCTCTCTCTATATGAAAAAAAAACATATTTCCTATTGAAAGTTATCATTTTGTACTGTGCACAGATAACGCAAATGATTGCTCCCTGCTCTGTGTTTTGTCTTTGAAGATCTCGGTGCTGCCCCTGATTTTGGAATTTTCCTTTATTTAACCACCAAGTCTGAACAATTAGAGCTTCTAGTTCTGTATTTTAAACCTCTTGGGAATTAATTACATTGGATGTTCAGGGCTAACATTGTACCTGCCGAGAAGATTTTACAAACGACTGGTTTTCTGGAACGGAATAAAGCCACATTAGGAGTCGGGTTAGGGAGCAGGTATAATTGAGGAACTCTCCAGCTGTGGTTAGTTTGGTTTTGTGCTGATTCTTTTGGACAATGCTCTTAATAAAACAGCTTCCTTCATCAGATCGAGTGCAGCATCAAACACACAATTTGTCGGCATATTAAAAAATGCCGAGCGGCCAACAGAGTTTGATTTTGAATTTGGAACTCAATGCCCAAAATCAGTTTTAGTCCCCCCCCCCCCCCACCAAAAGACCCAGATTCCCCAAAGCCTGTCCACAATTTACAAACCACCTGGCGGCAATATGATGCAGTATTATCCACTTAACTGAATGAGTGCAGCTTCAACAACATTCGAGAAGCTTGTCACCATCCAGGACAGTACAATCCACTTGATTGACACCACATCCACAAGCATACATTCCCTCCACCGCACATGCTCATTAATGGCTGTGTGTACAAAATGTACTGTAGAAATTCACTAAGGCTGCTTAGACTGAATCTCCAAATCCATGACCACTGCCATCTAGGTGGGCAAGAGCAGCAGATACATAGGAACACCACCACTTGCAAGTTCCCTCCAAGCCCCTCACCATCCTGATTTGGAAATACGTCGCCATTCCTGTGTCAACATCCTGGAGCTCCCTTCTTCACTGCTCTATGTGTGTACCTACACCAAGCTGATCAAGAAGGCAGTTCATTACCACCTTCACAGGGCAAGTAGGGATGGGGCAATAAAGGCTGGCTCAGCCAGCGACACACAGATCTCATGAATGAATAAAACAAATCACCAGCCAGGTACCCCGATAAAGAATGCCATGTTGGCCAAGATGATGGTGAGCTGTCAAGAGTTAGAATTGCGCTCTGAAGTGTTCCGTCCTTCAGGTCAACAAATTCAATGTTAATTTGCTTGCTTCCATAGTTCATAGATTGTTCAGGTTTGAAATTTTAAAATCTTTAATAATCATTAAAATCTCAGTTTAGAGACACCTGGAGAGACCAGATATGCTGGAATTATGTAAAATGTAGAAGACTTTTTCAAAGTCACAAGACAGGTTTGATGAAATAAGGAAGGTGAAACTGTTTCAACACACAGGACTCCAGCATCTGCATTTCCCACTTTCTCCAACACACAGGAGGGTAAGGACCAGTAGGATATCGAATTTAAGGTAATTAACAAAAAGAAGCAGAGGGAAAGTGAGAAAATTTTGTTATGCTGTGAGTTGTCAGGATTTGGATTTTACTGCCTGAAAATATTATGGAAAAAGATTTAATCATAACTTTCAAAGGGAATATGGGTGAATGTTGAAAAGAAAATGTGGAATTATGAAGAATAACTTCTTTCAAAGAACAGGCATAGCCATGATAGGCCAAATTGCCTCATGCTATGCTGTTTTGTTCAAATCTTCTTTTTGGGCATGTGGAGGAAATTAATATGAATCCAGTGGTTAACTGTACAAGAATTGTTTATGGGTCAGTAAGGAACTAAAAGACTACATTGATTTCATCCATGCTTATCTCGCAGACAACAAGCTATTTTGTCAGGAACTAGTGCCCACAAATTATGAAACATTTTCCAATATGAATATTGGCTTATCTAATTTGTATTGTGATAAACATGGAGCTTAAACATTAAATTTGCTTCACTCACGGGATTAGTTTAACACATACAGCACAGGTGTCCAAGGCAGTGCCTCAAACATTCAATTTATAAATGAATATTTTATGGGATAAATTTAAATGATGATGAACTGGCAGCTTCTTTTTTATGTCTGGAAGACAGTTATTTAATCCTGCATGATTCCTGTTGCTTACCAGAACATTTTTATCAACCTGCCTGGTTCATATTGCGAAGTCCATCTGAAGTTTTTTCAGAGTGCTTGGCAGGCCAGTTAACTTCGAAGAATGGTGAGAAAAAGCAAGCTCTTTCCACCTACGTTACTCGTAATATGTAATTGCTTTTTGTGTCATTGATTATACTCTCACCTTCATTAAAACTATTCATTTTTGAGAGTAAAAGTTGTATGCAGCATTATTCTAGTGCCTTCAGAAGCTAAGGATATTTATTTAGTATGTGATAACAACCTTTAGAGAAGATTTTCCCATTTGGTCCCTGGGATAAACAATTCTTGTACAGCTAACTACTGGCATTCATATTAACTTCCTCCACATGCCCAAAAAGAGATTTGAACAATACAGCAAAGAATAAGGCCATTTGGCATATCATGTTATGCCTGCTCTTTGAGTTATTTCTCATAATTCCACAGTTTTTTCTTTTCAACATTGTCCGTTTGAAAGTTATGATTAAATGTTTTTCCATAACACTTTCAGGTAGTAAAATCCAGATCCTGACAACTCACAGCATAATTAAGTCAGGGAATGAGAGGTCAAATTTGAGGTGAAAATGCAATGAGTTGGCCTTCTGAAATAGCTCATTTACAAATGGCAATGACATCATCCCTGCAGAGCCTCAGTATAAAGATGTTTTCTAAGAACTAAAAAGCGCAAGTTATCAGCACTTCTAGGTTCTGTGGCTCAGCAGTGTGCTATGTTAAAAACTCATCCTTGATATCTTTCCATTTAATCTGTGAGGAATGTAAATCAATGTCATTGGATGCACTTGGCTGACTTTCCAAATATCCTTCCTAATTAACAAAATTGCTTTTCAATCTTGTTCAAAACCTACTGCTGAAAACAGGAAAATACTTGACAAATGATCTTGATTTTATTACAAGATTGCAGCTTGTTTAAAAAGAAACACTGGGCACTTCTCTCCACTTTCTATCAAAAAAGATTAAGCAGCTTATTTGAGCAGATCAACTTTTTTCCATGACCAATTCCTGCGGCCATCTTTAAAATAGGAACCTTCCATGCAAATATGTTACACTTTAATTTCACCATCCTAATGGAGCCATTGCATTGCCATTGCAATTGGTGAGAGAATTTAATATCATCACAATTTTCACAAGGCATCACTTATACACCTCTTGAATTAGATTTTTGAATTTGAATGAGTGGCATATAGATTTTCTGCATATCTATGGTAATTTATCTTAGTGTGAGAGAAAGACCTGGAAAATAATTTATTTTTGTTTACATTGGGAAAATTTTATGAGTGAATAAGGAAACAGCTGTTCATTAAACTTTAGTTTAGAAGGTAAGAGATTGGTTATTTTACTTTTGATTACGGAAAACACACATAGCTTAGGAAGAAAAATACTTTTTTTTGTTTTTTTTCAGGATTTTTAAATGCATGTGTAATGCACTTGGTCCTGAAAAAGGAAGAACATGGCCTATAATTGCTAAAAACAAAAGGTTACCTCAATTTAAGGAGTTTAGTAAAAAAAATTCAGATGAGATGTGTTTGATTAAAACCCTGAAGGGTTATTTGAATCTGAGAAAGTTTAAGCTCAGTTATATGAAATCTCCAGGAAGATGTGTTTAGATTCTCAGGCCTGAGAGTTGATGCTGCAGTTAAATTAAGCCCAATAGAGGCAATAAAGAAGGGTGTGAGTACTGTAATGGGGTGCTTTTTAGGATTAACGGGATTATGATTTCATTGTGTGTTTTGGAAGATTTAAACATGTGTTATATGTAAATAATTTGGTTTATTCTATTTTACCATAATTTCCTCTGCACAATAAACCTTTGTTTTATTATTAAATCCTGAGTGTGTTTCAGTGAGAGAACATCTCATTAGGTCATTTATCAAGCCAGGTTTCAGTCTGGGATCTGAATGATCAGTAATAACATCAGTTGGGCTCATAATACCATTGTAAATGAAAACAAAGGGATGCATAATGGAAAGAAACATTAAAAAATACCAAATTTCTGAATGTCTGCCAATCTTGACTCTTAACTTCACCCACTTTACATATTCTACTTTAGAGTGTAAGACAAATTTCACAATCACTGCTTTTCAATTTTGCAATTTCTTCTTCCCTTTGAACAGGGGACATAGTATTATTCTTTAAGGGGATTGAAACATATAATCCTGCAGGAACTGCAAAACCTGCGCCCACACCTCCCCCCTCACCTCCATCCAAGGCCCCAAAGGAGCCTTCCACATCCATCATAGTTTCACCTGCACATCCACCAATGTCTCCGTTGCTCCCGATGTGATCGTCTCTACATTGGAGAGACTGGACGCCTACTCGCAGAGCACTTTAGGGAACATCTTCAGGACACCCACACCAATCAACCCCACTGCCCCGTGGCCGAACATTTCAACTCCCCCTCCCATTCTGCCGAGGACATGCAGGTCCTGGGCCGCCTCCACCGCTGCTCCCTCACCACCCAATGCCTGGAGGAAGAACGCCTCATCTTCCGCCTCGGAACATTTCAACCCCAGGGCATCAATGTGGAGTTCACCAGTTTCCTCATTTCCCCCCCCCACCTTACCCCAGTTCCAACCTTCCAGCTCAGCACCATCCTCAGGTTCTGTCCTACTTGTCAATCTTCCTACCCACCTATCCGCTCCGCCCTCCCCTCCGACCTATCACCTTCATCCCCACTTCCATCCACCTATTGTACTCTTACCTACCTTTGCTCCAGCCCCACCTCTCCTCCCATTTATCTCTCCAACCCAGAGGCTCCCTGCCTCATTCCTGATGAAGGGCTTTTGATCGAAATGTCGATTTTCCTGCTCCTCGGATGCTGCCTGTCCTGCTGTGCTTTTCCAGCATCACTCTAATCTTGACTCTAATCTCCAGCATCTGCAGTCCTCAATTTCGCCGATATGTTTTGAACGACAGTCTGTGTTTCACAGGAAATTGATTAGCATTTTAAAATAATTGCATTTGGATTCAGTGTAGTAGGATCATTTGAAACCTCAGTGGGTGGTCATTTCTGCACTTTTGAAAGTCATTTCATTCTTAGGGTCAATGGAAAAACCGGTGAATCTTTGCTGGTGGTGGTGGAACAGTGAGAGCCTTAAGGGATAATGGCTGCTTTCAGGTGCAGGAATCCTTTCAAAAGAAGGCATTTGTGTTTCCTTTACGCACATATGAGAAGTGCAGCATTCAGGAATCCACCTTATGTATTGTTTTATGTGGTATTGTTATTATTAACTTCTCAATGAGGTTGGAAATGAAGAACTGAGCAGAAGACCTTCCCTGGGCAAATCATTGCCACTCGTTTAGATCCCCGGCCTTTTCTTTTGAAATACCATTAGTTGAGTCACAGTCAGTAGCAGACTTTAATGTCACAGTTATTGATTTACTGTCAAGTTTCAAATCCTGAGCCTAGAAGGAGAGAGCAAATGTAACATTGAAATTAATTTCCCTTAATACAAGTGATTTATCAATTATTATGTGTAATCGTGCTTTGGAGCCAATTATTAAGTGTCAAAAGAAGCTATTTGAGCACAAATTACAATGCAGTGTAAAGTGGTTTCCCACAACATATAGCTTGCAGAAAGAACGGGAGACACTTTGTGGAATCAATTTCCTGTTGTAATGATGTAACCTCAAGCCAGCTCTGCCAGTCAGAATGGTGATGATTGATCCATGTCAACTCCATTTTCCTGCATGAACCATATTCCATTGATTCCCCCCTAGTGTCTAAAAATTCATTGCTCTCAGTCTTGAAAAATACACAACAGCTGGGGTATCCATAATTCTCAGGGCAGAAGGTCACAAGTTTTACAAAATTCAAGTTAGAAATTGATCTTCAGCTCAGTATCAAATAGTTTGTCCTTTTTCCTGGACTTTGACCCTGAGTTCTTTCTGCAGCCATGGGAAACAGATTCTTGTAATTTCAGTGAGATTACCTTTCATTCTTCTAAATTTCAGAGAATTTGATTTGATTTGATTTATTGTTGTCACATGTACCTGAGTACAGTGAAAAGCTTTGTTTTGCGAGCAGTACCAGCAGATCATAGTAAACAAAGATATCTGTGGCAATGAGCTGTGTAAATGGAGTCCATGGATGGGAGGTTGGCTTCCCTGATAGACTGGGCTGTGCACACAACCTTCTGTAGTTTCTTACAGTCCTGGGCAGAGCAGATGCCGTACCAGGCCGTGATGCACCCAGATAGAAGGCTTCCTATGGTGCATCTGTAAAAGTTGGTGAGGGTCCTTACGGACCTGCTGGATTTCCTAAGCCACTTGAGGAAGAAGAGGGAGGTGTTGTCCCTTTTTGACCATCATATCTATGTGGGAGGACCAGGACAGATTGTTGGTGATTGTCACTCCTAGGAACTTGATGTTATCACCCCTCTCCACCTCAGCTTCATTAATGTAGATAGGGGTATATCCTCCTTTCTTCCTGAAGTCAACAATCAGTTCTTTTGTTTTGCTGATATTGAGGGAGAGAATATTATCATTGCACCACGACATCAAGCACTCTATCTCCTTCCTCATCATTTGACTCATCATTATTGATATTTGGCCTTAGCAAATTTGTAGATGATGTTAGTGTGGAACTTGGCTACATAGTCATGGGAGTGCGGGGAGTACAGTAGGGGCTGAGAATGCATCCTTGGCTGGGGTGGTGGGGGGCTCCAGTGTTGAGGTTTAACATGGAGGAGATGCAGTTGTCTATCTTCACTGACTGATCTGCGGGTCAGGAAGCTGAGGATCCAATTGCAGAGGATAGAGATGAGACCTAGAATTATAGACCCATTCTTCTCCATCCCCCTTCATAGGATAACCTTGTCATCCCAGGAATCAATCTAGTGAGCTTTCATTTCACCCCTGACAAAGCAAGTACATCCTTCGCCTCACGGAGCCAGACAAAGTGGGAAGGCTGTTCAGCCCATCCTTCCTGTACTGTGCCAGCTCTTTGGGGTTATGAAGAGAAGTTATATAATTTAGGCCCATTTTCTGTTGGATTTAAAAAGTTAAAGATGATCTAATCAAAGTGTTTAAGATATTAACAGGAAAAGACAGGGTAGGTAAAGATAATCTATTTCCACTGGTTGGGAGTTCTAGAACTGGAGGCATCATCTGAGGATTAGTGCCGACAATTCAGGAGAAAAGTTAGGAAGCAATTCTACACAATAGCAATGTTTAAGAGGAGGCAATAAGGGAGGCAGTGGCCTCCTGGGGTTTATCGCTGGATGATTCATCCAGAGACCCTGGTAATGTCCTAGGGATCCAGCTTAGAATCCCACAACGGCAGATGGTGGAATTTGAATTAAATGAAAAACAATCTGCAGTTAGGAGGCTAATCATTGATTGCTGGAAAAAACCATCTGGTTTCCTAATGTCCTTTAAGGAAGGAAGCTGCTATCCTTACCTAATCCAGCCTACACGTGACTCCTGACCCACAGCAATGTGGTCGACTTTCAAACTGCCCTCTGAGCAGTTAAGGACGGGAAATAAATGCTGGACAAGCCAGTGATGCCCAAATCCCATGAATGATTTTTAAAGAAGAGACATTTAGACAGACACATGAAAAGGCAGGGAATAGAAGGATGTGCGGGCAGATGGGATTAGTTTAGAATGGCATGCTGATTGGCACAGACATGATGGGCTGAATGGCCTGTTCATGTGGTCTACTAATCTATATTGTCTGAGTAGGATTCCAAAACTACATGCAGTAGTCCAGCTGTGGCCTCAGTAAAGACCTGGACAATTGCAGCAAGACTTCCTTACTCTCAGTCTCCCTCCAATTAGATTAAAGAATTGAGGTAGGATTAGATACAAAGTTTGAGTCTTTCTGAGTTCTTTGGAAGTCACATGGTGTCATTCGCTGGGATAACGTTTAAACTGAGTGCAATACAGACCCCAAACTACTCTAGAGATCAAGTCCAATGAATTGGTCCTTCCCTCTGAGCAGAAATAATTGTCTCGTCTAGTTAACACTCTCATCAAAACTCTCTTGCTTGATATCACTTGTTTCCCACATGCCGAGGCACTCAAACAATGAAGCTTAAAAATCTGCAGTGCCCTTTGTTGAGAGAAGCTACAATAGTTTATGATTGTCCTGTACCTTTGGAGATCAGGATGCAACATCCTCTCATGACAAGCAGGGCTAATTATTAAAAATATTTCCAGCTTAGTGTGGATCACAGGAAATTTGTAACATGCCACCCTTTGAACACCTCCCTCATATGTCTTCTTTTCCTCCCTTCTGGCATTGATGGTATCAACTTACAACTAGTGTCCTGCTACTTAAGAATTACTGATAGTGTTGGCTGATTCCTTGAAATCAATGTTATTGATGTTTTTAATTCCTTATCCTCTGCATTGCTGAGTTTAATCTTCATGGGAACTTTTGACTTAGTGATGGAGTGGTTCCAATCAGTGATTTTTTTGCCTATTCACTCTAGCCAATCAAAGCAACACTGTCCTGTTTCTGGGATAAGCCTGTTGACCCAGCCTCAGCTGTCCTTCAATTCAACTCCTTCCTGCATTATTTTTGACAGCTCCAATTCCCACTTCATACAGCAGCCAATGCAGTGTTGTAAAAACAGAAATTGCTGGAGAAACTCAGCAGGTCTGGCAGCAGCAGAGGACAAGAGAAACAGAGTTAATGTTTTGATTAGACTGTGACTCTTTGGAACTTTGGAAACCCAAGAGAGAGTTTGCACTTTAAACCCGCATACCTCTTGTTTCTGAGGTTACGAAAAGTTTACTCTTTTGATTAAGTCAACTACACAAATATACTTATTAATTAATTGACAGCCTCTTAAAGTGGCATTGTAGTTAAAAACAACTCTTTGTATGTGATGGCGTTGACTGGTTTCTGTTTGATATGATAAGGTGGGATTCGAGGCTTGTCCTCATTTCCCTGCGAGCTGGTTGTAAGGTGGGGTTTGCTACCCCTTTCCTCTGTAAATTGCTGTTTCTTGTATATGGCTGTTCATGTTAACTGTTTGTTTGTAATTTGTACTGGTTAATAAAATAAAAACAACTCTTCTGCTGTGGTAGTAGTATCCCTATCTCTGAGTTAGAAGACCCAGGTTGAAGTCCCACCTGCTCCAAAATGTGTCATGACCTGCCTGAACAGATTGAATTGAAAATATCTAAACACCAGCTTTTGCAGGAAGCTTAATTGATTTAAAATACGTTTTTAAGGGACATTTCATTGAATCTCTGCAGTGTGGAAGCAGGCCATGTAGCCCATCAAGTCCACACCAACTCTCCATAGAGCATCCCATCTAGATTCACCCCCTTACCCTATCACCCTACATTTCCCATGGCTAATCCACCTAACCTACACATCCCTGAACATTATGGGCAAATTAGCATGGTCAGTCTGCCTAAACTGCATATCTTTGGATTGTGAGAGGAAACCGGAGCACCTGGAGGGAACCAACAAAGATATGGGGAGAATGTGCAAATTCCACACAGACAGTCACTTGAAGCAGGTCCCTGGCTGTGTGAGGCAGCAATGCGAACCACTGAGTCACCGTACTAAGTTCAGACTTCTCCAGTTTCCTCATTTCCCCTCCCCCCACCTTGTCTCAGTCAAATCCCTCGAACTCAGCACCACCTTCCTAACCTGCAATCACCTTCCTGACCTCTCTGCCCCCACCCCACTCCGGCCTATCACCCTCACCTTGACCTCTCTCCATTTATCGCATTTCCAAAGCCCCTCCCCCAAGTCCCTCCTCCCTACCTTTTATCTTAGCCTACTGGACACACTTTCCTCAATCCTGAAGAAGGGCTTATGCCCGAAACGTCGATTCTCCTGTTCCTTGGATGCTGCCTGACCTGCTGCGCTTTTCCAGAAACACATTTTCAGCTCTGATCTCCAGCAGGAGATCTGCAGCCCTCACTTTCTCTCAGACACAGAGTTAGCCAAAGAGGAGGAGCAGGCAGGCAGGTGAAATGACCCCCTCAACTATCCACTACCTGGACCTCCTAGAATCATAGAGATGTACAGTATGGAAACAGACTCTTCAGTCCACCTTTCCATGCCGACCAGACATCTTAAGTAAATCTAGTTCTGTTTGCCAGCATTTAGCTCATATCCCTCAGAACCCTTCCTATTCATATACCCGTCCTATCTGTCTTTTAAATGTTGTCATTGTATCAGCCTTCACCACTTCTTCTGGCCACTCATTCTATACATGCACCACCCTCTGTGTGAAAAAATTGCCCTTTAGATCCCTTTTAAATATTTCCCCTCTCACCTTAAGCTTATGCCCTCTAGTTCTGGACTCACCCATCCCAGGGCAAAGACTTCGTCTATTCACCTTATCCATGCCCCATGTGATTTTATAACCCACTACAAGATCACCCCTCAGCCTCCGGTGCTCCAGGGAAAATATCCCCAACCTATTCAGCCTCTCCCTATAGCTCAAACCCTCCAACCTCCATCCTTGTAAATCTTTTTTGAACCCTTTCAAGTTTCACAACATCCTGCCTATAGGAGGGAGACGAGAACTGCATGCAGTATTCCAAAAGTGGCCGAACCAATGTCCTATACAGCCACAACAAGACCTCCCAACTCAATTGAACTATTGGGTGTGTCCCTGACCCTCCAAAGAGCATCTCACCGAAACCCATGCCCATGCTCCATCCTCCCACAACTTCCACCAGAAGTTCAGATCAAGCCCACAATCCTAGATGGTCTCAATTTAACATATTCAGACACAAAGAACATGTCAATAATTGATGACACAGAGGCTATAGCAGATGAGGACCTATAAATGATCATTATTCTAAAGAGGTAGGGTTGGGCAAGCTAATGAGATTAAAGGTAGACAGGTCTCCTGTACTCAATGCTCTGCCCAATAAAGGAAAGCATACCAAAGACATTCTTCACTATCCTATCTACCTGGTACTCCACTTTCAAGGAACTATGAACCTGCACTCCAAGATCTCTTTCTTTAGCAACACTCCATTTCCAAGGACCTTACCATTAAGTCTATAAGTCTTGCCCTGATTTGCCTTTCCAAAATGCAGCACCTCACATTTATCGAAGTTAAACTGTATCTGCCACTCCTCAGTCCATTGGCCCATTTGATTGAGATCCAGTTTAAAAAGTAACCTTCCATGACCATCCTCTGCCTCCAGCCTTCGAGTCAGTTCTGTATTCAAATGGCTAGTCCTTCCTGTATTCCATGTGATCTCACTTTGCTAACCAGTATACATAAGGAACCTTATCAAACATCTTGCTGAAGCCCATATAGATCACATCCACCGCTTAGCCCTCATCAATCCTCTTTGTTACTTCTTCAAAAATCTCAATCAGATTAATGAGACACAATTTCCCATACACCATGGGCACTTGAGGAAAAAAAACCTGTTAGAAAACAATGATATTTGGAAATGAACCACATTGGGCATACAGGTTCCCAACACTGAAGTATCTGAGATAATTCAGAACAGTCTCTCTCTCTCTTTCACTGGTTTGACTGATTTTTCTTTCTAGGTAGCTTGGCCACAGACAGGCTAACAAGAAGGTGTTCTACACACACACACACACACACACCTAGTCCTGATTCTGACTATGTATGTTCCCAAGACTCCGGGAAACAGACATAGCCTGAGAATTTGTGAACTGCTTTACCTTTGTTAAATGCAAGATTTTCTTTCTCTCTCTGGCATTGGTGATTATCTCATGATGAATCATGAGTGACATATGATTCAGAAGTGAAACCCAACTTATCATTTTTATCAGTTAATTGTTTTGGGTGAGGACCCATCATACCACTGTCTGTTTAACCATGTATTTCAACATGTTGCTTCTTTCTATGACCAAACAGGAACATCCTTCTTCCCCTTAGTCTGCTTCTGAAAGCCAAAATCACCATAGTCCTAGCAGACCATATGGCTGGTCTCCCATTAGAGGGAGATGACTGTTGGTGGTTTAACTTGAGCCTCAGGCAAGGTCAGTACTTCATGGTAACCCCAGCTGGTGCAGGAATTATAGAGTCAAAGAGATGTACAGCATGGAAACAGACCCTTCGGTCGAACCCATCCATGCTGACCAGATATCCCAACCCAATCTAGTCCCACCTGCCAGCACCCAGCCCATATTCCTCTAAATCTTTCCTATTCATATACCCATCCAGATGCCTTTTAAATGCTGCAATTGTACCAGCTTCCACCACTTCATCTGGCAGTACATTCCACACACGCACCACTCTCTGTGTGAACAAGATGACCCTTAGATCTCTTTTATATCTTTCCCCTCTCATCTTAAACATATGCCCTCTAATTCTGGACCCCCCCATCCTAGGGAAAAGAACTTGCTCATCCTATCCATTTATCCTATCTGTGCCTCTCATGATTTTAGAAACCACTGTAAGGTCACCCCTCATCCTCCGACACTCCAGGGAAAACAGCCCCAGCTTACTCGGTCTATCCCTGTAGCTCAAATCCTCCAACCCTGATAACATCCTTGTAAATTGTTTCTGAACCTTTTCAAGTTTCACGACATCCCTCCGATAGGAAGGAGACCAGAACTACATGCACAATTCCAAAAGTGGCCGAACCAATGTCTTGTACAGCTGCGACATGACCTCCCAACTCCTATATTCAATGCTCTGACCAATTACGGAAAGCACACCAGTTTAAAGTTTTGTGAAATGGGATAAAAAATGCACCAGCTACATGTTAAAGACTAACGAATAAAGTCATTTTGAGATTATCTATTTGTGTGGTGTTTGTTGACAATCAGGTGATTATTAGTCACATGTGGAAGGAACATTTGGAATATCTGTCAAAGTTGTTCAATCCATTTCAGAAGGCAGGCTTGGCGATAAACCTGGCTGACAGCGAGTTCTCAAAAGCCCAAGTCATGTACTAGGACTGGTTTTTGAAAACAAAGGTTATGGGGAAGCAATTCTGAGACTGAGTGGTTAGCTACACCTAATTATGCAAACCCATTTAAAATGGCTATCAATGTGAGTGATGTGGGTGTTGGGTTCTATACTCTTGCAAGAAGATGAAAAGAAGGTAGAAAGACATATTTGGGTATTTTTCCAGAAAGCTGATTCTTTATCAATAGAAATATTCCACAATTGGGAAGGAGACCTTCAGTTTGGTGTTGTCTTTGCAACTTTTCAACATTTATGTTGCCAACAATGTGTCTGAACAGTGGTAAATACAGTACAACTTCGATTATCCGAACATCAATTTTCTGAATTTCAGATTATCCAAACAAGATTTCAAGGTCCCGTAAAATGGCATTATGCAACTCAGCATTCAGCTATCAGTTAAACAGCATTATGGCATGGATTGCTGGATAACCGAGAAATGTTCAATAACTGGCACTCAAATGACCACTTGTTTACAGTAGATCAGTTATTGGTTAAACTGCATTATGGTGTGCATTGCCAGATAACCGAGAAATGTTCGGATAACCAGCACTCATACATTACCGCTTGTTTACAATCAGATCAATTATTCGAACAATCATGTATCTGAACAAAACACTCTGACCCCCCCCCCCCCCCCCCACCCCCGTCTCGTTCAGATAATCGAAATTCTACTGTACTGACCATAACCCCTTAATGTTTTTTGGAAAAATTTAAAGATTAAAATACCAGCCTGTTTGGATGGAGTTTCTTGTCATAGCCATTCAGTTTGAAAATTACATACATGGCAGGCTGAGTGAATGTAATTGCCATTCGATGTAATAACTTTGATAAAGGATGACAAATATGTTAGGCAGCAGAAGAAATGGATTGAATAGATTGTAGTATTGACTGTAGGCTTAAAGTCAATGTAACGGATATGTATTGTAGTGTGTTGAATGTGTAAGACTAAATGTTTATAAAAATGAAACTATCATTGTAGATTGATGGTCCCCTTTTCTAGGGGGAGGTTGACAATACAATGGCTTTAAAAGGTATATTTTGTTCTGGCTGTTATTTGAAGAGAGGATTTGAGCCATCGGAGTCGAGATGTCTATTCGAAGCCGATAAAGTTAACAGCTTGTGAGGCCTTGGATTTTTTTTAAATTGTTATAATAGAAGCAGCAGGAATGGGTGAAGTCAGGCTCCCACAGAAACAGGGGTTTTTGTTCAGCTTTCAGCAGTTGTTGGGGTTTTGAAGTTGATTATGGAAGCTCTCTCTCTCTCTCTCTCTTTCTCAGAATGTTCACTCTGTTGTTACAGCTAAAAGCTTGGGTTCTCTTCTTGCTGCGAGAATCACACGTCAGACAATCTCTTTCACTGACTTTGCCTTCGCCAAAGATGTGTTTATGGGATGTTACTGCATTGGAACAGTTGCTATTGGGTACTTAAATAACTTCTCATTCTGTTAAGTTTGCCAACAGAGTAATGTACAAGTGTGTAGTTTGTGCTGTCCATGTAGCACCCTCGGTCCTGGAGGAACGCTGTCTCTTTTTTTACTGTATCAGTTGTATATGGTAGAAATGACAAATTAAAAGCTGCTACTACTACTCCTCGATTATTCCAATTCTTCTTTCCTTAGTTTGTGCTTTGCCCATAGTGTAAGAATAAAGCATGTTCTATGTAAAGCTGAGTAGTGCGACCAGTCCAGTTACATCTGGAACACAGCACCTGACAATTACCTTTAAATCTCCACCAGGTCATCCTACCACTGGTTATCTAACACGTCATCTTTGTATTGCCTTGCTTATTCATAATGTGGAGGTGCCAGTGTTGGATTATGGTGGACAAGGTCAGAAGTCACTCAAGTGATGATGCTTCTAGTTAACAAAGTTAGGTTGTCCTTGGTTTCTTTCCAGAGGAGTCGTAAATGTATAGATTCCAATGTGTCTGGTTTGTATGGATTTAGGCCCAATTTGGTTATAGCAAACAGATACTGCCACAGGCAAAAGGCTTTCAGGTTTAAATATAGCACTTGTTCAATGAAAGGTTCATGAAAGGCAGGTCATGTTTAACTAATTTCCTGGAATTCTTTGAGGACATTACAGGGAACCAGTGGATGTAGTGTCTCTGTATTTCCAGAAGGCATTCCACAAGTTGCCACACAAAAGGCTGCAGCATAAGATAAATGTGCATGGCGACATGGGTACAGTATTGGTATGAATAGAAGATTGGTTAACTATCAAAAAGCAAACAGTAGGAATAAATGGGTATTTTTTCTGAATGTAAGTTTGCTTGCTGAGCTGGAAGGTTTGTTTTCTGATGTTTTGTTACCATATTAGGTCACATCATCAGTGAGCCTCCGGTGAAGCACTGGTATTAGTGCCTACTTTCTATTTATGTGTTTAGGTTTTCTTGAGTTGATGATGTCATTTCCTTTGGTGATGTCATTTCCTGTTCTTTTTCTCCGAGGGTGTTTTTCTGGTTGGTGATCAGTGACTAGCAGTGTGCCTCAGGGACTGTTTACAATTTACATAGATGATTTGGAGTTGGGGACCAAATGTAATGTTTCAACATTTGCAGCTGACACCAAGATGGGTGGTTTAACATCTGCAGTCCTCACTTTCTCCCAGTATAACAAAGGATAGCAAAGTGTCCAGACGATACTGAAAGTCTACTGAGGGATATGGACAGGTTAAGTGAATGGGCAGATGAAGCAAAATGTTGGTAAATGTGAGGTCATCCAGTTTGGTAGGAATAACATTTTAATGGTGAAAGATTGCAGCATGCGGCTGTGTAGAGGGACCTGGGTGTCCTTATTCATGAATTACAAAAACTTGGTTTGCAGGTACACAGGTATTTAAGAATGCAAAGGGAATATTGTCCTTCGTTGCTAGGGGGATGGAGTTTAAAAACAGGGAAATTATGCTGAGCTGTATAGGGTGCTAGTGAGGCCACACCTGGAATACTGTGTATAGTTTTGGTCTCCTTACTGAGAAAGGATGTATTGGCACTGGAAGGAGTGCCGAGGAGCTTCACTCGGTTGATTTTGGAGTTGAGATGGTTGGCTTAAGAGGAGAGATTGAGTTGACTCAGAACTATATACATTGGAATTTAGAAGAATGAGGGGAATCTTACAGTAACATATAAAGTTATAAAGGGAATAGATAAGATAAAAGTGGGGAAGTTGGTTCTACTTGGGGGGGGACGTGAAACTAGAATTGGGGGCAGAGCCTCAAAATAAGGGGGAGAAGATTTCAGACTAAGTTGAGGAAGAATTTTCTCACCCAAAGGATTACGAATCTGTGGATTTCCCTGCCCAGTTGGGGCTACCTTGTTGAATGTTTTTAAGGCAAAAATGGATAGAGTTTTGAACAGTAAAGGAATTTGAGGGTTCTTGATACAGGCGGGTAAGTGGAGCTGAGTCCACAAAAAGATCAACTATGATCTTATTGAATGGTGGAGCAGGCTCGAGGGGCTAGATGGCTGACTCCTGCTCCTATTTCTTTTATTCTTATGTGTCATTGTTGTTTTTAAATGCCTCCATGACCTTCACCTGACCTTTCTCCTCTGTATATACATAAATGGAAGGCTCATTGAAAAATAATCTCTTACTTTATAAAGCAATCCTTTGTCCAGATTAAATATGACTATGTTTTGCATCTATGGTTATATATAAATTATCATTATAATATCATTCAGCCAGTGAATTGGCCTACGCTGATAAAATTAGGTCATCAACAATTAAGGATGAAAAGGAAATGTAAAAGGTAAGATGATGTATTCATGTGGATCTTAATACATATTTATCAGAAATTCACGTTAACGTCAGTTTTTACAACTGTTTCATAACTTTTATGTTACACCTCAATATTGGAAAATGTCACAAGAGGCTTAATTGTAAAATAAAAGGACACCAAGCCAAAAGATGAGATTAATTTAGGATATCTGATTGGCATGGATGAGTTGGACCGAAGAGTCTGTTTCCGTGCTATACATCTCTATGACCTCATGTGGGAGGGGCTGAACCATAAACTGAGTCAAAGAGCTGGATTTTAAGAGATGGGAGAGTCTAACAGTGGAAATTTCAGAGCATGTATGTGGCACATGCTACAGCTTCCAATGGCAGTGGGCCACAGGAGTTAGACGAACAGAGTGGTGGGGAGTTGCAGGGCTGACAGGTGTTATAGAGATCAAGAGGGGCAAAGATCTAACCACAAAGGGTGGAGTTTGAAATATGATAGAACATAGAACATAGAACAGTACAGCATAGAACAGGCCCTTCAGCCCATGATTATTTTTCAATGAGCCTTCCATTTATGTATATACAGAGAAGGAAGGTCAGGTGAAGGTCATGGAGGCATTTAAAAACAACAATGACACATAAGAATAAAAGAAATAGGAGCAGGAGTCAGCTATCTAGCCCCTCGAGCCTGCCCATTGATCCTCATGTATGCACCCTCAAATATCTGTGACCATATGCATGTCCAGCAGTCTCTTAAATGTCCCCAATGACCTAGCTTCCACAACTGCTGCTTGCCACGCATTCCATGCTCTCACAACTCTCTGTGTAAAGAACCTGCCTCTGACATCCCCTCTATACTTTCCTCCAACCAGCTTAAAACTATGACCCCTTGTGTTAGCCATTTCTGCCCTGGGAAATAGTCTCTGCTATTGACTCTATCTATGCCTCTCATTATCTTGTATACCTCAATTAGGTCCCCTCTCCTCCTTTTCTCCAATGAAAAAAGTCCGAGCTCAGTCAACCTCTCTTCATAAGGTAAGCCCTCCAATCCAGGCAGCATCCTGGTAAACCTCCTCTGAACCCTCTCCAAAGCATCCACATCTTTCCTATAATAGGGCGATCAGAACTGGACGTAGTATTCCAAGTGCGGTCTAACCAAAGTTTTATACAGCTGCAACAAGATCTCACGACTCTTAAACTCAATCCCCCTGTTAATGAAAGCCAAAACACCATATGCTTTCTTAACAACCCTGTCCACTTGGGTGGCCATTCTAAGGGATCTATGTATCTGCACACCAAGATCCCTCTGTTCCTCCACACTGCTAAGAATCCTATCCTTAATCCTGTACTCAGCTTTCAAATTCAACCTTCCAAAATGCATCACCTCGCATTTATCCAGGTTGAACTCCATCTGCCACCTCTCAGCCCATCTCTGCATCCTGTCAATGTCCCGCTGCAGCCTACAACAGTCCTCTATACTGTCAACGACACCTCCAACTTTTGTGTCGTCTGCAAACTTGCTGACCCATCCTTCAATCCCCTCATCCAAGTCATTAATAAAAATTACAAACAGTAGAGGCCCAAGGACAGAGCCCTGTGGAACACCACTCACCACTGACTTCCAGGCAGAATATTTTCCTTCTACTACCACTCGCTGTCTTCTGTTGGCTAGCCAATTCTGTATCCAGACAGCTAAGTTCCCCTGTATCCCATTCCTCCTGACCTTCTGAATGAGCCTACCATGGGGAACCTTATCAAATGCCTTGCTGACGTCCATATACACCACATCTACAGCTCGACCCTCATCAACTTTTCTAGTCACATCCTCAAAGAACTCGATAAGGTTTGTGAGGCATGACCTGCCCCTCACAAAGCCATGTTGATTGCATTTAATCAAGCCATGCTCTTCCAGATGGTCATAAATCCTATCCCTCAGAATCCTTTCTAACACCTTGCAGACGACAGACGTGAGACTTACTGGTCTGTAATTGCCGGGGATTTCCCTATTTCCTTTCTTGAAGAGCGGAATTACATTTGCCTCTCTCCAGTCCTCAGGTAATCACTCCAGTGGAGAGCGAGGATGCAAAGATCTTCGCAAGTGGCGAAGCAGTTTCATTTTTCGTTTCCCAAAGCAGCCGAGGACAAATCTGGTCTGGGCCTGGCGACTTGTCAATCTTAATGTTTGACAAAATTTTCAGCACATCAGCTTCCTCTATTTCTATCAATTCCAACATGCACACCTGCTCTTCAAAGGTTTCATTCACTACAAAGTTCGTTTTTTTCATAAAGACAAAAGCAAAAAACTCATTTAGGGCTTCCCCTACCTCCTCAGACTCCACACACAAGTTCCATATGCTATCCCTGATCGGCCCTACTCTTTCTTTGACCATTCTATTATTCCTCACATAAGTGTAAAATGCCTTTGTGTTCTCCCTGATGTGACTGGAGACTAGGAACCAATAGTAGATCGGTCAGCATAGTGGTTTGGATCAATAGGTCCTGAAAAGTTTGAAAAAGCACAAGTTTACAGAGGATGAATGGTGAGGCTGGTGTTTGGGTGTTGGCCGCTGAGGGAGTTGGAGATTGGTGGAGTTGAAATGCAACGCATCGCAGTAGCCATGTCCGGAGGTAGCAAAGGCAAAGGTGAGAATTTCAGTTGCAGATGAACTTGGGAATGATGAAGAACAGGACATATTTTGGAAATAGAAGCAGTCAGTCTTAAGATCATAACACATAGGAGTGGAAGCAAAGCCATTCGGCCCATCGAGTCCACTCCACCATTTAATCATGGCTGATGGGTGTTTCACTTATCTGCACTCTCCCCGTAGCCCTTAATTCTTTGCAAGATCAAGAATTTAGCAATCTCTGCCTTGAAGATACCCAATGTCCCGGCCTCCACTGTGCTCCGTAGCAATGAATTCCACAGTCCCACCACTCGCTGGCTGAAGATGTGTCTCCTCATTTCCGTTCTAAATTGACCTCCTCTAATTTTAAGGCTGTGTCCATGGGTCCTAGTCTCCCCGCCTGATGGAAACAAATTCCCAGCATCCACCCTTTCTAAGCCATGCATTATCTTGTAAGTTTCTATTAGCTCTCCCCTCAACCTTCTAAACTTTAATGAATACAATCCCAGGATCCTCAGCTGATCGTCATATGTTAGGCTTACCATTCCATGGATCATCCGTGTGAATCTCTGCTGCACATGCTCCAGTGCCAGTATGTCCTTCCTGAGGTGTGGGGCCCAAAATTGGACACAGTATTCTAAAACGGGGCCTAACCAGAGTTTTATAAAGTCTCAGAAGCACATCACTGCTTTTATATTTCAACCATCTTGAGACAAATGACAAATTGAAATAAATTGAGATGAATGATTGTTGGGTGAAAACCTCAGTAAGGAGTTGAAAAGCATGTTAAGGTTCAAAACAACTGGAGACAGTGACAAGAAGGGTGATGGAATCAGTGCCAAAGCCACAGTGAATGTGAGAGTGTTTGAAGGCTTTGACTTTGGATTTCTCAAAGTTCCTTTAATAATTTCTTCCAGTATCCCATTGCCTCTTTCCCAATATCTGTACCTGTCTGAATTACCCTTTCTAAAAATCGTGTCTCAACTGTATTTGGGAAGAAAAAATTCAATTTTTCACCACCTTTGTATTAAAAACACATTTCCTAATTACTTTTCTGAATGATCTGGTTTTACACATAGATCCCTTTTCTCTTGATTCCCTTGCCATAGAAAATATTTTCTTACTGTATGTGTTATATCCTTTCACCATGCTGTGCCTTGAAAATACAAATCTAAAATGGCCAGGCTGGTACTTGAAGGAGATGAGATTAAGTGGTACAGTTGGCCTTATTTTTAATTAGCTTGTCTATGTTATCATTGAATTGTCTAATGCAATAATTTACATTCTGACATACTTCAAGCCAAGCCCAAATTCCAAGCTCTTGATTAAAATTTTATGTTGGCTATTTAACACTAGCTGAAGTGATTCTGAGGACACAATCTTAAAGATAATAAAATGTAATGTACGCAATTGATGTCCTCCCTTATTTATGATTGTTTTAAATATTTGTCCATTGTTGCTAAGTTACTACTTAATTGATCAAAAATTGTTTATGTGGAAAGTGAGCATGGACAAAGTACCTCACAAAAGGTTTAAGTTGTAAGATAAGAACCATTGTATTCGAGGTAGTAAACTGTCACAGATAGAGAATTGGCTCAAGGGCAGGAAACACGAGTGGGGATAAGGGATTCTTTTTCAGCTTGGCGACCTGTGACCAGTACGGTTCCACAGGGGTCAGTACTGGGACCACAACTGTTTACATTGCATGTTAATGACTTGGAGGAGGCAAGGCAATGAACTGTAGCCAAATTTGCAGATGTCACAAAAACAGGTGGAAAGGCAGGTTGTAAGAAGGAGACAGTTTACAGAGAGATATTCATACGTTAAGTGAGTGGGCAAAAAGTGGGAAAATGGAGTATCATGTGGGAAAATGCAAAGTTGTTCATTTTGGAAGGGAGAACAAAAGAACAGAATATTATTTAAATGGAGAAACACTACAAAAGCTACAACACAATGGACATGGGGAGACTTAGGCTTGAAATAGAAAGCTAGCACACGGGTGCATCAAATAATCAAGAAGGCTAATGGAATGTTGGTTGAAACTTTATTGCTGGAACAGCACAGCAGGTCAGGCAGCATCCAGGGAACAGGAGATTCGACGTTTCGGGCACAGGCCCTGTTTCCTGAAGAAGGGCCTGTGCCCGAAACGTCGAATCTCCTGTTCCCTGGATGCTGCCTGACCTGCTGTGCTGTTCCAGCAATAAAGTTTCAACTTTGATCTCCAGCATCTGCAGACCTCACTTTCTCCTAATGGAATGTTGGCCCTTGTTTTAATGACATTGGAGAATAAGAGTAGGGAACTATACAAGGTACTGGTAAGACAACACTGAGAGTACTGTGAGCAGTTTTGGTGCCTTTGTTTCAAGAAAGATATCATTTCCATGGATGCAGTTCAGAGAAGGTTCACAAGGATGATCTGTGGTATGGAGGGATTGTCATGAGCTGAAAATGTGTTGCTGGAAAAGCGCAGCAGGTCAGGCAGCATCCAAGGAACAGGAGAATCGATGTTTCGGGCATAAGGAATGAGGAAAGTGTGTCCAGCAGGCTAAGATAAAAGGTAGGGAGGAGGGACTTGGGGAGGGGCGTTGGAGATGCGATAGGTGGAAGGAGGTCAAGGTGAGGGTGATAGGCTGGAGTGGGATGGGGGCGGAGAGGTCAGGAAGAAGATTGCAGGTTAGGAAGGCGGTGCTGAGTTCGAGGGATTTGACTGAGACAAGGTGGGGGGGGCGGGGAAATGAGGAAACTGGAGAAATCTGAGTTCATCCCTTGTGGTTGGAGGGTTCCTAGGCGGAAGATGAGGCGCTCTTCCTTCGTCGTGTTGCTATGGTCTGGCGATGGAGGAGTCCAAGGACCTGCATGTCCTTGGTGGAGTGAGAGGGGGAGTTGAAGTGTTGAGCCACAGGGTGGTTGGGTTGGTTGGTACGGGTGTGGCTTTCTCCTCAGGGATTGTCATGAGCAAAGATTAAACAGGTTGGAGTTTCGCAAAATGAGAGGTGATCTCATTGAAACAGATTGGATTCTTCAGGGGCTTGACAGGGTCAATGCTGAGGGGATGTTTACCCTCATGGGAGAGTCTAGGACCAGAGGGCACAGTTTCAGAATAAAGGGGCACCAATTTAAGACTGAGGTAAGAAAACATAATTCTCTCAGAGGGTTGTGAGTGTTGAACTTTGCGAGTCCTTGACACAGACAGCTGTGGGGGCAGAGTCCTTGCGTATACTTAAGGCTGAAATAGATAGACTCTTAGCAGTCAGGAGTCAGGAGTTATGAGGAAAGGGCAGGAAAATGGATGTGAGGAATGTCAAATTTGCTATTATCTTATTGAATGGTGAAGTGGGCTTGAGTGGGCTGAATAGCCTACTCCTGTTCTTATTTCTTATGGTCTAATGCTACAATTGACCTGAAATAGAGATCTGAGGACCCAACTTAGCTGGGTACCAGTTGTGGCTCAGTGAGTAGTATTTTCAGCTCTGTGTCCGAGGATGCTAGGTTTAAGCACCACACCAAAATATTGAGTACATAATCCAGAGTGACAATTGCAATGCATTACTGCATTGTTAGGCTATTGTTTGGGTTGAGAAGCAAAAGTGAGGCCTTGTCTTTCCTCTCAATGTGTAAGATCCCCTTGCACTATTTTGAAGGACAGCAGTGTTTATCTCCTGAGGTAACTTCCTGTTAATGTTTCTGCATCAACTCTCATCTCTAAAACAGATTATCTCATCTTTCTCCCATATCTGTTTGTTTGTGGGAAATTGCTATGTGCAAACTGGTAGCGTCTTTCCTAGATTACAGCAATGACTGTGCTTTGAAAGTGTTTCATTGGCTGTGATGCATTTTGAGATATCCCAAGAAGACAAATTCTACTTTGGAAGATTTCTTTGTAAGGAGAGCAGCTTAAAGCTGTACCATGAAAACCAAATGCCATTACAGATTTGTGATGAGATTATGCGAGCAAAATAATCAATTAGCAACTTGTGTGGCCTGAGGGCAGACTCTGGTTGGCTATATCCCTGGAGGATTAAATTACATGGTTTCCTGTCTCCAATTGTCCTGCCTAATGTCCTGCTATTGGTTGCTCATAATGTACTTCTTTATGTCTCCCAAGCTCATTGGAAAGTGAGCAGACTTGTCAGGTTGAATCTTCCCAGACGTTGGCTTAGTGTCAGTTTTGGAGAGTTTTGTGGAACTTTTCTCTATGTGAGCTCTAGCAAGTTCTCGAAGCCTTCTTATTCAGATGAGTGAGAAAAGTGTGTTATGGACCAGGCCAGACACCCTCAGTACATTTCAAGAAGGTAATCCAGACCCTAACTTTTCTAGTTGTTTATCTAGTTGATGTAAAGTGGATATTCCAGGAGTGATGCCGCTGGCCAAACCATATGGTTTTAAACAAAACAGAATTTATTTACACACGAACAAAAAAAAACGAGTTTCGATTAACATAACTATTTGAAAACCCAAGCGACTCTATCATAACTTAAAGATTCTGTTCCAAATACCTGCAACATCCCCATAAACACCCCTTTGGCTTCCAATAGAGTCCACACAATGTGTGCTGCTTAATCCTTGTGTGATTCACCCTGCCCATCGGCAGCAAGAAAAGAGGGGATGTGATTGACACTGAAAAGCTGGGAGAGTGGCAGCAATTTTCCAAGGAGGAAGATGAGGACATTGAACAGGAAGATCAGTAAATTCACCAGGATAGAGCAACGCAATAGGTCAACAGAACTTAATACTCACTTCCAATAGATTCGAGTTTTGTAAAGTCATCATTCATTGACAGTAAATGTTTTTGCTCAAAAGACAAGCAAGCCCTGTTTAGTCCCAGAACAAATGCAACCTTTTCATTTATTCTTACTTCACATCTCCTGTTCTTCAATAGGCGTTATTGCTAACAACTGGCTGAAGGCTTTACAAAATGTATGCTCCTACATTCAGCATTGACAGGATGCTGTGTTATGTTGGGTGTTGGGGAAGGTGTACTGGTGCTAAGGATGTGTATGTTATCCTTGTAGCTCCAGTGGCAGTGGATCAGGCAGGAATGATATCAAAGTGCCAATATGTTTATGATTATGATATTCTATTTACAATGAGGTGTCACCCGTACCATCTGTGTGCCTTCAGAAGCTTTTCTTTCCCACCATGTTAACTGTAAAGGCTATACCTGATTGATAGTGTTGGACCAAGTGAACAACTAGATTCAAAAATGCTGCTAGATACAGAAATCCCAGAAGAATGCAGCAGCATTGCGCATGTCTGTCCAGGTGAGTGCAAGATAACGCAGGAGCAGGGCTGTAGATGAGTAGGGCGTAGGGGGTGAGCAGCGTAGAATTGTGTGAGATAAACTACGGACTTCCTGCACATTCTGAGGGGACCGTCTGTTACAAGTCTTCATGTAGAGACCCTTCAGTTGTGACTGGAACCTGCTGCTAGTCCTGAACCTGCTGATTCATTCATTCTGCATCAATTTCTCTGCACATTCACTGTGCAGTGGCCATAACAATGAGGACACCATTGGTGACAGTTCCAATGAACCAGGGTGAGGAATATCAGAATCAAACCAGCTTCCTCGTTGCAGCTGGCAGTTACAGCACACGCAAAGCACAATATACCACAGAGCTTGATACAATGGTGCATGTAGGACATTGACACGGAGGGCCATTGAATGGCTGTACATGGACCTATGACATTATTCCAATACACACAGCACAAGCTACATCACAAACACAACACCTTGTCCTCCCTCTCCACCCTTACTTCTTAAGAAAGGCAGCTTTGCAGAAATGAGCATGTTGGCAAATACTGACTGTTCAAGGTGAAAGGAAACCAGCTCCATTCCCATGTGCAGCCTTGGAGATCTTGGATTGTCTCTGTGACTAGTGGCCCACAGGTGAGACCTTTATGGATACCTGTGATTAATTCCGCTTCACAGAGATGACTGTTGTCAATTTGTAATGATCAATGACATGGTCAAGATTGCTAATGGCCAGAATTTGTACTCAGCATAGTTGAACACTGCACACTGTTCACCTTTTTATGCTCATGGGAAGTGGACAACATTGGCTAGACATGATGTGGAGCTGCTGGGGTTGGACTGGGGTAGACTGGGGTAAAAATCACACAACACCATGTTATAGACCAACCAGTTTATTTGAAAGATTGCTCCTTCTTCAGCGCTTTGAAAGCTTGTACTTTCAAATAAGCCTGTTGGACTATAACCTGGTGTCGTGTGATTTTTAACTTTGGCTCAGACAGCATTTATTGTCCAGTCCTGATTGGCCAGAGGGCTGTGAAGAGTCAACTCCATTGCTATGAGTCTCGACTAATATGGAGACCAGACAAAGTCAGGCTGGCAGTTCCCCTCCTTAAAGGACATTAGTGATCTAGATGGGCTTTTCCAATAATTGGCAATGGTTTCATCGTCAAAATTAGAAATTAATTCCAGATTTTTATTGATTTCACACTCCACCATCTGCCACAGCAGGATTCAAACCTGGATCCCAGAATATTACTTGGGTTTCTGGATTCATAGTTGGGATTGTGGTTCTGGAAAAGCGCAGCAGGTCAGGCAGCATCTGAGGAGCTGGAGAATGATTACAGATGTGGATTAGGTGATAATGAAATTATTGCATGCACATAGACCCTTACCTCTCACTAGCAAGATTCTAGTCTTGTTGACAAAACATCAGTGGAAATTGGGATTTTTTTGCTCCTGACGTCAAGAATCTCAATTTTCTGTTCTTGCCATACCTTCCCAACTGACTCACCATTGTTGATGTTGGACAGGGATTGGAAAAGTTCCAGCACCAATTACACAATCAGATCAGCCACCTCCAACATTTTCAAAGAAACATATAGAAGTGTTCAAGGAAAAGAAACAAAAAGTTTTTTTCAATGCGACAACAACCTTTTTCTGCAGTCTTCTTGCAGTATTCTCCAGAACATTAAATTTTAATTCCTACAGATTTTGCTAATCTGTGTTTTTGGGCTGTTCTCTGAAACCATAAATATGTCATCCATTATTACATACTCTAAGGGACTGCTTTGGGCTTGAGATGCAAAATATCACACCCATCAATATTATCAGTACAATGTTCTCAAGTGATGTGTTTTTGTGCAATTTATGGTGCTGACCTAATGCATGACAGACTCATTACGTCACATCTGATACAAAGATATTTACAACAAACTTCAGGTGACTTATGCTCAGTTGACAATTAACTTTGGCATTTAGTGATCTTTTTAGAACGCTGGGCTATAACTCATTTCAACTTCAACATTGGGTCACTTCATGCACCAGCAAGGGTTGCCTTGAAAATTTCCATTGCAGCATTGCTGGTTAATTTTGGACATTTACATAAGGAAACCTTGGTCCTTGAATTGTGAGCTGGGATTTTCACGTGTACAACTCAAAATGGACAAGACCCCATGCAAACTGCAAAAGGCATTAGTCTTATTCTGTTTGCTTTCTCCTGCAATTTCAGTGACAACAGGTGAGTGGTCATGTACAACACTATTCAATGTCAAAGTGCACAGCAAGACAATGCTGTAGGGAAAGAAAGTCATTTACATTGCTTACCGAATACTTTTCAAGAGTATTTAATTATCTAAAAATGAAGGAAGTTCAGAAGAGTTTGGATGGAATTCTAGACCAATGAGTCTCATACCAGTGGTCGGAAAACTATTCTGAATTAGTCTCATTTTGAGAGGCAAGGTTTGATCAGGGATAGTCAGCATGACTTTGTCAGAAGGAGGTCATACCTCATAAATCTGGTTAAGTTTTTGAAAAGGTGACAAAGTAATGCAGTGGTGTATAAGCATAGAAACTTAGAAAACAGATATAGATTTCAGCAAGGTTTTTAACAAGGTCTCACATGGGAGCTGATAATGAAGGTAAAAGCACATGGGATCCAGGGTAACTTGGCAATTTGGATCAAAATTGGCTAAGGTGACAGAGAGTGATGGTGGAAAGCTGTTTGTGTGACTGGAGACCGATGTCCAGTTGTGTACTGCAGGGATCAATGCTGGGTCCCTTATTGCTCATGATATATATAAATGTTATAAGTGAGAATGTGAGGGTGAGGAGAGTGGCATGCATAATTTTGTGGGAGATGTAAAGATCGGCTCGGTGGTTCACAGCGAGGAATAAAGTCTTAGTTATGTTAGGATTTAGATGAATTGGTCACCTGGGAATAAGTTATGAACTAGAATCTAATCAAGGGATTCTGGGTGGTTTATATATAGAATAACAGATATGGAGCATGAGTTACTGACTGGAATCTAATCGAGTGATTCAGGATGGTTTATATCTCGATTAACAGATTCCCTGGATGGAGTTACAGCCTGAAATCTAATTGACAGTTTTGGGATTGTTTATATAAAGAACATGAGATGCCTTGGAGGGATTTACAGACAGGAAGTTGATCAGGGGCGAGGTGGTTTCGGGATTGTCTGTGTAGAATAACAGATACCGGATGTAAGTTTTAACTGGAATTGAATTGAGGGGTTCGGGGTTGTTTATGTCTAGAATAACAGATACCTGGGAGGGAGTTACCAAGTAGAATCTAATCGAGAGGTTCAGGGTGGTTTATATATAGAATAACAGATTGCTGGGAATGAGTTACAGACTGGAATCTAATCGAGGGGTTCGGGGTGGTCTATAATGTTATAGGGAGAAGCTGAATAGGCTGAGCTGTTTTCCCTGGAGTGTTGAAGGCTGAGAGATGAGCTTATAAAGATTTATAAAGTCATGAGGGGCATGGATGGGGTAAATAGACAAGGTATTTTCCCTGGGGTGTGGGAGTCCAGACCTAGAGGGCATAGGTTTAGGTTGAGAGGGGAAAGATATAAAAGGGACCTAACGGGCAACTTTTCACGCAGAGAGTGGTGCGTATGTGGAGTGAGCTGCCGGAGGAGGTGGTGGAGGCTGGTACAAATATTGCATTTAAAAGGCATCTGGATGGGTATATGAATAGGAAGGATATGGGTTTGGTGCTGGCAAATGGAACTGGATTAGGTTAGGATATCTGGTTGGCATGGACATGTTGGACCGAAGGGTCTGTTTTCATGCTGTACATCTCTGTGACTCCATGATCAGTGACAGATGGAATTTAATCCTGATAAGTTTTGGGTGATGCACTTTGGAAGAAGTAACAAGGAAGTACTCAATGAATGGTCAGACACTAGGAAAAACGGAGGGACGTGAGGATCTTAGGGTGCTTTTCCACAAATTCCTGAAGGTTTTAGGGCAGGTTAATAAGGTAGAAAAGAAAGCATCCAGGACACTTGTCTGTATCAGTCAAAGCACAGATTATATAAACAAGGAGGTCATGTTGGGGCTTTGGTGAGACCACAGCTGCAGAACTGTGTGCAGTGTGGTCACCAGACAAAAGAAAGATGTGATTGCACTGGAGGTAATGCAGAGGAGATTTACCAGAACATTACCTAGGAAGGAGCATTTTAGCTATGAAGAGAGGTTGGATAAACTCAGGTTGGTTTCTTCAGAGCAGAGAAGGCTGAAGGGAATCTGATAGAGGTGTGTAAGATTGTGAGGGACATGGACAGGGAGAACAGGAAGCAGCTGTTCCCCTTAGTTGGAGGGTCAATAACAATGGGGCGCATTTCTAATGTGAAAGGCAGGAGGTTTCAAGAGGAGTTGAGGAAAAGTGTTTTCAACCAGAGGACGTGGAGATCTGGAATGTACTGCATCACAACATTTAAAAGGTATTTGGATGAACACGTGAATTATCATAACATTCAAAGTTATAGGCCAAGTGCTAGAAAGTGGGATCAGTGTAGTTTAGCTTAGTTTTGGCAGGATCTCTTCTGTACAATATGATTCTGTGATTAAATTGAGGAAGGAGACTCACTTAACGGAATAATGCCCACAGGTGACAGAGCAACTGCTGGAGATATTCCAAAAGATTCCATAAGCCATTTGGGGAGCACAAATGAAGTAGACACATGCACCAAACACATTAGCGGACATTAGGGAATCAATTGGAGGGCACAGTCTTCCCTGGGAATATGTCCAGGGAAGTTATATGGGTGGAACTGCGAAATAAGAAAGGGATGATCACCTTATTGGGATTGTGTTATAGACTCCCCAGTAGTCAGCAGGAATTTGAGAAACAACTTTATAAGGATATTTCAGTTATCTGCAAGAATAATAGGGTGGTAATGGTGGGGGATTTTAACTTTCCAAACGTTGACTGCGACTACCATTGTGTTAAGGGTTTTAATGGAAATGAATTTGTGAAGTGTGTACATAAAAACTTTCTGATTCAGTATGTGGATGTACTGACTATAGAAGGTGCAAAGTTTGAGCTAGACTTGGGAAATAAGGCAGGGCAGGTGACTGAGGTGTCAGTGGGGAGGCACTTTAGGGCTAGTGACCATAATTCTATTAATTTTGAAATAGTGATGGAACAGGATAGACCAGATCTAAAAGTTGAAGTTCTACATTAGAGGAAGGCCAATTTTGACGATATTTAGCAAGAACTTTTAAAGGTAGATTGGGCATGGATGTTTGCAGGTAAAGGGACGGCAGGAAAATAGAAAGGCGTCAAATATGAAATAACAAAAGTCCAGGAACAGTATGTTCCTTTTATGGTAAAAGGCAAAGCTGATAGGTGTAGCGAATGCTGAATGACTAGAGAAATTGAGGTTTATGTTAAGAAAAAGAAGGAAGCATATGTCAGGTATGGACAGCAGAAAATCGATTAATCCATAGAACAATATAACGGCAGTAGGAGTATAGTTAAGAGGGAAGTCAAGATGGCAAAAAGGGGACATGACATCCCTTTGGCAAATTAAGGAGGATTATGTTAAAGAGGATCGAAAGGAATTTTATAAATTACATTAAGGAGAAAAGGGTAACTATGAAGAGAATAGGGCCTTTCAAAGATCAGCAAGACAGCCTATGTGTGGAGCTGCAAGAGATGGGGGAGATACTAAACAAGTATTTTGTGTTAGTGTTTACTGTGGAGAAGGCCATGGAAGATCTAGAATGTGGGGACATAGATGGTAACATCCTGAAAAACGTCCATATGTTAGATGTGGAGGTGCTGGATGTCTTAAAGTGTGTAATGGTGTATAAATCCCCAGAACCTGATCAGGGGAAGCTAGTGAAGTGATTGCTGGGCCCTTTGCTGAGATATTTGTATCATCGATAGTCACAGGTGATGTGCCGGAAAACTGGAGGTTGGCTAAAGTGGTGTCACTATTTAAGAAAGGTGGTAAGGACAAGCCAGGGAACTATAGACCAGTGAGCCTGACATCGCTGGTATGCAAGCTGTTGGATGGAATCCTGCGGGACAGGATTTACACGCATTTGGAAAGGCAAGGTCTGATTAGGAATACTGATTTGGCTTTGTGCATGGAAAATCATGTCTCACTAACTTGCTTGAGTTTTGTGAAGAAGTAACAAAGAGGATTGATGAGGGCAGAGCGGTGGATGTGATCTATATGGACTTCAGTAAGGCGTTTGACAAGCTTCCTTGTGGGAGACTGGTCAGCAATGTTAAATGACATGGAATATAAGGAGAACTAGCCATATGGATACAGAACTGGCTCGAAGGTAGAAGAGAGAGGGTGGTGGCAGAGGGTTGCTTTTCTGACTGGAGGCCTGTGACCAGTGGTGTGTCACAAGGATCGGTGCTGGGTCCACTGCTTTTCATCATTTATTTAAATGATTTGGATGAGATATAGTTAGTAAATTTGCAGATGACATCAGAATTGGAGGTGTAGTGGATAGCGAAGAAGGTGACCTCCAAGTACAATGGGATATAGATCAGATGGGCCAATGGGCTGAGGAGTGGCAGATGGAGTTTAATTTAGATAAATGGGAGGTGCTGCATTTTGAAAAAGCAAATCAGAGCAGGACTTATACACTTAATGGTAAGGTCCTGGGGAGTGTTGCTGAACAAAGAGACCTTGGAGTTCAGGTTCATAGTTCCTTGAAAATGGAGTAGATAGGATCATGAAGAAGGCATTTGCTATATTTTTCTTTATTGGTCAGACCATTGAATATAAGAGTTGGGAGGTCATGTTATGGCTGTGCAAGATATTGGTTCGGCCACTTGTGGAATATTGTGTTCAATTCTGCCCTCCCTCCTATAGGAAGGATAATATGAAACTTGAAAGGGTTCAGAAAAGATTAACAAGGATGTTGCCAAGTTTGGAGGATTTGAGCTGTAGGAAGAATAGATTGGAGCTGTTTTCCCTGGAGCGTCGGAGCCTGAGGGGTGACCTTATAGAGGTTTATAAAATCATGAGGATGGATAGAGTAAATAGATAAAGTCTTTTCCTTAGGGTGGGGAAATCCAGAACTGGAGGACATTAAGTTTATGGTGAGAGGGGAAAGATTTAAAAGAGACCTAAGGGGCAATTTTTTCACGCAGAAGGTGGTACGTGTATGGAATGAGCTGCCAGAGGAAGTGGTGGAGGCTGGTACAATTACGTCATTTTAAAAGGCATCTGGATAGGTACAGAGGAACCTCAATTATCTGAATATCAATTATCCAAATTTCGGATTATCCGAAGGTGATCTCAAGGTCCCGATAGAAACATTATGTCAAAGGGCTGTTTCAACCCTGATCGCATCTTTTGTTTGCAGGTACAATGATTTAAAACAAACTTGGGTCACTGAAATGCTGTCGAGAACAGCCCTGGACAGTCCAGGCACCGTCTCTAAATGACTGATGTCCTGCCTTCTCTCTCTCCCCCCACACTTTCCATGGAGTTCTACATAGGGGTGAACCCTAAACCCCCCCTTCCCAGATAATTTCTTCAACATTGTCCTGTACAGGGCATAGGTGGAACCGGTCAAAAAGTTGCAGTAAAAAGTTGTGTGCGTGTGCACATGTGTGTGAGTGTGAGTGTGTATATGCTATTTGGAGACATACCCCACAAAGGCAGCAGCAGTATTACTGTTGGTGTCCAAACCAGCTGCCCCGGAGGGGGGTGGGAGGGGCCAGCTGGGGTTAGGGACGCGGACGGGGGTTGGACGGTGGCTTAGGGGGAATAGTGGTGCGGGGTTGGGGGGCAGGCAGGGGCAGACGGAGTTGGGGGGGGGCAGGGGTGGGGTTGGGGGGGCGGGGGCTTGTGTGCTGTGTGCTGCTGCCTAGTCTCCTGAACGGGAAACAGACTTCACAGAAAACTCCGAGCCCAAGAGGGAATCAATTAACCGAATAATCAATTATCCGAATGAAATAGTGCCCGCTCATCTCGTTCGGATAATTGAGGTTTCTCTGTATTGAATAGGAAGGGTTTAGAAGGAATATGGACCAAGTGCTGGTAAATGGAACTAGAATAATTTAGGACAGCTGTTCGGCATGGACCAAAGGGTCTGTTTCTGTGCTGTGTACGTCTGTGACTCTATGACTATGAGATTTGGAGATGGAAAAGGTCCCTGCTTGAGAATCATAAAGAGAAGAGGAAGCAATACAGATCCAGTATGGGCATTTGGAGAAAATGATCCAACCGAGCATTTAATTGGAACTAGGTTAACACCTCATTTGGAAGACAGACCTATCACAATACTGCATACTAGTATCGACTGTATTGGACGAGAGTTGGTGTCCATTAGTTGTCAAACTTTTCTTAATCTTTTATTGGCTGTGAGTCACATTGGTAAGGCCACATGTTATTCTCAATCCCTAGCTGCCTTTGCGATGGTTGTGGAGAGCTATTTGAATTGCCCGAAATGTTGATTTTCCTGCTCCTTGGATAAAGAACTGGTTGAGCAACTGGAGACAGAGAGTTGTAGTTGAAGGGAGTTTCTTGAAATGGAGAAAGGCAATTCAATCATAGGACAAGCTAGAGAATTCCTAGAAACATGGAACTCATCCGTGGACTCTATCAACAAGCACATAGATCCAATATACTGGCACTACAACCAGAACCAGCAACCAGAAGCAGCAGAAATGAAACCAAATAAATTCCAAAAGGCACAGTACAGCAGCACTTCACAGGAGGGTTGAGGATGTCACCTGGACATGGGACGAAACCTCTGCAAATTAACTTCCCAGCTCAGCGAATATACCCACAATGACGACAACTAATGTGATATTTAAGAGGAATATCGACAACAGCACAGTATCCACATTAACCAGCAGTCCAGGGTTTCAATCACATCTGCAGAGACTTCAACATCAGGACATAAATGGGAGACATTGTGGCCTATTGGCTCAATTTTTAATTAGATTTAGATTTGATTCCCTGCAGTGTGGAAACAAGCCCTTCAGCCCAACAAGTCCACACTAACTCTCTGAAGAGCAATTCACCCAGACCCATTTCCCTCTGACTAATGTACCTAACACTATGGGCAATTTAGCATGGCCAATTCACCTAACCTGCACAATCTTTGGACTGTGGGAGAAAACCAGAGCATCCGGAGGAGACCCACGCTGACACGGGGAGAATGTGCAAACAGACAGTTGCCTGAGGCTGGAATTGAACCTGGGACTCTGGTGCTATTAGGCAGCAGTGCGAACTACTGAGCCACCGTGTTGACGGGGGAAGGAAAGAAATTGAAAATTTTGTTCTTGGAGGGCAGTTCTGGATCTGGCATCCGTGGGAAAACTTGTAGATTCCATTAGTACTGCAGGGAGAGTGGAATAGAAAATGTGCTTTCACACCTTTATGACTCTAGTTACCTTTAATGGGCTTGCCAAAGTGCCTAACCCAGAGTGACAGTTAGCATTTCGTTTCCAGAGAAAGTGCACCGGACATGAGCGTTTTAATGTGAAGTAGTTCGGATTGCTCCAGAACGTAACAGCATAAGTGACAGCAGGAGGATGAGGCCATTCAGCCCATCTAGCCTGGTCTATCAAAAATGAAATTGTGTCTTAACTTTCTTCAGCTCTACCTCCCTGGACTATTAATACACACTTGATGTTAATAATATATAGAAATATTTTGATTATAGACTTGAACATACTCAGTGACTGATCCTTCTACACTCAGATGCATGGTGTGCACAAAAGATGAATCATTTTCTGAGTAAAAACATTTCTCCTCGAATTTCTCTTGAATTTGTTTAGAATGATCCATTGTCCTTGACCCCCCTCCAGTAGAATTATCTTTCCAGTGTTGATCGAATGGAAAGTATGTATGTCAGAATGTACAAATTGGGCTTTTCTGAAAGATGACATGTGGCACTGTAGTCCTCCCTCAGCCAATATGATGCAGCCTGGATTTATGCAAGCTCAGTCTGGATTTGGGGTTTCTGTCTGGAGGAGTGTAAGAGATGCACAATTCCCTTTCCATTTGTAACAAATGGAAATTGACATCAAACCATAGCACTGAACGGAATGTGATTCTGATGTGGAAAGAGAATGAAATGGATGAAGGAAATGTATTCAGTATAAAATCTGACACCATGAAAATTATCTTAAACAGAAACAAAGACAACAACTGAGGACTCGACAATGGAGTCTACTTCAGTGGACACAACAGTGGTAACCATCAGTTCAAATCCTACCCTGACATCCACTGATGTATCAACATCAGGAGGAAAGTGGCAGACATTGTGACCTATCATGAGAACATATCCAACTTTAATTATTCTGTACAACTGTGCACGATCACTTCACCTGTAATTTGTCTTGCCCTATTTTAATAGAGCATAACTGATTTATTGGAAACAATTAAACTTGCAGAGGGCAGGGGTTTCTGAGGTATTGCCAATGTTTAACAGAGTGAGCAATGGGAGCTAATTTATGAATATTATGATTACTTAGAAAACAAGGAAGTAATAGCTAGAATGGATACTTTCTCTTCTTGATGATGTTTAGGGGGTGGAGGTTAGCCCAGGACACTATCAATGGTTCAACTGCTTTTGGACAAATAACACAGTTAAATCCAATTCTCCCACAAGTGACTATGGAAGCATTGACAAAGTAATGTCACTTTGGAGAGTTTATATTTCAGCACTCCCTCTGCATTGCTGACCCCCAGCCTGGATCTGCTGGAAGTAACTCTGGGGTCGACTTAATGACCTTTCGACTGAGTATTTTGCAAGTGCCTGTCCTGAAAAGAGTGACAGTTACCATTTTATTCCCAGAGAAGGTGCACCGGACATGTGCGTTTTAGTGTAAAGCAGTCAGGATTGCTCCAGAACATCAGAGCATACGTGACAGGAGGAGGACAAGGCCATTCAACCCGTCTAGCCTGTTCTATCAAAAATAAAATTGTGTCTTTCCTTTCTTCAATGCTAGGTCCCTGGACTATTGCTGCAGCACTTGATGTTATTAATATATAGAAATATTTTGATCACAATCTTGAACACACTCAGTGACTGAGCCTTCTGCACTTAATTGCATTCATCATCTTCTGACTAAAACATTTCTCCTAGTCTTTGTCCTGAATTTGTCGAGAATGTTCCCTTCTCCTTGACCCCACTCCAGTGGAATTATCTTTCCAATGTTTACCTATTTGAAAGTATGAATGTTAGAATGTACAAATTGGACTTTTCTGAAAGATGAACTGTAGTCCTCCATCAGCCAACCTATGGTGCAGCCTGGATTTGTACAAACTCAGTCTGGGTCTTGGGTTTCAGCCTGGAGGAGTGTAAGAGTTGCACAATTCCCTTTCCATTTGTGACAGATGGAAATTGACATCAACCCATAGCATTGAATGGAATATGATTCTGATGTGGAAACAGGATGAAATGAATGAAGAAAATGCATTCAATATAAAACCTGACCCCATGAAAATTATCTTAAACAGACACTAAGACAACAACTGGGGACTCGACAATGGAGTCTACATCAGTGGACACAACAGTGACAACCATCGGCTCAAATCCTACCCTGACACCCACTGATCCGTCAACATCAGGAGGTAAATGGCAGACATCATGACCTATAGTTAGAACATATCCAACTGTAATTATTCTCTGAGAGATTGTATACGATGACGTCACCTGCAATTTGTCTTACCCTAATTTGAATTCAGAGCATTACTAATTTATTGTAAACAATAAAACTTCCAGTGTGTGGAGTTTCTGAGGTATCGACGTTTCGGGCATAAGCCCTTCTTCAGGAATCAGGGTCCTGAAGAAGGGCTTATGCCCGAAACGTCGATTCTCCTGTTCCTTTGATGCTGCCTGACCTGCTGCACTTTTCTAGCAACACATTTTTAAGCTCTGATTTCCAGCATCTGCAGTCCTCACTTTCTCCTAGTTTCTGAGGTATCGTCGATGTTTAACAAAGCGAGCGATAGGAGCCAATTTATGAACATCAAGATTACTTCAAAAACAAAGAACAAAGAGATAGAATGGATACACTTTCTTCTTGATGACATTTAGGGAATGAAGATTAGCCCAGGACAATATCAACAGTTCAACTGCTTTTGAACCAATAACACAGTTAGATCCAATCCTCCCACAAGAGACTATGGAAGCAATCACAAAGTAATGTCACTTTGGAGAGCCAATATTGCAGCACTCCCTCTGCATTGCTGATCTCCAGCCTGGATCTGCTGACTGTAACTCTTGGGTTGAGTTAATGAGCTTCTGACTGAGTTTTATGCGCTCACCTCACAGCACAGAGAGACTCCCAATGTAATAAGCTTGCCAATGAGCCTGTCCTGAACAGTGAGACAGATACCATTTATTTCCAGGGCAAGTGCACCGGACATGAGTGTTGCAATGTACATCAGTCAGGATTGCTACAGAACATAAGAGCATAAGTGACAGCAGGAGGATGAGGCTATTCAGCTTATCTATGAAGTGGTTGTAGATGAAAAGTATTCTGCCTGGAGGTCAGTGGTGAGTGATGTCCTGGAGGGCTCTGCTCTTGGGCCTCTGCTCTTTGTAGTTTTTAGAAATGACTTTATGAGGAAGTTGAGGGGTGGGTTTATAAATTTGCTGATGACACAAAGGTTGGAGGCGCCGTTGATAGTATCGAAATCTGCTGCAGGCTGCAGCGCAACATAGACAGGATGCAGAGGTGGGCTGAGAAATGACAAATGGAGTTCAACCTGGATAAATGCAAAGTGATGCATTTTGGAAGGTCGAACTTGAATGCAGAATATACGATTAAAGACAGGATTCTTGGCAGTGTGGAGGAACAGCGGAATCTTGGTGTTCAAGTGCATAGATCCCTCAAACTTGCCACCCAAGTGGATATGGTTGTCAAGAAAGCATGTGATGTTTTGGCTTTCAGTAACAGGGGGATTGAGTTTAAGAACTGCGAGGTTTTGCTGCAGCTCTGCAAAACCCTAGTGAGATCGCACTTGAAATATTGTGTCCAGTTCTAATCGCCCTATTATACGAAAGATGTGGAGACTTTGGAGAGGGCACAAAGAAGGTTTACCAGGATGCTGCCTGGACTGGAGTTGAAGTCACCTAATACAACAACCCTGCTATATCTGCATTTTTCCAAAATCTGCCCGCCTATGATTAATTATCCTCCCTACTGCTATTAGTGGATCTGTTGAAGAGAGGTTGACTAAGCTCAGACTTTTGTCTCTGAAGAGAAGGAGGAAGAAAGATGACCTGATCAAGGTGTACAAGGTAATGAGAGGCATGGACAATAGCACTAAACAGAGTGTGATTCTGGTGTGGAAACAGGTTGAAATGAATGAAGCCAGAGACTTTTCTCCAGGTCAGGATTCACTGCCACGAGGGGTCATAGTTTTAAGGTGTTGGGAGGGAGGTCGAGAGGAGACGTCAGAGGTAGTTTCTTTATGCAGAGAGTTGTGAATGCATGGAATGTGTTGTCAGTGTTGGTGGTGGAAGTAGAGTCATTAGGGACATTGAAGCGATTGCTGAACATGAACATGGGTGCGTTGGTTAGGTTATTTCATTTTAAATTAGGATTAATCCTCGGCACAACATCATGGGCCAAAGGACCTGTTCTGTGCTGTACTTTTCTATGTTCTATGTTCCATATTCTCATGTTCCGTTGTCCTTAACCCCACTCCAGTGGAATTATCTTTCCAATGTTGATCCAGTGGAAGTCAGAATATGCAAATTGGGCTTTTTTGAAAGATGACATGTGGCACTGCAGTCCTCCCTCAGCCAACCTACAGTGCAGCCTGGATTTGTGCAAGCTCAGTCTGGGTCTGGGGTTTCAGTCTGGAGGAGTGTAAGAGATGCAGAATTCCACTTCTGTTTGTAACAAATGGAAATTGACATCAAACCATAGCACTAAACAGAGTGTGATTCTGGTGTGGAAACAGGTTGAAATGAATGAAGAAAATATATTCAGTATAAAATCTGACACCATGTAAATTATCTTAAACAGAAACAAAGGCAACAACTGAGGACTTGACAATGGAGTCTACATCAGTAGACACTACAGTGGCAAACATCAGCTCAAATCCTACCCTGACATCTATAGATCCATCAACATCAGGAGGTAAATAGCAGATATTGTGACCTATAGTTAGAACATATCCAGCTGGAATCATTCTTTGAGATATAGATACACGATCACTTCACGTGCAATTTACTTTGCCCTACTTTGATTCGAGAGTATAACTGATTTATTGTAAACAGTTAAACTCCTAGAGGGAGGAGTTTCTTTGATATGGCCAATGTTTAATAGAGTGAGCAATGGGAGCTAATTAATGAACATCAAGATTACATGGAAAAAAAGGAGGAAAAGAGCTAGAATGGATACTCTCTCTTCTTGATGATGTTTAGGGGATGAAGATTAGCCCAGAACAATATCAGTGGACTACCTGCTTTTGGACGAATAACACAGTTAGATCCAATCGTCCCACAAGATACTATGGAAGCAATCACAAAGTAATGTCACTTTGGAGAGTTGATATTGCAGCACTCTCTTTCCATTGCTGATCTCCAGCCTGGATCTGCTGGCAGTAACTCTGGAGTTGAGTTAATGAGCTTCTGACTGAGTTTTATGCACTCACCCCACAGCACAGAGAGAGTCCCAATGTAATAAGCTGCCAATGTGTCTGTCCTGAACAGTGAGACAGATACCATTTTACTTCTAGAGAAAGTGAACGGGACATGTGCGTTTTAGTGTAAAGCAGTAAAGATTGCTACACAACGTCAGAGCATAGTGACAGCAGGAGGATGAGGCCATTCAGCTCATCTAGCCTGGTCCATCAAACATAGAATTGTGTCTTACCGTTCTTCAACGCTGGTTCCCTGGACTATTGCTGCAGCACTTTATGTTATTAATATATAGAAATATTCTGATCACAGTCTTGAACACACTCAGTGACTGAGCCTTCTGCACTCAGTTGCATTGTGTGCACTAAAGATTAATATGACTAAAAACATTTCTCCTTGTCTTTGTGCTGAGTTTGTATAGAATTATCCCTTGTCCTAGACCACACTCCAGTGGAATTATCTTTCCAATGTTGATTAATTGGAAAGTATGTATGTCAGAATGTGCAAATTGGGCTTTTCAGAATGATGACATGTGGCACTGTGGTCCTCCTCAGCCAACCTAATATGCAGCCTGGATTTGTGCAAGCTCAGTCTGGGTCTGGGGTTTTAGTCTGGAGGAGTGTAGGAGATGCAGAATGCCCTATCAATTTGTAACAAATGGAAATTGACATCAAACCATAGCACTGAACAGAACTTGATTCTGATATGGAAACAGGATGAAATGAATGAAGAAAATGTATATTCAGTATAAAACCTGACCCCATGAAAATTATCTTAAACAGAAACAAAGACAACAACTGAGGAATTGACAATGGAGTCTACTTCAATGGACACATCAGTGGTAACCATCAGCTCAAATCCTACCCTGACATCCACTGATATGTCAACACCAGGAGGTAGATGGCAGACATTGTGACCTATAGTTAGAGCATATCCAACTGTAATTATTCTCTGAGAGATTGGTACACGACCACTTCACCTGCAATTTGTCTTGCCCTAATTTTAATAGAGCATAACTGATTTATTGGAAACAATTAAACTTCCAGTGGGAGGAGTTTCTGAAGTATAGCCAATTTTAATAGAGCGAGTGATGGGACCCAATTTATGAACATCAAGATAACTTAGAAAACAAGGAGGAAAGAGCTAGACTGGATACTCTCTCTTCTTGATGATGTTTCAGGGATAAAGATTAGCACAGGATAGTATCAACAGTTCAACTGCTTTTGGACCAATAACACAGTTAGATCCAATCCTCACACAAGAGACCATGGAAGCAATCACAAAGTAATGTCATTTTTGGAGAGTCGATATTCTAGGACTCCCTTTCCATTGCTGACCTCCAGCCTAGATCTGCTGGCAGTAACTCTGGGGTTGATATGCTGCTGTTCTGACTGAGTATTATTTGCTCACCACAGAGTACAGAGAGATCCCCAATGTAATAAGCTGCCAATATACCTGTCCAGAACAGAGTGACAGTTATCATTTCATTTCTAAAGTAAGTACACTGAACATGTGTGTTTTGGCGTAAAGCAGTCAGGATTGCTACAGAACGTAGGAGCATAAGTGACAGCAGGAGGATGAGGCCATTCAGCAAGCAAAACTAAAATTGTGTCTTAAATTTCTTCATCGCTATTTCCCAGGAGTATTGATGCAGCACATGATCTTATTAATATGTAGAAATATTTTGATCACATTCTTGAACGCACTGTGACTGAGCCTTCTGCACTCAACTGCATTGTGTGCACAAAAGATTCATCACCTTCTGACTAAAAACATTTCTCCTTGTCTTTGTCCTGAATTTGTTGAGAATGCTTCCTTGTCCTTGACCCCACTCCAGTGGAATTATCTTTCCAATGTTGATCCAGGGGAAAGTTTGAATGTTAGAATGTACAAATTGGGCTTTTCTGAAAGATGACATGTGGCACTGTGGTCCTCCCTTAGCCAACCTACTGTGTAGCCTAGATTTGTGCAAGCTCACTCTGGGTCTGGGTTTTCTATCTGGAGGAGTGTAAAAGATGCATAATTCCCTTTCCATTTGTAACAAATGGAAATTGACATCAAACCATAGAACTGAACAGAATGTGATTCTGATGTGGAAACAGGATGAAATGGATGAAAAAAATGTATTCAGTATAAAATCTGACACCATGAAAATTATCTTAAACAGAAACAAAGATAATAACTGAGACAATGGAGTCTACATCAGCAGACACAACAGTGACCACCATCGGCTCAAATCCTACCCTGACATCCACTGATCTGTCAACATCAGGAAGTAAATGGCAGCCATTATGACCTATCGTTAGAAAAAGTTTTCTCTGCGAGATTGGTACACGATCACTTCACCTGCAATTTGTCTCGCCCTGATTTTAATAGAGAGCAAAACTTCTTATATAAACAATTAAACTTCCAGAGGGAGGAGTTTCTGAGGTATCGCCAATGTTTAACAGAGCAAGCGATGGGAGCCAATTTATGAACATGATGATTACTCAGAAAACAAGGAGGGGAGAAATAGACTGGATACACTTTCTTATTGATGATGTTTAGGGGATCAAAATCAACCCAGGACACTATCAATTCTCCAACTGCTTTTGGAGCAATAACACAGTTAGATCCAATCCTCCCACAAGAGACTTTGAAGCAATCACAAAATAATGTCACTTTGGAGAGTCGATATTGCAGCACTCCCTCTGCATTGCTGACCTTCAGCCTGGATCCTGGCAGTAACTCTGAAGTCGATTTGATGAGCTTCTGACTGAGTATTATGTACTCACCATGGAGCACAGAGAGAGTCCCAATGTGATCAGCTTGCCAAGAAGCCTGTCCTGAAAGAGTTACAGTTACCATTTCCTTTCCAGAAAAAGTGCACTGGATACGTGCGTTTTAGTGTAAAGCAGTCAGGATTGCGGCATGACCGTAAAAGCATAAGTAACAGCAGGAAGATGAGACCATTTAGCCCATCTAGTCTTTTCCATCAGCATTTAAATTGTTTCTTACATTTTTCAATGCTTGTTTCCTGGACTCTTGCTGCAAAACATGATGTTATTAACCTATAGAAAGTTTTAATCATGCTCTTGAACACACTCAGTGACTGAGCCTTCTGCACTTAGTTGCATTGTGTGCACTAAAGACTCATCAATTTCTGACTAAAAATCATTTCTCCTCATCTTTGTCCTGAATTTGTCGAGAAAGTACCATTCTCCTTGACCCCACCCCAGTGAAATTATCTTTCCAGTGTTGATCGAGTGGAAAGTATGAATGTTAGAATGTGGAAATTGGGCTTTTCTGAAAGATGACATGTGGCACTGTAGTCCTCCCTCAGCCATTTTACTGTGCAGCTTGGATTTGTGCAAGCTCCGTCTGGGTCTGGGGTTTCACTCTGAAGGAGTGTAAAAGATGCACAATTCCCTTTCCATTTGTAACAAATGGAAATTGACATTAAACCATAACATAGAACGGAATGTGATTCTGATGTGGAAACAGGATGAAATGGATGAAGAAAATGTATTCAGTATAAAATCTGACATCATGAAAATTATCTTAAACAGAAACAAAAACAACTGTGGACATGACAATGGAATCAACATCAGTGGACACAACAGTGACAAACATTGTCTCAAATCCTACCCTGACATCCACTGATCCGTCAACATCAGGAGGTAAATGGCAGACATTGTGACCTTTAGTTAGAGCATATCCAACTATAACCCTTCTCTGAGAGATTGGTTAATGATCACTTCACCTGCAATTTGCCTTGCCATAATTTTAATAGAGAGCATGACTGATTTATTGTATACAATTAAACTTCTACAGGGAGGAGTCTCTGAGTATAGCCAATTTTTAATAGAGTAAGCAATGGGAGCCAATTTATGAACATCAAGATTAGTTATAAAACAAGGAGGAAAGAGCTAGAATGGATACTCTCTCTTCTTGATGGTGTTTTAGAGATAATGTTTAGCACAGGATATTATCAATGGTTCAACTGCTTTTGGACCAATAACACAGTTAGATCTAATCTTCCCACAAAAGACTATGGAAGCAATCACAAAATAATGTCACTTTGGAGTGTCGATATTGCAGCATTCCCTCTGCACAGCTGACCTCCAGCCTGGATCAGCTGGCAGTAACTCTGGCGCTGAGTTAATGAGCTTCTGACTGAGTTTTATGCGCTATCCTCACAGCACAGAGAGAGTCCTAATGTAATATGCTTGCCAATGAGCCTGTCCTGAACAGTGAGACAGATAGCAATTTATTTCCAGAGGAAGTGCATCGGACATGTGCATTTTAGCATAAAGCAGTCAGGATTGCTACAAAACAGAACTGCATAAGTGACAGCAGGAGGATGAGGCTATTCAGCCCATCAATCATATTCTAGCAAAAATACAACTGTGTCTTAAATTCTTCATCGTTATTTCCCAGGAGTATTGATGCAGGACCTGACTGAGCCTTCTGCACTCAGTTGCATTGTGTGCACAAAAGATTCATCATCTTCTGATTAAAAACATTTCTCCTTGTCTTTATTCTGAATTTTTGATAATGTTCCCTTGTCCTTAACCCTTCTCCAGTGGAATTATCTTTCCAGTGTTGATCTATTTGAAAGTATGACATGCGGCACTGTAGTCCTCCCTCAGCCGAACTACCATGCATCTTGGATTTGTGCAAGCTCAGTCTGGGTCTGGGGTTTTCTGTCTGTAGGAATGTAAAAGATGCACAAGTCCCTTTCTATTTGTAACAAATGGAAATTGACATCAAACCATAACATAGAACAGAATGTGATTCTGATGTGGAAACAGGATGAAATGGATGAAGAAAATGTATTCAGTATCAAACCCGACATCATGAAAATTATCTTAAACAGACACAAAGACAACAACTGAGGAATTGACAATGGAGTCAACTTCAGTGGACACAACAGTGACAACCATTGGCTCAAATCCTACCCTGACATCCACTGACCCATCAACATCAGGAGGTAAATGGCAGTCATTGTGACCTGTCGTTAGAACATATCCAACTGTAATTATTGTCTGAGAGATTGGTCATGATCACTTCATTTGCAATTTTTCTTGCCTGAATTTTAACAGAGCATAAGTAATTTATTGCAAACAATTAAATCTCCAACAGAACGAGTTTCTGAAGTATAGCCAATGTTTAATACAACGAGCGATGGGAGCCACTGTATGAACATCAAGATTTTGTGGAAAACAAGGGGAAATAGCGAGAATAGATACTCTCTCTTCTTGATGATATTTCCGGGATGAAGATTAGCACAAAATACAATCAATGGTTTAACTGCTTTTGGGCCAATAACACAGTTAGGTGCAATCCTTCCACAAGAGACTATGGATGCAATCACAAAGTAATGTCATGATTTGGTGATGCAGGTGTTGGACTGGGGTGTACAAAGATAAAAATCACACAACACCAGGTTATAGTCTATATTGTCCAGGTTATAGGACTATAACCTGGTGTTGTGTGATTTTTAACAAAGTAATGTCACTTTGGAGAGTCGATATTGCAGCACTCCCTCTGCACTGGGCCCCTTCAGCCTGGATCTGCTGACAGTAACTCTGGGGTTGTGTTCATGAACTTCTGACTGAGTTTTGTGCGCTCACCTCACAGCACAGGGAGAGTCCCAGTGTAATAAGCTTGCCAATGAGCCTTTCCTGAACATTGAGATAGATACCATTTTACTTCCAGACCAAGTATACTGGAGATGTGCGTTTTAGTGTAAAGCAGTCAGGATTGCTACATGACCGTAAGAACAGAAGTGACAGTAAGAGGATGAGGCCTTCAGCCCATTTAGCCTCTTCCAGCAGAATTAAAATTGTGCCTTACCTTTTTTCAATGCTCGTTCCCTGGACTCTTGCTGCAGCAATTGATGCGATTAACATATAGAAATATTTTGATCATATTCTTGAACACACTCAGTGACTGAGCCTTCTGCACTCAGTTACATTGTGCGCACTAATGACTCATCATTTTCAGACTAAAATACATTTCTCCTTGTTGTTGTCCTGAATTTATCGAGAACGTACTGTTCTCCTCGACCTCACTCCAGTGGAATTATCTTTCCAGTGTTGATCCAGTGGAAAGTATGAAAGAATGTTAGACCCGGTCTAGGTCAGAGGAGTGTAGGAGATGCACAACTTCCTTTCCATTTGTAACAAATGGAAATTGACATCAAACCGTAACATTGAACAGAATGTCATTCTGATGTGGAAACAGGATGAAATGATTGAAAACAGTGCATTCAGTATCAAATCTTACACCATGAAATTTATCTTAAACAGAAACAAAGACAACTGAGACAATGGAGTCTACATCAGTGGACACAACAGTGACAACCATTGGCTCAAATCCTACCCTGACACCCACTGATCCGTCAGGAGGTAAATGACAGACATTGTGACTTATCGTTAGAACATATCCAATTGTAATTTGTCTCTGAGAGACTGGTACACGACCACTTCACCTGCAATTTGCCTTGCACTAATTTTAATTCAGTGCATGACAAATTTATTGTAAACAATTAAATGTCCAGTGGGACGAGTTTCTGAAGTATAGCCAATGTTTAACAAAGCAAGTGATGTGAGCCAATTTATGAACATCAAGATTACTTAGAAAACAAGGGAGAAATATGTGGAATTGATACTGTCTCTTCTTGATGGTATTTTGGAGATGAAGATTAGCCAAGGATACAATCAATGGTTCAACAGCTTCTGAAGCAATAACACAGTTAGATCCAATTCTCCAACAAGTGACTATGGAAGCAATCACAAAGTAATGTCACTTTGGAGTGTCGATATTGCAGCACTCCCTCTGCAGTGCTGACCTCCAGCCTGGATCTGCTGGCAGTAACTGTGGGGTTGAGGTAATGAGCTTCTGACTGAGTTTTATGCGCTCACCCCACAGCACAGAGATAGTCCCAATGTAATAAGCTGCCAATGTGCCTGTCCTGAACAGTGAGACAGATACCATTTTACTTCCAGAGAAAGTGCAGCCTGGATTACTGCAAACTCAATCTGGGTTTGGGGTTTCTGTCTGAAAGAGTGTAAAAGATGCACAAGTCCCTTTCCATTTGTAACAGTATAAAATCTGACACCATGAAAATTATCTTGAACAGAAACAAAGACAACAACTGAGGACTCGACAATGGAGTCTACTTCAGTGGACACAACAGTGGTAACCATCAGCTCAAAACCTACCCTGACATCCACTGATCTATCAACATCAGGAGGTAAGTGGCAGACATTGTGACCTATCATGAGAACATATCCAACTTTAATTATTCTGTCCAACTGTGCACGATCACTTCACATGCAATTTGTCTTCCCCTACTTTTAAAAGAGAGCATAACTGATTTACTGTTAAAAATTAAACTTCCAGATGTATGAATTTCCAAAGAAAAGCCAATGTTTAATAGAGAGAGCGATGGGAGCTAATTTATGAACATCAAGATAACTTAGAAACCAAGGAGGCAATAGCTAGAATGGATACTCTCTGTGCTTGATGATGTTTAGGGGAATGAAGATCAGCCTAGAATACTATCAATGCTCCACTGCTTTAAGAGCAATAACATGTTTAGATCGAATCCTCCCACAAGAGACTACGGAAGCAATCACAAAGTCATGTCACTTTGGAGAGTCAATATTGTAGCACTACCACTGCATTGCTGTCCTCCAACATGGATCTGCTGGAAGTAACTCTGGGGTTGATTTGATGAGTTTCTGCCTGAGATTTTTGCGCTCACCATGGAGCACAGAGAGAGAGTCCCAATATAATAAGCTGCTGAAGTGCCTGTCCTGAATAGGGTGACAGTTACCATTTTATTCCCAGACAAAGTGCACCGGACACCTGTGTTTTAGTGTGAAGTAGTTCGGATTGCTCAAGAACATAAGGGCATAAGTGCCAGCAGGAGGATGAGGCCATTCAGCTCATCTAGCCTGTTGTATCAAAAATGAAATTGTGCCTTCCCTTTTTTTCAAGGCTAGTTCCCTGGACTCTTGCTGCAACACTTGATGTTATTAACATATAGAAATATTTTGATCAAATTCTTGAACACACTCAGTTACTGAGCCTTCTGCACTCAGTTGCATTGTGCGCACTGAGGACTCTTCGTTTTCATACCAAAAAAACATTTCTCCGCCTCTTTGCTGTGAATTTGTACAGAATGGTCCCTTGTCCTTCACTCCAGTGGAATTATCTTTCCAGTGTTGATCGAGTGGAAAGTATATCTGTCAGAATGTACGAATTGGGCTTTTCTGAAAGATGACGTGGCAATGTTGTCCTCCCTTAGCCAACCTACCGTGCAGCCTGGGATTTGTGCAAGCTCAGTCTGGATCTGGGGTTTCCGTCTGGAGGAGTGTAAGAGATGTTCAATTCCCTTTCCGTTTGTAACAAATGGAAATTGACATCAAACCATAGCATTGAACAGAATGTCATTCTGATGTGGAAACAGGATGAAATGAATGAAAAAATGTATTCAGTATAAAACCTGACACCATGAAATTTATCTTAAACAGAAACAAAGACAACTGAGACAATGGTGTCTACATCAGTGGACACAACAGTGACAACTACCGGCTCAAATCCTACCCTGACATCCACGGATCCTTCAATATCGGGAGGTGAATGGCAGACATTGTAACCTATCGTTAGAACATATCGAACGTATATCCAACTTTTAGCTAGAATGGATACTCTCTCTTATTGATGAAGTAGCATAGCACAGGATACAATCAATGGTTCAACTGCTTTTAGGACAAGAACACTGTTAGATGCAATCCTCCCTGACATCCACTGATATGTCAACATCAGAAGGTAGATGGCAGACGTTGTGACCTATAGTTAGAACATATCCAACTGTAATGTTTCTCTGAGAGATTGGTTAATGATCACTTTATATGCATTTGTCTTGCCCTCCTTTTAATAGTGAGCATAACTGATTTAATGTAAACAATTAAACTTCCAGAGGGAGGAGTTTCTGAGGTATCGCCAGTGTTAAACAGAGCAAGCGATGGGAGTCAGTTTCAGAACATCATGTTTTCTTGGAAAACAAGGAAGAAAGAGAGAGAATAGAAACACTTTCTTCTTGATGATGTTTAGGGGATGAATATCAGCCCAGGACACCATCAACGGTTCAATTGCTTTTGTACCAATGACACAGTGAGATTCAATCCTCCAACAAGAGACCATGAATGCAATCACAAATTAATTTCACTTTGGAGAGTCGATATTGCAGCACTCCCTCTGCACTGGGCCCCTTCAGACTGGATCTGCTGACAGTAACTCTGAGGTTGTGTTCATGAGCTTCTGACTGAGTTTTGTGCGTTCAACTCACAGCACAGAGAGAGTCCCAGTGTAATAAGCTTGCAACGAGCCTTTCCTGAACATTGAGGCAGATACCATTTTACTTCCAGACCAAGTGTACTGGAGATGTGCGTTTTAGTGTAAAGCAGTCAGGATTGCTACATGACCGTAAGAACAGAAGTGACAGTAAGAGGATGAGGCCTTCAGCCCATTTAGCCTCTTCCAGCAGAATTAAAATTGTGCCTTACCTTTTTTCAATGTTCATTCCCTGGACTCTTGCTGCAGCAATTGATGCGATTAACATATAGAAATATTTTGATCATATTCTTGAACACACTCAGTGACTGAGCCTTCTGCACTCAGTTGCATTGTGCGCACTAAAGACTCATCATTTTCAGACTAAAATACATTTCTCCTTGTTGTTGTCCTGAATTTATCGAGAACGTGCTGTTCTCCTCGACCTCACTCCAGTGGAATTATCTTTCCAGTGTTGATCCAGTGGAAAGTATGAAAGAATGTTAGACCCGGTCTAGGTCAGAGGAGTGTAGGAGATGCACAACTTCCTTTCCGTTTGTAACAAATGGAAATTGACATCAAACCGTAGCATTGAACAGAATGTCATTCCGATGTGGAAACAGGATGAAATGATTGAAAAACCTGCATTCAGTATCAAATCTTACACCACGAAATTTATCTTAAACAGAAACAAAGACAACTGAGACAATGGAGTCTACATCAGTGGACACAACAGTGACAACCATCGGCTCAAATCCTACCCTGACACCCACTGATCCGTCAACATCAGGAGGTAAATGACAGACATTGTGACTTATCGTTAGAACATATCCAATTGTAATTTGTCTCTGAGAGACTGGTACACGACCACTTCACCTGCAATTTGCCTTGCACTAATTTTAATTCAGTGCATGACAAATTTATTGTAAACAATTAAATGTCGAATGGGACGAGTTTCTGAAGTATAGCCAATGTTTAACAAAGCAAGTGATGGGAGCCAATTTATGAACATCAAGATTACTTAGAAAACAAGGGAGAAATATGTGGAATTGATACTGTCTCTTCTTGATGGTATTTTGGAGATGAAGTTTAGCCAAGGATATAATCAATGGTTCAACAGCTTCTGAAGCAATAACACAGTTAGATCCAATTCTCCAAAAAGTGACTATGGAAGCAATCACAAAGTAATGTCATTTTGGAGTGTCGATATTGCAACACTCCCTCTGCAGTGCTGACCTCCAGCCTGGATCTGCTGGCAGTAACTCTGGGATTGAGTTAATGAGCTTCTGACTGAGTTTTATGCGCTCACCCCACAGCACAGAGATAGTCCCAATGTAATAAGCTGCCAATGTGCCTGTCCTGAACAGTGAGACAGTTACCATTTTACTTCCAGAGAAAGTGAAGCCTGGATTAATGCAAACTCAGTCTGGCTTTGGGGTTTCTGTCTGAAGGAGTGTAAAAGATGTACAAGTCCCTTTCTATTTGTAACAGATTTAAATCTGACACCATGAAAATTATCTTAAACAGAAACAAAGACAACAACTGAGGACTCGACAATGGAGTCTACTTCAGTGGACACAACAGTGGTAACCATCAGCTCAAAACCTACCCTGACATCCACTGATGTATCAACATCAGGAGGTAAGTGGCAGACATTGTGACCTATCATGAGAACATATCCAACTTTAATTATTCTGTACAACTGTGCACGATCACTTCACATGCAATTTGTCTTGCCCTACTTTTAATAGAGAGCATAACTGATTTACTGTTAAAAATTAAACTTCCAGAGGTATGAATTTCCAAAGAAAAGCCAATGTTTAATAGAGCGAGCGATGGGAGCTAATTTATGAACATCAAGATAACTTCGAAACCAAGGAGGCAATAGCTAGAGTGGATACTCTCTGTGCTTGATGATGTTTAGGGGAATGAAGATCAGCCCAGAATACTAGCAATGCTCCACTGCTTTAAGAGCAATAACACATTTAGATCCAATCATCTCACAAGAGACCAGGGAAGCAATCACAAAGTAATGTCACTTTGGAGAGTCAATATTGTAGCACTACCTCTGCATTGCTGTCCTCCAACCTGGATCTGCTGGAAGTAACTCTGGGGTTGATTTGATGAGTTTCTGCCTGAGATTTTTGCGCTCACCATGGAGCACAGAGAGAGAGTCCCAATATAATAAGTTGCTGAAGTGCCTGTCCTGAACAGGGTGACAGTTACCATTTTATTCCCAGACAAAGTGCACCGGACGCGTGTGTTTTAGTGTGATGTAGATAGGATTGCTCCAGAACATAAGGGCATAAGTGCCAGCAGGAGGATGAGGCCATTCAGCTCATCTAGCCTGTTGTATCAAAAATGAAATTGTGCCTTCCCTTTTTTTCAAGGCTAGTTCCCTGGACTCTTGCTGCAACACTTGATGTTATTAACATATAGAAATATTTTGATCAAATTCTTGAACACACTCAGTTACTGAGCCTTCTGCACTCAGTTGCATTGTGCGCACTGAGGACTCTTCGTTTTCATACCAAAAAAACATTTCTCCGCCTCTTTGCCGTGAATTTGTACAGAATGGTCCCTTGTCCTTCACTCCAGTGGAATTATCTTTCCAGTGTTGATCGAGTGGAAAGTATATCTGTCAGAATGTACGAATTGGGCTTTTCTGAAAGATGACGTGGCAATGTTGTCCTCCCTTAGCCAACCTACTGTGCAGCCTGGATTTGTGCAAGCTCAGTCTGGGTCTCGGGTTTCCGTCTTGAGGAGTGTAAGAGATGTTCAATTCCCTTTCCGTTTGTAACAAATGGAAATTGACATCAAACCATAGCATTGAACAGAATGTCATTCTGATGTGGAAACAGGATGAAATGAATGAAAAAATGTATTCAGTATAAAACCTGACACCATGAAATTTATCTTAAACAGAAACAAAGACAACTGAGACAATGGTGTCTACATCAGTGGACACAACAGTGACAACTACCGGCTCAAATCCTACCCTGACATCCACGGATCCTTCAATATCGGGAGGTGAATGGCAGACATTGTGACCTATCGTTAGAACATATCGAACGTATATCCAACTTTTAGCTAGAATGGATACTCTCTCTTATTGATGAAGTAGCATAGCACAGGATACAATCAATGGTTCAACTGCTTTTAGGACAATAACACAGTTAGATGCAATCCTCCCTGACATCCACTGATATGTCAACATCAGAAGGTAGATGGCAGACGTTGTGACCTGTAGTTTAAACATATCCAACTGTAATGTTTCTCTGAGAGATTGGTTAATGACCACTTTATATGCATTTGTCTTGCCCTCCTTTTAATAGTGAGCATAACTGATTTAATGTAAACAATTAAACTTCCAGAGGGAGGAGTTTCTGAGGTATCGCCAGTGTTAAACAGAGCAAGCGATGGGAGTCAGTTTCAGAACATCATGTTTTCTTGGAAAACAAGGAAGAAAGAGAGAGAATAGAAACACTTTCTTCTTGATGATGTTTAGGGGATGAATATCAGTCCAGGACACCATCAACGGTTCAATTGCTTTTGTGCCAATAACACAGTTAGATTCAATCCTCCAACAAGAGACCATGAATGCAGTCACAAATTAATTTCACTTTGGAGAGTCGATATTGCAGCACTCCCTCTGCACTGGGCCCCTTCAGATTGATTCTGCTGACAGTAACTCTGAGGTTGTGTTCATGAGCTTCTGACTGAGTTTTGTGCGTTCAACTCACAGCACAGAGAGAGTCCCAGTGTAATAAGCTTGCAACGAGCCTTTCCTGAACATTGAGGCAGATACCATTTTACTTCCAGACCAAGTGTACTGGAGATGTGCGTTTTAGTGTAAAGCAGTCAGGATTGCTACATGACCGTAAGAGCAGAAGTGACAGTAAGAGGATGAGGCCTTCAGCCCATTTAGCCTCTTCCAGCAGAATTAAAATTGTGCCTTACCTTTTTTCAATGTTCGTTCCCTGGACTCTTGCTGCAGCAATTGATGCGATTAACATATAGAAATATTTTGATCATATTCTTGAACACACTCAGTGACTGAGCCTTCTGCACTCAGTTGCATTGTGCGCAATAAAGACTCATCATTTTCAGACTAAAATACATTTCTCCTTGTTGTTGTCCTGAATTTATCGAGAACGTGCTGTTCTCCTCGACCTCACTCCAGTGGAATTATCTTTCCAGTGTTGATCCAGTGGAAAGTATGAAAGAATGTTAGACCCGGTCTAGGTCAGAGGAGTGTAGGAGATGCACAACTTCCTTTCCGTTTGTAACAAATGGAAATTGACATCAAACCGTAGCATTGAACAGAATGTCATTCCGATGTGGAAACAGGATGAAATGATTGAAAAAACTGCATTCAGTATCAAATCTTACACCATGAAATTTATCTTAAACAGAAACAAAGACAACTGAGACAATGGAGTCTACATCAGTGGACACAACAGTGACAACCATCGGCTCAAATCCTACCCTGACACCCACTGATCCGTCAACATCAGGAGGTAAATGACAGACATTGTGACTTATCGTTAGAACATATCCAATTGTAATTTGTCTCTGAGAGACTGGTACACGACCACTTCACCTGCAATTTGCCTTGCACTAATTTTAATTCAGTGCATGACAAATTTATTGTAAACATTTAAATGTCCAGTGGGACGAGTTTCTGAAGTATAGCCAATGATTAACAAAGCAAGTGATGGGAGCCAATTTATGAACATCAAGATTACTTAGAAAACAAGGGAGAAATATGTGGAATTGATACTGTCTCTTCTTGATGGTATTTTGGAGATGAAGATGAGCCAAGGATACAATCAATGGTTCAACAGCTTCTGAAGCAATAACATAGTTAGATCCAATTCTCCAACAAGTGACTATGGAAGCAATCACAAAGTAATGTCACTTTGGAGTGTCGATATTGCAGCACTCCCTCTGCAGTGCTGACCTCCAGCCTGGATCAGCTGGCAGTAACTCTGGCGTTGAGTTAATGAGCTTCTGACTGAGTTTTATGCGCTCACCCCACAGCACAGAGATAGTCCCTCTGTAATAAGCTGCCAATGTGCCTGTCCTGAACAGTGAGACAGATACCATTTTACTTCCAGAGAAAGTGCAGCCTGGATTAATGCAAACTCAGTCTGGCTTTGGGGTTTCTGTCTGAAGGAGTGTAAAAGATGCACAAGTCCCTTTCTATTTGGAACAGTATAAAATCTGACACCATGAAAATTATCTTAAACAGAAACAAAGACAACAACTGAGGACTCGACAATGGAGTCTACTTCAGTGGACACAACAGTGGTAACCATCAGCTCAAAACCTACCCTGACATCCACTGATGTTTCAACATCAGGAGGAAAGTGGCAGACATTGTGACCTATCATGAGAACATATCCAACTTTAATTATTCTGTACAACTGTGCACGATCACTTCACCTGCAATTTGTCTTGCCCTACTTTTAAGAGAGAGCATAACTGATTTAATGGAAACAATGAATTTCCAGAGGGAGGAGTTTCTGAAGTATCGCCAGTGTTAAACAGAGCAAGCGATGGGAGCCAATTTATGAACATCATGTTTTCTTGGAAAACAAGGAAGAATGAGAGAGAATAGATACACTTTCTTCTTGATGATGTTTAGGGGATGAATATCAGCCCAGGACACTATCAACGGTTCAATTGCTTTTGGGCCAATAACACAGTTAGATTCAATCCTCCCACAAGAGACCATGGATGGAATCACAAAGTAATATCACTTTGGAGAGTCGATATTGCATCACTCCCTCTGCACTGGGCCCCTTCAGCCTGACCTGCTGGGGTTGGGTTCATGAGCTTCTGACTGAGTTTTGTGCGCTCACCTCACAGCACAGAGAGTCCCAGTGTAATAAGCTTGCCAATGAGCCTTTCCTGAACATTGTGACAGATACCATTTTACTTCCAGACCAAGTGTACTGGAGATGTGTGTTTTAGTGTAATGCAGTCAGGATTGCAACATGACCGTAAGAGCATAATTGACAGTAAGAGGATGAGGCCTTCAGCCCATTTAGCCTCTTCCAACCGAATTAAAATTGTGCCTTACCTTTTTTCAATGCTCGTTCCCTGGACACTTGCTGCAGCAATTGATGCGATTAACATATAGAAATATTTTGATCATATTCTTGAACACACTCAGTGACTGAGCCTTCTGCACTCAGTTGCATTGTGCGTACTAATGACTCATCATTTTCAGACTAAAATTCATTTCTCCTTGTTGTTATCCTAAATTTATCGAGAACGTGCTGTTCTCCTCGACCTCACTCCAGTGGAATTATCTTTCCAGTGTTGATCCAGTGGAAAGTATGAAAGAATGTTAGACCCGGTCTAGGTCAGAGGAGTGTAGGAGATGCACAACTTCCTTTCCGTTTGTAACAAATGGAAATTGACATCAAACCGTAGCATTGAACAGAATGTCATTCTGATGTGGAAACAGGATGAAATGATTGAAAAAACTGCATTCAGTATCAAATCTTACACCATGAAATTTATCTTAAACAGAAACAAAGACAACTGAGACAATGGAGTCTACATCAGTGGACACAACAGTGACAACCATCGGCTCAAATCCTACCCTGACACCCACTGATCCGTCAACATCAGGAGGTAAATGACAGACATTGTGACTTATCGTTCGAACATATCCAATTGTAATTTGTCTCTGAGAGACTGGTACACGACCACTTCACCTGCAATTTGCCTTGCACTAATTTTAATTCAGTGCATGACAAATTTATTGTAAACATTTAAATGTCCAGTGGGACGAGTTTCTGAAGTATAGCCAATGTTTAACAAAGCAAGTGATGGGAGCCAATTTATGAACATCAAGATGACTTAGAAAACAAGGGAGAAACATGTGGAATTGATACTGTCTCTTCTTGATGGTATTTTGGAGATGAAGATTAGCCAAGGATACAATCAATGGTTTAACAGCTTCTGAAGCAATAACACAGTTAGATCCAATTCTCCAACAAGTGACTATGGAAGCAATCACAAAGTAATGTCACTTTGGAGTGTCGATATTACAGCACTCACTCTGCAGTGCTGACCTCCAGCCTGGATCAGCTGGCAGTAACTCTGGCGTTGAGTTAATGAGCTTCTGACTGAGTTTTATGCGCTCACCCCACAGCACAGAGATAGTCCCAATGTAATAAGCTGCCAATGTGCCTGTCCTGAACAGTGAGACAGATACCATTTTACTTCCAGAGAAAGTGCAGCCTGGATTAATGCAAACTCAGTCTGAGTTTGGGGTTTCTGTCTGAAGGAGTGTAAAAGATGCACAAGTCCCTTTCCATTTGTAACAGTATAAAATCTGACATCACGAAAATTAACTTAAACAGAAACAAAGACAACAACTGAGGACTCGACAATGGAGTCTACTTCAGTGGACACAACAGTGGGAACCATCAGCTCAAAACCTACCCTGACATCCACTGATCTATCAACATCAGGAGGCAAGTGGCAGACATTGTGACCTATCATGAGAACATATCCAACTTTGATTATTCTGCACAACTGTACACGATCACTTCACCTGCAATTTGTCTTGCCCTACTTTTAATAGAGAGCATAACTGATTTAATGGAAACAATGAGACTTCCAGAGGGAGGAGTTTCTGAGGTATCGCCAGTGTTAAACAGAGCAAGTGATGGGAGCCAATTTATGAACATCATGTTTTCTTGGAAAACAAGGAAGAATGAGAGAGAATAGATACACTTTCTTCTTGATGATGTTTAGGGGATGAATATCAGCCCAGGACACTATCAACGGTTCAATTGCTTTTGGGCCAATAACACAGTTAGATTCAATCCTCCCACAAGAGACCATGAATGCAATCACAAATTAATTTCACTTTGGAGAGTCGATATTGCAGCACTCCCTCTGCACTGGGCCCCTTCAGCCTGGATCTGCTGACAGTACCTCTGAGGTTGTGTTCATGAGCTTCTGACTGAGTTTTATGCGCTCACCCCACAGCACAGAGATAGTCTCAATGTAATAAGCTGCCAATGTGCCTGACCTGAACAGTGAGACAGATACCATTTTACTTCCAGAGAAAGTGCAGCCTGGATTAATGCAAACTCAGTCTGAGTTTGGGGTTTCTGTCTGAAGGAGTGTAAAAGATGCACAAGTCCCTTTCCATTTGTAACAGTATAAAATCTGACATCATGAAAATGAACTTAAACAGAAACAAAGACAACAACTGAGGACTCGCCAATGGAGTCTACTTCAGTGGACACAACAGTGGGAACCATCAGCTCAAAACCTACCCTGACATCCACTGATCTATCAACATCAGGAGGCATGTGGCAGACATTGTGACCTATCATGAGAACATATCCAACTTTGATTATTCTGCACAACTGTACACGATCACTTCACCTGCAATTTGTCTTGCCCTACTTTTAATAGAGAGCATAACTGATTTAATGGAAACAATGAGACTTCCAGAGGGAGGAGTTTCTGAGGTATCGCCAGTGTTAAACAGAGCAAGTGATGGGAGCCAATTTATGAACATCATGTTTTCTTGGAAAACAAGGAAGAATGAGAGAGAATAGATACACTTTCTTCTTGATGATGTTTAGGGGATGAATATCAGCCCAGGACACTATCAACGGTTCAATTGCTTTTGGGCCAATAACACAGTTAGATTCAATCCTCCCACAAGAGACCATGAATGCAATCACAAATTAATTTCACTTTGGAGAGTCGATATTGCAGCACTCCCTCTGCACTGGGCCCCTTCAGCCTGGATCTGCTGACAGTAACTCTGAGGTTGTGTTCATGAGCTTCTGACTGTGTTTTGTGCGCTCACCTCACAGCACAGAGAGAGTCCCAGTGTAATAAGCTTGCCAATGAGCCTTTCCTGAACATTGAGACAGATACCATTTTACTTCCAGACCAAGTGTACTGGAGATGTGCGTTTTAGTGTAAAGCAGTCAGGATTGCTACATGACCGTAAGAGCATAAGTGACAGTAAGAGGATGAGGCCTTCAGCCCATTTAGCCTCTTCCAACAGAATTAAAATTGTGCCTTACCTGTTTTCAATGCTCGTTCCCTGGACTCTTGCTGCAGCAATTGATGCGATTAACATATAGAAATATTTTGATCATATTCTTGAACACACTCAGTGACTGAGCCTTCTGCACTCAGTTGCATTGTGCGCACTAAAGACTCATCATTTTCAGACTAAAATACATTTCTCCTTGTTGTTGTCCTGAATTTATCGAGAACGTGCTGTTCTCCTCGACCTCACTCCAGTGGAATTATCTTTCCAGTGTTGATCCAGTGGAAAGTATGAAAGAATGTTAGACCCGGTCTAGGTCAGAGGAGTGTAGGAGATGCACAACTTCCTTTCCGTTTGTAACAAATGGAAATTGACATCAAACCGTAGCATTGAACAGAATGTCATTCTGATGTGGAAACAGGATGAAATGATTGAAAAACCTGCATTCAGTATCAAATCTTACACCATGAAATTTATCTTAAACAGAAACAAAGACAACTGAGACAATGGATTCTACATCAGTGGACACAACAGTGACAACCATCGGCTCAAATCCTATCCAGACACCCACTGATCCGTCAACATCAGGAGGTAAATGACAGACATTGTGACTTATCGTTAGAATATATCCAATTGTAATTTGTCTCTGAGAGACTGGCACACGACCACTTCACCTGCAATTTGCCTTGCACTAATTTTAATTCAGTGCATGACAAATTTATTGTAAACAATTAAATGTCCAGAGGGACGAGTTTCTGAAGTATAGCCAATGTTTAACAAAGCAAGTGATGGGAGCCAATTTATGAACATCAAGATTACTTAGAAAACAAGGGAGAAATATGTGGAATTGATACTGTCTCTTCTTGATGGTATTTTGGAGATGAAGTTTAGCCAAGGATACAATCAATGGTTCAACAGCTTCTGAAGCAATAACACAGTTAGATCCAATTCTCAAACAAGTGACTATGGAAGCAATCACAAAGTAATGTCACTTTGGAGTGTCGATATTGCAGCACTCCCTCTGCAGTGCTGACCTCCAGCCTGGATCAGCTGGCAGTAACTCTGGCGTTGAGTTAATGAGCTTCTGACTGAGTTTTATGCGCTCACCCCACAGCACAGAGATAGTCCCAATGTAATAAGCTGCCAATGTGCCTGACCTGAACAGTGAGACAGATACCATTTTACTTCCAGAGAAAGTGCAGCTTGGATTAATGCAAACTCAGTCTGGGTTTGGGGTTTCTGTCTGAAGGAGAGTAAAAGATGCACAAGTCCCTTTCCATTTGTAACAGTATAAAATCTGACATCACGAAAATTAACTTAAACAGAAACAAAGACAACAACTGAGGACTCGACAATGGAGTCTACTTCAGTGGACACAACAGTGGGAACCATCAGCTCAAATCCTACACTGACATCCACTGATGTATCAACATCAGCAGGTAAGTGGCAGACATTGTGACCTATCATGAGAACATATCCAACATTAATTATTCTGTACAACTGTACACGATCACTTCACCTGCAATTTGTCTTGCCCTACTTTTAATAGAGAGCATAACTGATTTACTGGAAACAATGAAACTTCCAGAGGGAGGAGTTTCTGAGGTATCGCCAGTCTTAAACAGAGCAAGCGATGGGAGCCAATTTATGAACATCATGTTTTCTTGGAAAACAAGGAAGAATGAGAGAGAATAGATACACTTTCTTCTTGATGATGTTTAGGGGATGAATATCAGCCCAGGACACTATCAACGGTTCAATTGCTTTTGGGCCAATAACACAGTTAGATTCAATCCTCCCACAAGAGACCATGGATGCAATCACAAAGTAATATCACTTTGGTGAGTCGATATTGCAGCACTCCCTCTGCACTGGGCCCCTTCAGCCTGTACCTGCTGGCAGTAACCCTGGGGTTGGGTTCAAGAGCTTCTGACTGAGTTTTGTGCGCTCACCTCACAGCACAGAGAGAGTCCCAGTGTAATGAGCTTGCCAATGAGCCTTTCCTGAACATTGAGACAGATACCATTTTACTTCCAGACCAAGCGTACTGGAGATGTGTGTTTTAGTGTAAAGCAGTCAGGATTGCTACATGACCGTAAGAGCATAAGTGACAGTAAGAGGATGAGGCCTTCAGCCCATTTAGCCTCTTGCAACAGAATTAAAATTGTGCCTTACCTTTTTTCAATGCTCGTTCCCTGGACTCTTGCTGCAGCAATTGATGCAATTAACATATAGAAATATTTTGATCATATTCTTGAACACACTCAGTGACTGAGCCTTCTGCACTCAGTTGCATTGTGCGCACTAAAGACTCATCATTTTCAGACTAAAATTCATTTCTCCTTGTTGTTATCCTGAATTTATCGAGAACGTGCTGTTCTCCTCGACCTCACTCCAGTGGAATTATCTTTCCAGTGTTGATCCAGTGGAAAGTATGAAAGAATGTTACACCCGGTCTAGGTCAGAGGAGTGTAAGAGATGCACAACTTCCTTTCCTTTTCTAACAAATGGAAATTGACATCAAACCGTAGCATTGAACAGAATGTCATTCCGATGTGGAAACAGGATGAAATGATTGAAAAAACTGCATTCAGTATCAAACCTTACACCATGAAACTTATCTTAAACAGAAACTAAGACAACTGAGACAATGGAGTCTACATCAGTGGACACAACAGTGACAACCATCGGCTCAAATCCTACCCTGACACCCACTGATCCGTCAACATCAGGAGGTAAATGACAGACATTGTGACCTATCATGAGAACATATCCAACTTTAATTATTCTGTACAACTGTACACGATCACTTCACCTGCAATTTGTCTTGCCCTACTTTTAATAGAGAGCATAACTGATTTACTGTAAAAAATTAAACTTCCAGAGATATGAATTTCTAAAGAAAGGCTAATGTTTAATTGAGCGTGCGATGGGAGCTAATTTATGAACATCAAGATAACTTTGAAACCAAGGTGGCAATTGCTAGAGTGGATACGCTCTGTGCTTGATGATGTTTCGGGGAATGAAGATCAGCCCAGAATACTATCAATGCTCCACTGCTTTAAGAGCAATAACACATTTAGATCAAATCCTCCCACAAGAGACTACGGAAACAATCACAAAGTAATGTCACTTTGGAGAGTCAATATTGTAGCACTACCTCTGCATTGCTGTCCTCCAGCCTGGATCTGCTGGAAGTAACTCGGGGGTTGTTAGACCCGGTCTAGGTCAGAGGAGTGTTGGAGATGCACAACTTCCTTTCCGATTGTAACAAATGGAAATTGACATCAAACCGTAGCATTGAACAGAATGTCATTCCGATGTGGAAACAGGATGAAATGGTTGAAAAAACTGCATTCAGTATCAAATCTTACACCATGAAATTTATCTTAAACAGAAACAAAGACAACTGAGACAATGGAGTCTACATCAGTGGACACAACAGTGACAACCATCAGCTCAAATCCTACTCTGACACCCACTGATCTGTCAACATCAGGAGGTAAATGACAAACATTGTGACTTATCGTTAGAACATATCCAATTGTAATTTGTCTCTGAGAGACTGGTACATGACCACTTCACCTGCAATTTGCCTTGCACTAATTTTAATTCAGTGCATGACAAATTTATTGTAAACAATTAAATGTCCAGTGGGACGAGTTTCTGAAGGATAGCCAATGTTTAACAAAGCAAGTGATGGGAGCCAATTTATGAACATCAAGATTACTTAGAAAACAAGGAAGAAATATGTGGAATTGATACTGTCTCTTCTTGTTGGTATTTTGGAGATGAAGTTTAGCCAAGGATACAATCAATGGTTCAACAGCTCCTGAAGCAAGAACACAGTTAGATCCAATTCTCCAACAAGTGACTATGGAAGCAATCACAAAGTAATGTCACTTTGGAGTGTCGATATTGCAGCACTCCCTCTGCAGTGCTGACCTCCAGCCTGGATCTGCTGGCAGTAACTCTGGCGTTGAGTTAATGAGGTTCTGACTGAGTTTTATGCGCTCACCCCACAGCACAGAGATCGTCCCAATGTAATCATCTGCCAATGTGCCTGTCCTGAACAGTAAGACAGATACCATTTTACTTCCAGAGAGAGTGCAGCCTGGATTAATGCAAACTCAGTCTGGGTTTGGGGTTTCTGTCTGAAGGAGTGTAAAAGATGCACAAGTCCCTTTCCATTTGTAACAGTATAAAATCTGACACCATGAAAATTATCTTAAACAGAAACAAAGACAACAACTGAGGACTCGACAATGGAGTCTACTTCAGTGGACACAACAGTGGGAACCATCAGCTCAAAACCTACCCTGACATCCACTGATCAATCAACATCAGGAGGTAAGTGACAGACGTTGTGACCTATCATGAGAACATATCCAACTTTAATTATTCTGTACAACTGTACACGATCACTTCACCTGCAATTTGTCTTGCCCTACTTTTAATAGAGAGCATAACTGATTTAATGTAAACAATGAAACTTCCAGAGGGAGGAGTTTCTGAGGTATCGCCAGTCTTAAACAGAGCAAGCGATGGGAGCCAATTTATGAACATCATGTTTTCTTGGTAAACAAGGAAGAATGAGAGAGAATAGATACACTTTCTTCTTGATGATGTTTAGGGGATGAATATCAGCCCAGGACACTATCAACGGTTCAATTGCTTTTGGGCCAATAACACAGTTAGATTCAATCCTCCCACAAGAGACCATGGATGCAATCACAAAGTAATATCACTTTGTAGAGTCGATATTGCAGCACTCCCTCTGCACTGGGCCCCTTCAGCCTGGACCTGCTGACAGTAACTCTGGGGTTGGCTTCAAGAGCTTCTGACTGAGTTTTGTGCGCTCACCTCACAGCACAGAGAGAGTCCCAGTGTAATAAGCTTGCCAATGAGCCTTTCCTGAACATTGTGACAGATACCATTTTACTTCCAGACCAAGCGTACTGGAGATGTGTGTTTTAGTGTAAAGCAGTCAGGATTGCTACATGACCATAAGAGCATAAGTGACAGTAAGAGGATAAGGCCTTCAGCCCATTTAGCCTCTTCCAACAGAATTAAAATTGTGCCTTTCCTTTTTTCAATGCTCGTTCCCTGGACTCTTGCTGCAGCAATTGATGCAATTAACATATAGAAATATTTTGATCATATTCTTGAACACACTCAGTGACTGAGCCTTCTGCACTCAGTTGCATTGTGCGCACTAAAGACTCATCATTTTCAGACTAAAAATCATTTCTCCTTGTTGTTATCCTGAATTTATCGAGAACGTGCTGTTCTCCTCGACCTCACTCCAGTGGAATTATCTTTCCAGTGTTGATCCAGTGGAAAGTATGAAAGAATGTTACACCCGGTCTAGGTCAGAGGAGTGTAAGAGATGCACAACTTCCTTTCCGTTTGTAACAAATGGAAATTGACATCAAACCATAGCATTGAACAGAATGTCATTCCGATGTGGAAACAGGATGAAATGATTGAAAAAACTGCATTCAGTATCAAATCTTACACCATGAAACTTATCTTAAACAGAAACTAAGACAACTGAGACAATGGAGTCTACATCAGTGGACACAACAGTGACAACCATCGGCTCAAATCCTACCCTGACACCCACTGATCCGTCAACATCAGGAGGTAAATGACAGACATTGTGACCTATCATGAGAACATATCCAACTTTAATTATACTGTACAACTGTACACGATCACTTCACCTGCAATTTGTCTTGCCCTACTTTTAATAGAGTGCATAACTGATTTACTGTAAAAAATTAAACTTCCAGAGATATGAATTTCTAAAGAAAAGCTAATGTTTAATAGAGCGAGCGATGGGAGCTAATTTATGAACATCAAGATAACTTAGAAACCAAGGTGGCAATAGCTAGAGTGGATACTCTCTGTGCTTGATGATGTTTCGGGGAATGAAGATCAGCCCAGAATACTATCAATGCTCTACTGCTTTAAGAGCAATAACACATTTACATCCAATCCTCCCACAAGAGACCAGGGAAGCAATCACAAAGTAATGTCACTTTGGAGAGTCAATATTGTAGCACTACCTCTGCATTGCTGTCCTCCAACCTGGATCTGCTGGAAGTAACTCTGGGGTGGATTTGATGAGTTTCTGCCTGAGAATTTTGCGCTCACCATGGAGCACAGAGAGAGTCCCAATATAATAAGCTGCTAAAGTCCCTGTCCTGAACAGGGTGACAGTTACCATTTTATTCCCAGACAAAGTGCACCGGACACGTGTGTTTTAGTGTGAAGTGAAATTGACATCAAACCGTAGCATTGAACAGAATGTCATTCTGATGTGGAAACAGGATGAAATGATTGAAAAAACTGCATTCAGTATCAAATCTTACACCATGAAATTTATCTTAAACAGAAACAAAGACAACTGAGACAATGGAGTCTACATCAGTGGACACAACAGTGACAACCATCGGCTCAAATCCTACCCTGACACCCACTGATCCGTCAACATCAGGAGGTAAATGACAGACATTGTGACTTATCGTTCGAACATATCCAATTGTAATTTGTCTCTGAGAGACTGGTACACGACCACTTCACCTGCAAGTTGCCTTGCACTAATTTTAATTCAGTGCATGACAAATTTATTGTAAACAATTAAATGTCCAGTGGGACGAGTTTCTGAAGTATAGCCAATGTTTAACAAAGCAAGTGATGGGAGCCAATTTATGAACATCAAGATTACTTAGAAAACAAGGGAGAAATATGTGGAATTGATACTGTCTCTTCTTGATGGTATTTTGGAGATGAAGTTTAGCCAAGGATACAATCAATGGTTCAACAGCTTCTGAAGCAATAACACAGTTAGATCCAATTCTCAAACAAGTGACTATGGAAGCAATCACAAAGTAATGTCACTTTGGAGTGTCGATATTGCAGCACTCCCTCTGTAGTGCTGACCTCCAGCCTGGATCAGCTGGCAGTAACTCTGGCGTTGAGTTAATGAGCTTCGGATTGAGTTTTATGCGCTCACCCCACAGCACAGAGATAGTCCCAAAGTAATAAGCTGCCAATGTGCCTGTCCTGAACAGTGAGACAGATACCATTTTACTCCCAGAGAAAGTGCAGCCTAGATTAATGCAAACTCAGTCTGGGTTTGGGGTTTCTGTCTGAAGGAGAGTAAAAGATGCACAAGTCCCTTTCCATTTGTAACAGTATAAAATCTGACACCATGAAAATTAACTTAAACAGAAACAAAGACAACAACTGAGGACTCGACAATGGAGTCTACTTCAGTGGACACAACAGTGGGAACCATCAGCTCAAATCCTACACTGACATCCACTGATGTATCAACATCAGGAGGTTAGTGGCAGACATTGTGACCTATCATGAGAACATATCCAACTTTAATTATTCTGTACAACTGTACACGATCACTTCACCTGCAATTTGTCTTGCCCTACTTTTAATAGAGAGCATAACTGATTTAATGGAAACAATGAAACTTCCAGAGGGTGGAGTTTCTGAGGTATCGCCAGTCTTAAACAGAGCAAGCGATGGGAGCCAATTTATGAACATCATGTTTTCTTGGAAAACAAGGAAGAATGAGAGAGAATAGATACACTTTCTTCTTGATGATGTTTAGGGGATGAATATCAGCCCAGGACACTATCAACGGTTCAATTGCTTTTGGGCCAATAACACAGTTAGATTCAATCCTCCCACAAGAGACCATGGATGCAATCACAAAGTAATATCACTTTGGAGAGTCGATATTGCAGCACTCCCTCTGCACTGGGCCCCTTCAGCCTGGACCTGCTGGCAGTAACCCTGGGGTTGGGTTCATGAGCTTCTGACTGAGTTTTGTGCGCTCACCTCACAGCACAGAGAGAGTCCCAGTGTAATGAGCTTGCCAATGAGCCTTTCCTGAACATTGTGACAGATACCATTTTACTTCCAGACCAAGCGTACTGGAGATGTGTGTTTTAGTGTAAAGCAGTCAGGATTGCTACATGACCGTAAGAGCATAAGTGACAGTAAGAGGATGAGGCCTTCAGCCCATTTAGCCTCTTCCAACAGAATTAAAATTGTGCCTTACCTTTTTTCAATGCTCGTTCCCTGGACTCTTGCTGCAGCAATTGATGCAATTAACATATAGAAATATTTTGATCATATTCTTGAACACACTCAGTGACTGAGCCTTCTGCACTCAGTTGCATTGTGCGCACTAAAGACTCATCATTTTCAGACTAAAATTCATTTCTCCTTGTTGTTATCCTGAATTTATCGAGAACGTGCTGTTCTCCTCGACCTCACTCCAGTGGAATTATCTTTCCAGTGTTGATCCAGTGGAAAGTATGAAAGAATGTTACACCCAGTCTAGGTCAGAGGAGTGTAAGAGATGCACAACTTCCTTTCCTTTTCTAACAAATGGAAATTGACATCAAACCGTAGCATTGAACAGAATGTCATTCCGATGTGGAAACAGGATGAAATGATTGAAAAAACTGCATTCAGTATCAAATCTTACACCATGAAACTTATCTTAAACAGAAACTAAGACAACTGAGACAATGGAGTCTACATCAGTGGACACAACAGTGACAACCATCGGCTCAAATCCTACCCTGACACCCACTGATCCGTCAACATCAGGAGGTAAATGACAGACATTGTGACCTATCATGAGAACATATCCAACTTTAATTATTCTGTACAACTGTACACGATCACTTCACCTGCAATTTGTCTTGCCCTACTTTTAATAGAGTGCATAACTGATTTACTGTAAAAAATTAAACTTCCAGAGATATGAATTTCTAAAGAAAGGTAAATGTTTAATTGAGCGTGCGATGGGAGCTAATTTATGAACATCAAGATAACTTTGAAACCAAGGTGGCAATAGCTAGAGTGGATACTCTCTGTGCTTGATGATGTTTCGGGGAATGAAGATCAGCCCAGAATACTATCAATGCTCCACTGCTTTAAGAGCAATAACACATTTAGATCAAATCCTCCCACAAGAGACTACGGAAACAATCACAAAGTAATGTCACTTTGGAGAGTCAATATTGTAGCACTACCTCTGCATTGCTGTCCTCCAGCCTGGATCTGCTGGAAGTAACTCGGGGGTTGTTAGACCCGGTCTAGGTCAGAGGAGTGTATGAGATGCACAACTTCCTTTCCGATTGTAACAAATGGAAATTGACATCAAACCATAGCATTGAACAGAATGTCATTCCGATGTGGAAACAGGATGAAATGGTTGAAAAAACTGCATTCAGTATCAAATCTTACACCATGAAATTTATCTTAAACAGAAACAAAGACAACTGAGACAATGGAGTCTACATCAGTGGACACAACAGTGACAACCATCGGCTCAAATCCTACCCTGACACCCACTGATCCGTCAACATCAGGAGGTAAATGACAGACATTGTGACTTATCGTTCGAACATATCCAATTGTAATTTGTCTCTGAGAGACTGGTACACGACCACTTCACCTGCAATTTGCCTTGCACTAATTTTAATTCAGTGCATGACAAATTTATTGTAAACAATTAAATGTCCAGTGGGACGAGTTTCTGAAGTATAGCCAATGTTTAACAAAGCAAGTGATGGGAGCCAATTTATGAACATCAAGATGACTTAGAAAACAAGGAAGAAATATGTGGAATTGATACTGTCTCTTCTTGTTGGTATTTTGGAGATGAAGATTAGCCAAGGATACAATCATTGGTTCAACAGCTTCTGAAGCAAGAACACAGTTAGATCCAATTCTCCAACAAGTGACTATGGAAGCAATCACAAAGTAATGTCACTTTGGAGTGTCGATATTACAGCACTCCCTCTGCAGTGCAGACCTCCAGCCTGGATCTGCTGGCAGTAACTCTGGGGTTGAGTTAATGAGGTTCTGACTGAGTTTTATGCGCTCACCCCACAGCACAGAGATCGTCCCAATGTAATCATCTGCCAATGTGCCTGTCCTGAACAGTGAGACAGATACCATTTTACTTCCAGAGAGAGTGCAGCCTGGATTAATGCAAACTCAGTCTGGGTTTGGGGTTTCTGTCTGAAGGAGAGTAAAAGATGCACAAGTCCCTTTCCATTTGTAACAGTATAAAATCTGACATCATGAAAATTAACTTAAACAGAAACAAAGACAACAACTCAGGACTCGACAATGGAGTCTACTTCAGTGGACACAACAGTGGGAACCATCAGCTCAAATCCTACACTGACATCCACTGATGTATCAACATCAGCAGGTAAGTGGCAGACATTGTGACCTATCATGAGAACATATCCAACATTAATTCTTCTGTATAACTGTACATGATCACTTCACCTGCAATTTGTCTTGCCCTACTTTTAATAGAGAGCATAACTGATTTAATGTAAACAATGAAACTTCCAGAGGGAGGAGTTTCTGAGGTATCGCCAGTCTTAAACAGAGCAAGCGATGGGAGCCAATTTATGAACATCATGTTTTCTTGGAAAACAAGGAAGAATGAGAGAGAATAGATACACTTTCTTCTTGATGATGTTTAGGGGATGAATATCAGCCCAGGACACTATCAACGGTTCAATTGCTTTTGGGCCAATAACACAGTTAGATTCAATCCTCCCACAAGAGACCATGGATGCAATCACAAAGTAATACCACTTTGGAGAGTCGATATTGCAGCACTCCCTCTGCACTGGGCCCCTTCAGCCTGGACCTGCTGGCAGTAACCCTGGGGTTGGGTTCATGAGCTTCTGACTGAGTTTTGTGCACTCACCTCACAGCACAGAGAGAGTCCCAGTGTAATGAGCTTGCCAATGAGCCTTTCCTGAACATTGAGACAGATACCATTTTACTTCCAGACCAAGCGTACTGGAGATGTGTGTTTTAGTGTAAAGCAGTCAGGATAGCTACATGACCGTAAGAGCATAAGTGACAGTAAGAGGATGAGGCCTTCAGCCCATTTAGCCTCTTCCAACAGAATTAAAATTGTGCCTTACCTTTTTTCAATGCTCGTTCCCTGGACTCTTGCTGCAGCAATTGATGCAATTAACATATAGAAATATTTTGATCATATTCTTGAACACACTCAGTGACTGAGCCTTCTGCACTCAGTTGCATTGTGCGCACTAAAGACTCATCATTTTCAGACTAAAATTCATTTCTCCTTGTTGTTATCCTGAATTTATCGAGAACGTGCTGTTCTCCTCGACCTCACTCCAGTGGAATTATCTTTCCAGTGTTGATCCAGTGGAAAGTATGAAAGAATGTTACACCCAGTCTAGGTCAGAGGAGTGTAAGAGATGCACAACTTCCTTTCCTTTTCTAACAAATGGAAATTGACATCAAACCGTAGCATTGAACAGAATGTCATTCCGATGTGGAAACAGGATGAAATGATTGAAAAAACTGCATTCAGTATCAAATCTTACACCATGAAACTTATCTTAAACAGAAACTAAGACAACTGAGACAATGGAGTCTACATCAGTGGACACAACAGTGACAACCATCGGCTCAAATCCTACCCTGACACCCACTGATCCGTCAACATCAGGAGGTAAATGACAGACATTGTGACCTATCATGAGAACATATCCAACTTTAATTATTCTGTACAACTGTACACGATCACTTCACCTGCAATTTGTCTTGCCCTACTTTTAATAGAGTGCATAACTGATTTACTGTAAAAAATTAAACTTCCAGAGATATGAATTTCTAAAGAAAAGCTAATGTTTAATTGAGCGAGCGATGGGAGCTAATTTATGAACATCAAGATAACTTAGAAACCAAGGTGGCAATAGCTAGAGTGGATACTCTCTGTGCTTGATGATGTTTCGGGGAATGAAGATCAGCCCAGAATACTATCAATGCTCTACTGCTTTAAGAGCAATAACACATTTACATCCAATCCTCCCACAAGAGACCAGGGAAGCAATCACAAAGTAATGTCACTTTGGAGAGTCAATATTGTAGCACTACCTCTGCATTGCTGTCCTCCAACCTGGATCTGCTGGAAGTAACTCTGGGGTTGATTTGATGAGTTTCTGCCTGAGAATTTTGCGCTCACCATGGAGCACAGAGAGAGTCCCAATATAATAAGCTGCTAAAGTCCCTGTCCTGAACAGGGTGACAGTTACCATTTTATTCCCAGACAAAGTGCACCGGACACGTGTGTTTTAGTGTGAAGTGAAATTGACATCAAACCGTAGCATTGAACAGAATGTCATTCTGATGTGGAAACAGGATGAAATGATTGAAAAAACTGCATTCAGTATCAAATCTTACACCATGAAATTTATCTTAAACAGAAACAAAGACAACTGAGACAATGGAGTCTACATCAGTGGACACAACAGTGACAACCATCGGCTCAAATCCTACCCTGACACCCACTGATCCGTCAACATCAGGAGGTAAATGACAGACATTGTGACTTATCGTTCGAACATATCCAATTGTAATTTGTCTCTGAGAGACTGGTACACGACCACTTCACCTGCAAGTTGCCTTGCACTAATTTTAATTCAGTGCATGACAAATTTATTGTAAACAATTAAATGTCCAGTGGGACGAGTTTCTGAAGTATAGCCAATGTTTAACAAAGCAAGTGATGGGAGCCAATTTATGAACATCAAGATTACTTAGAAAACAAGGGAGAAATATGTGGAATTGATACTGTCTCTTCTTGATGGTATTTTGGAGATGAAGTTTAGCCAAGGATACAATCAATGGTTCAACAGCTTCTGAAGCAATAACACAGTTAGATCCAATTCTCAAACAAGTGACTATGGAAGCAATCACAAAGTAATGTCACTTTGGAGTGTCGATATTGCAGCACTCCCTCTGTAGTGCTGACCTCCAGCCTGGATCAGCTGGCAGTAACTCTGGCGTTGAGTTAATGAGCTTCGGATTGAGTTTTATGCGCTCACCCCACAGCACAGAGATAGTCCCAATGTAATAAGCTGCCAATGTGCCTGTCCTGAACAGTGAGACAGATACCATTTTACTCCCAGAGAAAGTGCAGCCTAGATTAATGCAAACTCAGTCTGGGTTTGGGGTTTCTGTCTGAAGGAGAGTAAAAGATGCACAAGTCCCTTTCCATTTGTAACAGTATAAAATCTGACACCATGAAAATTAACTTAAACAGAAACAAAGACAACAACTGAGGACTCGACAATGGAGTCTACTTCAGTGGACACAACAGTGGGAACCATCAGCTCAAATCCTACACTGACATCCACTGATGTATCAACATCAGGAGGTTAGTGGCAGACATTGTGACCTATCATGAGAACATATCCAACTTTAATTATTCTGTACAACTGTACACGATCACTTCACCTGCAATTTGTCTTGCCCTACTTTTAATAGAGAGCATAACTGATTTAATGGAAACAATGAAACTTCCAGAGGGTGGAGTTTCTGAGGTATCGCCAGTCTTAAACAGAGCAAGCGATGGGAGCCAATTTATGAACATCATGTTTTCTTGGAAAACAAGGAAGAATGAGAGAGAATAGATACACTTTCTTCTTGATGATGTTTAGGGGATGAATATCAGCCCAGGACACTATCAATGGTTCAATTGCTTTTGGGCCAATAACACAGTTAGATTCAATCCTCCCACAAGAGACCATGGATGCAATCACAAAGTAATATCACTTTGGAGAGTCGATATTGCAGCACTCCCTCTGCACTGGGCCCCTTCAGCCTGGACCTGCTGGCAGTAACCCTGGGGTTGGGTTCATGAGCTTCTGACTGAGTTTTGTGCGCTCACCTCACAGCACAGAGAGAGTCCCAGTGTAATGAGCTTGCCAATGAGCCTTTCCTGAACATTGTGACAGATACCATTTTACTTCCAGACCAAGCGTACTGGAGATGTGTGTTTTAGTGTAAAGCAGTCAGGATTGCTACATGACCGTAAGAGCATAAGTGACAGTAAGAGGATGAGGCCTTCAGCCCATTTAGCCTCTTCCAACAGAATTAAAATTGTGCCTTACCTTTTTTCAATGCTCGTTCCCTGGACTCTTGCTGCAGCAATTGATGCAATTAACATATAGAAATATTTTGATCATATTCTTGAACACACTCAGTGACTGAGCCTTCTGCACTCAGTTGCATTGTGCGCACTAAAGACTCATCATTTTCAGACTAAAATTCATTTCTCCTTGTTGTTATCCTGAATTTATCGAGAACGTGCTGTTCTCCTCGACCTCACTCCAGTGGAATTATCTTTCCAGTGTTGATCCAGTGGAAAGTATGAAAGAATGTTACACCCAGTCTAGGTCAGAGGAGTGTAAGAGATGCACAACTTCCTTTCCTTTTCTAACAAATGGAAATTGACATCAAACCGTAGCATTGAACAGAATGTCATTCCGATGTGGAAACAGGATGAAATGATTGAAAAAACTGCATTCAGTATCAAATCTTACACCATGAAACTTATCTTAAACAGAAACTAAGACAACTGAGACAATGGAGTCTACATCAGTGGACACAACAGTGACAACCATCGGCTCAAATCCTACCCTGACACCCACTGATCTGTCAACATCAGGAGGTAAATGACAGACATTGTGACCTATCATGAGAACATATCCAACTTTAATTATTCTGTACAACTGTACACGATCACTTCACCTGCAATTTGTCTTGCCCTACTTTTAATAGAGTGCATAACTGATTTACTGTAAAAAATTAAACTTCCAGAGATATGAATTTCTAAAGAAAGGTTAATGTTTAATTGAGCGTGCGATGGGAGCTAATTTATGAACATCAAGATAACTTTGAAACCAAGGTGGCAATAGCTAGAGTGGATACTCTCTGTGCTTGATGATGTTTCGGGGAATGAAGATCAGCCCAGAATACTATCAATGCTCCACTGCTTTAAGAGCAATAACACATTTAGATCAAATCCTCCCACAAGAGACTACGGAAACAATCACAAAGTAATGTCACTTTGGAGAGTCAATATTGTAGCACTACCTCTGCATTGCTGTCCTCCAGCCTGGATCTGCTGGAAGTAACTCGGGGGTTGTTAGACCCGGTCTAGGTCAGAGGAGTGTAGGAGATGCACAACTTCCTTTCCGATTGTAACAAATGGAAATTGACATCAAACCATAGCATTGAACAGAATGTCATTCCGATGTGGAAACAGGATGAAATGGTTGAAAAAACTGCATTCAGTATCAAATCTTACACCATGAAATTTATCTTAAACAGAAACAAAGACAACTGAGACAATGGAGTCTACATCAGTGGACACAACAGTGACAACCATCGGCTCAAATCCTACCCTGACACCCACTGATCCGTCAACATCAGGAGGTAAATGACAGACATTGTGACTTATCGTTAGAACATATCCAATTGTAATTTGTCTCTGAGAGACTGGTACACGACCACTTCACCTGCAATTTGCCTTGCACTAATTTTAATTCAGTGCATGACAAATTTATTGTAAACATTTAAATGTCCAGTGGGACGAGTTTCTGAAGTATAGCCAATGTTTAACAAAGCAAGTGATGGGAGCTAATTTATGAACATCAAGATTACTTAGAAAACAAGGGAGAAACATGTGGAATTGATACTGTCTCTTCTTGGTGGTATTTTGGAGATGAAGATTAGCCAAGGATACAATCAATGGTTTAACAGCTTCTGAAGCAATAACACAGTTAGATCGAATTCTCCAACAAGTGACTATGGAAGCAATCACAAAGTAATGTCACTTTGGAGTGTCGATATTGCAGCACTCCCTCTGCAGTGCTGACCTCCAGCCTGGATCAGCTGGCAGTAACTCTGGCGTTGAGTTAATGAGCTTCTGACTGAGTTTGATGCGCTCACCCCACAGCACAGAGATAGTCCCAATGTAATAAGCTGCCAATGTGCCTGTCCTGAACAGTGAGACAGATACCATTTTACTCCCAGAGAAAGTGCAGCCTGGATTAATGCAAACTCAGTCTGAGTTTGGGGTTTCTGTCTGAAGGAGTGTAAAAGATGCACAAGTCCCTTTCCATTTGTAACAGTATAAAATCTGACACCATGAAAATGAACTTAAACAGAAACAAAGACAACAACTGAGGACTCGACAATGGAGTCTACTTCAGTGGACACAACAGTGGGAACCATCAGCTCAAAACCTACCCTGACATCCACTGATCTATCAACATCAGGAGGTAAGTGGCAGACATTGTGACTTATCGTTAGAACATATCCAATTGTAATTTGTCTCTGAGAGACTGGTACACGACCACTTCACCTGCAATTTGCTTGCACTAATTTTAATTCAGTGCATGACAAATTTATTGTAAACATTTAAATGTCCAGTGGGACGAGTTTCTGAAGTATAGCCAATGATTAACAAAGCAAGTGATGGGAGCCAATTTATGAACATCAAGATTACTTAGAAAACAAGGGAGAAATATGTGGAATTGATACTGTCTCTTCTTGATGGTATTTTGGAGATGAAGATTAGCCAAGGATACAATCAATGGTTCAACAGCTTCTGAAGCAATAACATAGTTAGATCCAATTCTCCAACAAGTGACTATGGAAGCAATCACAAAGTAATGTCACTTTGGAGTGTCGATATTGCAGCACTCCCTCTGCAGTGCTGACCTCCAGCCTGGATCAGCTGGCAGTAACTCTGGCGTTGAGTTAATGAGCTTCTGACTGAGTTTTATGCGCTCACCCCACAGCACAGAGATAGTCCCTCTGTAATAAGCTGCCAATGTGCCTGTCCTGAACAGTGAGACAGATACCATTTTACTTCCAGAGAAAGTGCAGCCTGGATTAATGCAAACTCAGTCTGGCTTTGGGGTTTCTGTCTGAAGGAGTGTAAAAGATGCACAAGTCCCTTTCTATTTGGAACAGTATAAAATCTGACACCATGAAAATTATCTTAAACAGAAACAAAGACAACAACTGAGGACTCGACAATGGAGTCTACTTCAGTGGACACAACAGTGGTAACCATCAGCTCAAAACCTACCCTGACATCCACTGATGTTTCAACATCAGGAGGAAAGTGGCAGACATTGTGACCTATCATGAGAACATATCCAACTTTAATTATTCTGTACAACTGTGCACGATCACTTCACCTGCAATTTGTCTTGCCCTACTTTTAATAGAGAGCATAACTGATTTAATGGAAACAATGAATTTCCAGAGGGAGGAGTTTCTGAGGTATCGCCAGTGTTAAACAGAGCAAGCGATGGGAGCCAATTTATGAACATCATGTTTTCTTGGAAAACAAGGAAGAATGAGAGAGAATTGACACACTTTCTTCTTGATGATGTATAGGGGATGAATATCAGCCCAGGACACTATCAACGGTTCAATTGCTTTTGGGCCAATAACACAGTTAGATTCAATCCTCCCACAAGAGACCATGGATGGAATCACAAAGTAATATCACTTTGGAGAGTCGATATTGCATCACTCCCTCTGCACTGGGCCCCTTCAGCCTGACCTGCTGGGGTTGGGTTCATGAGCTTCTGACTGAGTTTTGTGCGCTCACCTCACAGCACAGAGAGAGTCCCAGTGTAATAAGCTTGCCAATGAGCCTTTCCTGAACATTGTGACAGGTACCATTTTACTTCCAGACCAAGTGTACTGGAGATGTGTGTTTTAGTGTAATGCAGTCAGGATTGCAACATGACCGTAAGAGCATAATTGACAGTAAGAGGATGAGGCCTTCAGCCCATTTAGCCTCTTCCAACCGAATTAAAATTGTGCCTTACCTTTTTTCAATGCTCGTTCCCTGGACACTTGCTGCAGCAATTGATGCGATTAACATATAGAAATATTTTGATCATATTCTTGAACACACTCAGTGACTGAGCCTTCTGCACTCAGTTGCATTGTGCGCACTAATGACTCATCATTTTCAGACTAAAATTCATTTCTCCTTGTTGTTATCCTAAATTTATCGAGAACGTGCTGTTCTCCTCGACCTCACTCCAGTGGAATTATCTTTCCAGTGTTGATCCAGTGGAAAGTATGAAAGAATGTTAGACCCGGTCTAGGTCAGAGGAGTGTAAGAGATGCACAACTTCCTTTCCGTTTGTAACAAATGGAAATTGACATCAAACCGTAGCATTGAACAGAATGTCATTCTGATGTGGAAACAGGATGAAATGATTGAAAAAACTGCATTCAGTATCAAATCTTACACCATGAAATTTATCTTAAACAGAAACAAAGACAACTGAGACAATGGAGTCTACATCAGTGGACACAACAGTGACAACCATTGGCTCAAATCCTACCCTGACACCCACTGATCCGTCAACATCAGGAGGTAAATGACAGACATTGTGACTTATCGTTAGAACATATCCAATTGTAATTTTGTCTCTGAGAGACTGGTACACGACCACTTCACCTGCAATTTGCCTTGCACTAATTTTAATTCAGTGCATGACAAATTTATTGTAAACATTTAAATGTCCAGTGGGACGAGTTTCTGAAGTATAGCCAATGTTTAACAAAGCAAGTGATGGGAGCCAATTTATGAACATCAAGATTACTTAGAAAACAAGGGAGAAACATGTGGAATTGATACTGTCTCTTCTTGGTGGTATTTTGGAGATGAAGATTAGCCAAGGATGCAATCAATGGTTGAACAGCTTCTGAAGCAATAACACAGTTAGATCGAATTCTCCAACAAGTGACTATGGAAGCAATCACAAAGTAATGTCACTTTGGAGTGTCGATATTGCAGCACTCCCTCTGCAGTGCTGACCTCCAGCCTGGATCAGCTGGCAGTAACTTTGGCGTTGAGTTAATGAGCTTCTGACTGAGTTTTATGCGCTCACCCCACAGCACAGAGATAGTCCCAATGTAATAAGCTGCCAATGTGCCTGTCCTGAACAGTGAGACAGATACCATTTTACTCCCAGAGAAAGTGCAGCCTGGATTAATGCAAACTCAGTCTGAGTTTGGGGTTTCTGTCTGAAGGAGTGTAAAAGATGCACAAGTCCCTTTCCATTTGTAACAGTATAAAATCTGACACCATGAAAATGAACTTAAACAGAAACAAAGACAACAACTGAGGACTCGACAATGGAGTCTACTTCAGTGGACACAACAGTGGGAACCATCAGCTCAAAACCTACCCTGACATCCACTGATCTATCAACATCAGGAGGCAAGTGGCAGACATTGTGACCTATCATGAGAACATATCCAACTTTGATTATTCTGCACAACTGTACACGATCACTTCACCTGCAATTTGTCTTGCCCTACTTTTAATAGAGAGTATAACTGATTTAATGGAAACAATGAGACTTCCAGAGGGAGGAGTTTCTGAGGTATCGCCAGTGTTAAACAGAGCAAGTGATGGGAGCCAATTTATGAACATCATGTTTTCTTGGAAAACAAGGAAGAATGAGAGAGAATAGATACACTTTCTTCTTGATGATGTTTAGGGGATGAATATCAGCCCAGGACACTATCAACGGTTCAATTGCTTTTGGGCCAATAACACAGTTAGATTCAATCCTCCCACAAGAGACCATGGATGCAATCACAAAGTAATATCACTTTGGAGAGTCGATATTGCAGCACTCCCTCTGCACTGGGCCCCTTCAGCCTGGATCTGCTGACAGTACCTCTGAGGTTGTGTTCATGAGCTTCTGACTGAGTTTTGTGCGCTCACCCCACAGCACAGAGATAGTCCCAATGTAATAAGCTGCCAATGTGCCTGTCCTGAACAGTGAGACAGATACCATTTTACTTCCAGACCAAGTGTACTGGAGATGTGCGTTTTAGTGTAAAGCAGTCAGGATTGCTACATGACCGTAAGAGCATAAGTGACAGTAAGAGGATGAGGCCTTCAGCCCATTTAGCCTCTTGCAACAGAATTAAAATTGTGCCTTACCTGTTTTCAATGCTCGTTCCCTGGACTCTTGCTGCAGCAATTGATGCGATTAACATATAGAAATATTTTGATCATATTCTTGAACACACTCAGTGACTGAGCCTTCTGCACTCAGTTGCATTGTGCGCACTAAAGACTCATCATTTTCAGACTAAAATACATTTCTCCTTGTTGTTGTCCTGAATTTATCGAGAACGTGCTGTTCTCCTCGACCTCACTCCAGTGGAATTATCTTTCCAGTGTTGATCCAGTGGAAAGTATGAAAGAATGTTAGACCCGGTCTAGGTCAGAGGAGTGTAGGAGATGCACAACTTCCTTTCCGTTTGTAACAAATGGAAATTGACATCAAACCGTAGCTTTGAACAGAATGTCATTCTGATGTGGAAACAGGATGAAATGATTGAAAAACCTGCATTCAGTATCAAATCTTACACCATGAAATTTATCTTAAACAGAAACAAAGACAACTGAGACAATGGAGTCTACATCAGTGGACACAACAGTGACAACCATCGGCTCAAATCCTATCCAGACACCCACTGATCCGTCAACATCAGGAGGTAAATGACAGACATTGTGACTTATCGTTAGAACATATCCAATTGTAATTTGTCTCTGAGAGACTGGCACACGACCACTTCACCTGCAATTTGCCTTGCACTAATTTTAATTCAGTGCATGACAAATTTATTGTAAACAATTAAATGTCCAGAGGGACGAGTTTCTGAAGTATAGCCAATGTTTAACAAAGCAAGTGATGGGAGCCAATTTATGAACATCAAGATTACTTAGAAAACAAGGGAGAAATATGTGGAATTGATACTGTCTCTTCTTGATGGTATTTTGGAGATGAAGTTTAGCCAAGGATACAATCAATGGTTCAACAGCTTCTGAAGCAATAACACAGTTAGATCCAATTCTCAAACAAGTGACTATGGAAGCAATCACAAAGTAATGTCACTTTCGAGTGTCGATATTGCAGCACTCCCTCTGCAGTGCTGACCTCCAGCCTGGATCAGCTGGGAGTAACTCTGGCGTTGAGTTAATGAGCTTCTGACTGAGTTTTATGCACTCACCCCACAGCACAGAGATAGTCCCAATGTAATAAGCTGCCAATGTGCCTGACCCGAACAGTGAGACAGATACCATTTTACTCCCAGAGAAAGTGCAGCCTGGATTACTGCAAACTCAATCTGGGTTTGGGGTTTCTGTCTGAAGGAGAGTAAAAGATGCACAAGTCCCTTTCCATTTGTAACAGTATAAAATCTGACATCATGAAAATTAACTTAAACAGAAACAAAGACAACAACTGAGGACTCGACAATGGAGTCTACTTCAGTGGACACAACAGTGGGAACCATCAGCTCAAATCCTACACTGACATCCACTGATGTATCAACATCAGCAGGTAAGTGGCAGACATTGTGACCTATCATGAGAACATATCCAACATTATTCATTCTGTACAGCTGTACACGATCACTTCACCTGCAATTTGTCTTGCCCTACTTTTAATAGAGAGCATAACTGATTTAATGGAAACAATGAAACTTCCAGAGGGAGGAGTTTCTGAGGTATCGCCAGTCTTAAACAGAGCAAGCGATGGGAGCCAATTTATGAACATCATGTTTTCTTGGAAAACAAGGAAGAATGAGAGAGAATAGATACACTTTCTTCTTGATGATGTTTAGGGGATGAATATCAGCCCAGGACACTATCAATGGTTCAATTGCTTTTGGGCCAATAACACAGTTAGATTCAATCCTCCCACAAGAGACCATGGATGCAATCACAAAGTAATATCACTTTGTAGAGTCGATATTGCAGCACTCCCTCTGCACTGGGCCCCTTCAGCCTGGACCTGCTGACAGTAACTCTGGGGTTGGGTTCAAGAGCTTCTGACTGAGTTTTGTGCGCTCACCTCACAGCACAGAGAGAGTCCCAGTGTAATAAGCTTGCCAATGAGCCTTTCCTGAACATTGTGACAGATACCATTTTACTTCCAGACCAAGCGTACTGGAGATGTGTGTTTTAGTGTAAAGCAGTCAGGATTGCTACATGACCATAAGAGCATAAGTGACAGTAAGAGGATAAGGCCTTCAGCCCATTTAGCCTCTTCCAACAGAATTAAAATTGTGCGTTTCCTTTTTTCAATGCTCGTTCCCTGGACTCTTGCTGCAGCAATTGATGCAATTAACATATAGAAATATTTTGATCATATTCTTGAACACACTCAGTGACTGAGCCTTCTGCACTCAGTTGCATTGTGCGCACTAAAGACTCATCATTTTCAGACTAAAAATCATTTCTCCTTGTTGTTATCCTGAATTTATCGAGAACGTGCTGTTCTCCTCGACCTCACTCCAGTGGAATTATCTTTCCAGTGTTGATCCAGTGGAAAGTATGAAAGAATGTTAGACCCGGTCTAGGTCAGAGGAGTGTAAGAGATGCACAACTTCCTTTCCGTTTGTAACAAATGGAAATTGACATCAAACCATAGCATTGAACAGAATGTCATTCCGATGTGGAAACAGGATGAAATGATTGAAAAAACTGCATTCAGTATCAAATCTTACACCATGAAATTTATCTTAAACAGAAACAAAGACAACTGAGACAATGGAGTCTACATCAGTGGACACAACAGTGACAACCATCGGCTCAAATCCTACCCTGACACCCACTGATCCGACAACATCAGGAGGTAAATGACAGACATTGTGACTTATCGTTAGAACATATCCAATTGTAATTTGTCTCTGAGAGACTGGTACACGACCACTTCACCTGCAAGGTGCCTTGCACTAATTTTATTTCAGTGCATGACAAATTTATTGTAAACAATTAAATGTCCAGTGGGACGAGTTTCTGAAGTATAGCCAATGTTTAACAAAGCAAGTGATGGGAGCCAATTTATGAACATCAAGATTACTTAGAAAACAAGGGAGAAATATGTGGAATTGATACTGTCTCTTCTCGATGGTATTTTGGAGATGAAGTTTAGCCAAGGATACAATCAATGGTTCAACAGCTTCTGAAGCAATAACACAGTTAGATCCAATTCTCAAACAAGTGACTATGGAAGCAATCACAAAGTAATGTCACTTTGGAGTGTCGATATTGCAGCACTCCCTCTGTAGTGCTGACCTCCAGCCTGGATCAGCTGGCAGTAACTCTGGCGTTGAGTTAATGAGCTTCGGACTGAGTTTTATGCACTCACCCCACAGGACAGAGATCGTCCCAATGTAATAAGCTGCCAATGTGCCTGTCCTGAACAGTGAGACAGATACCATTTTACTCCCAGAGAAAGTGCAGCCTGGTTTAATGCAAACTCAGTCTGGGTTTGGGGTTTCTGTCTGAAGGAGAGTAAAAGATGCACAAGTCTCTTTCCATTTGTAACAGTATAAAATCAGACACCATGAAAATTAACTTAAACAGAAACAAAGACAACAACTGAGGACTCGACAATGGAGTCTACTTCAGTGGACACAACAGTGGGAACCATCAGCTCAAATCCTACACTGACATCCACTGATGTATCAACATCAGCAGGTAAGTGGCAGACATTGTGACCTATCATGAGAACATATCCAACATTAATTATTCTGTACAACTGTACACGATCACTTCACCTGCAATTTGTCTTGCCCTACTTTTAATAGAGAGCATAACTGATTTAATTGAAACAATGAAACTTCCAGAGGGAGGCGTTTCTGAGGTATCGCCAGTCTTAAACAGAGCAAGCGATGGGAGCCAATTTATGAACATCATGTTTTCTTGGAAAACAAGGAAGAATGAGAGAGAATAGATACACTTTCTTCTTGATGATGTTTAGGGGATGAATATCAGCCCAGGACACTATCAACGGTTCAATTGCTTTTGGGCCAATAACACAGTTAGATTCAATCCTCCCACAAGAGACCATGGATGCAATCACAAAGTAATATCACTTTGGAGAGTCGATATTGCAGCACTCCCTCTGCACTGGGCCCCTTCAGCCTGGACCTGCTGGCAGTAACCCTGGGGTTAGGGTTCATGAGCTTCTGACTGAGTTTTGTGCGCTCACCTCACAGCACAGAGAGAGTCCCAGTGTAATGAGCTTGCCAATGAGCCTTTCCTGAACATTGTGACAGATACCATTTTACTTCCAGACCAAGCGTACTGGAGATGTGTGTTTTAGTGTAAAGCAGTCAGGATTGCTACATGACCGTAAGAGCATAAGTGACAGTAAGAGGATGAGGCCTTCAGCCCATTTAGCCTCTTCCAACAGAATTAAAATTGTGCCTTACCTTTTTTCAATGCTCGTTCCCTGGACTCTTGCTGCAGCAATTGATGCAATTAACATATAGAAATATTTTGATCATATTCTTGAACACACTCAGTGACTGAGCCTTCTGCACTCAGTTGCATTGTGCGCACTAAAGACTCATCATTTTCAGACTAAAATTCATTTCTCCTTGTTGTTATCCTGAATTTATCGAGAACGTGCTGTTCTCCTCGACCTCACTCCAGTGGAATTATCTTTCCAGTGTTGATCCAGTGGAAAGTATGAAAGAATGTTACACCCGGTCTAGGTCAGAGGAGTGTAAGAGATGCACAACTTCCTTTCCTTTTCTAACAAATGGAAATTGACATCAAACCGTAGCATTGAACAGAATGTCATTCCGATGTGGAAACAGGATGAAATGATTGAAAAAACTGCATTCAGTATCAAACCTTACACCATGAAACTTATCTTAAACAGAAACTAAGACAACTGAGACAATGGAGTCTACATCAGTGGACCCAACAGTGACAACCATCGGCTCAAATCCTACCCTGACACCCACTGATCCGTCAACATCAGGAGGTAAATGACAGACATTGTGACTTATCGTTAGAACATATCCAATTGTAATTTGTCTCTGAGAGACTGGTACACGACCACTTCACCTGCAATTTGCCTTGCACTAATTTTAATTCAGTGCATGACAAATTTATTGTAAACAATTAAATATCCAGTGGGACGAGTTTCTGAAGTATAGCCAATGTTTAACAAAGCAAGTGATGGGAGCCAATTTATGAACATCAAGATTACTTAGAAAACAAGGGAGAAATATGTGGAATTGATACTGTCTCTTCTTGATGGTATTTTGGAGATGAAGTTTAGCCAAGGATACAATCAATGGTTCAACAGCTTCTGAAGCAATAACACAGTTAGGTCCAATTCTCAAACAAGTGACTATGGAAGCAATCACAAAGTAATGTCACTTTGGAGTGTCGATATTGCAGCACTCCCTCTGTAGTGCTGACCTCCAGCCTGGATCAGCTGGCAGTAACTCTGGCGTTGAGTTAATGAGCTTCGGACTGAGTTTTATGCGCTCACCCCACAGCACAGAGATCGTCCCAATGTAATAAGCTGCCAATGTGCCTGTCCTTGAACAGTGAGACAGATACCATTTTACTCCCAGAGAAAGTGCAGCCTGGTTTAATGCAAACTCAGTCTGGGTTTGGGGTTTCTGTCTGAAGGAGAGTAAAAGATGCACAAGTCCCTTTCCACTTGTAACAGTATAAAATCTGACATCATGAAAATTAACTTAAAGAAAAATAAAGACAACAACTGAGGACTCGACAATGGAGTCTACTTCAGTGGACACAACAGTGGGAACCATCAGCTCAAATCCTACACTGACATCCACTGATGTATCAACATCAGCAGGTAAGTGGCAGACATTGTGACCTATCATGAGAACATATCCAACATTAATTATTCTGTACAACTGTACACGATCACTTCACCTGCAATTTGTCTTGCCCTACTTTTAATAGAGAGCATAACTGATTTACTGTAAAAAATTAAACTTCCAGAGATATGAATTTCTAAAGAAAAGCTCATGTTTAATTGAGCGAGCGATGGGAGCTAATTTATGAACATCAAGATAACTTAGAAACCAAGGTGGCAATAGCTAGAGTGGATACTCTCTGTGCTTGATGATGTTTCGGGGAATGAAGATCAGCCCAGAATACTATCAATGCTCCACTGCTTTAAGAGCAATAACACATTTACATCCAATCCTCCCACAAGAGACCAGGGAAGCAATCATAAAGTAATGTCACTTTGGAGAGTCAATATTGTAGCATTACCTCTGCATTGCTGTCCTCCAGCCTGGATCTGCTGGAAGTAACTCTGGGGTTGATTTGATTGCAGGCGAAGTGATCGTGTACAGTTGTCTGAGAATTTTGCGCTCACCATGGAGCACAGAGAGAGTCCCAATATAATAAGCTGCTAAAGTCCCTGTCCTGAACAGGGTGACAGTTACCATTTTATTCCCAGACAAAGTGCACCGGACACGTGTGTTTTAGTGTGAAGTGAAATTGACATCAAACCGTAGCATTGAACAGAATGTCATTCTGATGTGGAAACAGGATGAAATGATTGAAAAAACTGCATTCAGTATCAAATCTTACACCATGAAATTTATCTTCAACAGAAACAAAGACAACAGAGACAATGGAGTCTACATCAGTGGACACAACAGTGACAACCATCGGCTCAAATCCTACCCTGACACCCACTGATCCGTCAACATCAGGAGGTAAATGACAGACATTGTGACTTATCGTTAGAACATATCCAATTGTAATTTGTCTCTGAGAGACTGGTACACGACCACTTCACCTGCAATTTGCCTTGCACTAATTTTAATTCAGTGCATGACAAATTTATTGTAAACAATTAAATGTCCAGTGGGACGAGTTTCTGAAGTATAGCCAATGTTTAACAAAGCAAGTGATGGGAGCCAATTTATGAACATCAAGATTACTTAGAAAACAAGGGAGAAATATGTGGAATTGATACTGTCTCTTCTTGATGGTATTTTGGAGATGAAGTTTAGCCAAGGATACAATCAATGGTTCAACAGCTTCTGAAGCAATAACACAGTTAGATCCAATTCTCAAACAAGTGACTATGGAAGCAATCACAAAGTAATGTCACTTTGGAGTGTCGATATTGCAGCACTCCCTCTGTAGTGCTGACCTCCAGCCTGGATCAGCTGGCAGTAACTCTGGCGTTGAGTTAATGAGCTTCGGACTGAGTTTTATGCGCTCACCCCACAGGACAGAGATCGTCCCAATGTAATAAGCTGCCAATGTGCCTGTCCTGAACAGTGAGACAGATACCATTTTACTCCCAGAGAAAGTGCAGCCTGGTTTAATGCAAACTCAGTCTGGGTTTGGGGTTTCTGTCTGAAGGAGAGTAAAAGATGCACAAGTCCCTTTCCACTTGTAACAGTATAAAATCTGACATCATGAAAATTAACTTAAACAGAAACAAAGACAACAACTGAGGACTCGACAATGGAGTCTACTTCAGTGGACACAACAGTGGGAACCATCAGCTCAAATCCTATACTGACATCCACTGATGTATCAACATCAGCAGGTAAGTGGCAGACGTTGTGACCTATCATGAGAACATATCCAACTTTAATTATTCTGTACAACTGTACACGATCACTTCGCCTGCAATTTGTCTTGCCCTACTTTTAATAGAGAGCATAACTGATTTAATGGAAACAATGAAACTTCCAGAGGGAGGAGTTTCTGAGGTATTGCCAGTCTTAAACAGAGCAAGCGATGGGAGCCAATTTATGAACATCATGTTTTCTTGGAAAACAAGGAAGAATGAGAGAGAATAGATACACTTTCTTCTTGATGATGTTTAGGGGATGAATATCAGCCCAGGACACTATCAACGGTTCAATTGCTTTTGGGCCAATAACACAGTTAGATTCAATCCTCCCACAAGAGACCATGGATGCAATCACAAAGTAATATCACTTTGGAGAGTCGATATTGCAGCACTCCCTCTGCACTGGGCCCCTTCAGCCTGGACCTGCTGGCAGTAACCCTGGGGTTGGGTTCATGAGCTTCTGACTGAGTTTTGTGCGCTCACCTCACAGCACAGAGAGAGTCCCAGTGTAATGAGCTTGCCAATGAGCCTTTCCTGAACATTGTGACAGATACCATTTTACTTCCAGACCAAGCGTACTGGAGATGTGTGTTTTAGTGTAAAGCAGTCAGGATTGCTACATGACCGTAAGAGCATAAGTGACAGTAAGAGGATGAGGCCTTCAGCCCATTTAGCCTCTTCCAACAGAATTAAAATTGTGCCTTACCTTTTTTCAATGCTCGTTCCCTGGACTCTTGCTGCAGCAATTGATGCAATTAACATATAGAAATATTTTGATCATATTCTTGAACACACTCAGTGACTGAGCCTTCTGCACTCAGTTGCATTGTGCGCACTAAAGACTCATCATTTTCAGACTAAAATTCATTTCTCCTTGTTGTTATCCTGAATTTATCGAGAACGTGCTGTTCTCCTCGACCTCACTCCAGTGGAATTATCTTTCCAGTGTTGATCCAGTGGAAAGTATGAAAGAATGTTCGACCCGGTCTAGGTCAGAGGAGTGTAGGAGATGCACAACTTCCTTTCCGTTTGTAACAAATGGAAATTGACATCAAACCGTAGCATTGAACAGAATGTCATTCCGATGTGGAAACAGGATGAAATGATTGAAAAAACTGCATTCAGTATCAAATCTTACACCATGAAATTTATCTTAAACAGAAACAAAGACAACTGAGACAATGGAGTCTACATCAGTGGACACAACAGTGACAACCATCGGCTCAAATCCTACCCTGACACCCACTGATCCGTCAACATCAGGAGGTAAATGACAGACATTGTGACCTATCATGAGAACATATCCAACTTTAATTATACTGTACAACTGTACACGATCACTTCACCTGCAATTTGTCTTGCCCTACTTTTAATAGAGTGCATAACTGATTTACTGTAAAAAATTAAACTTCCAGAGATATGAATTTCTAAAGAAAAGCTAATGTTTAATTGAGCGAGCGATGGGAGCTAATTTATGAACATCAAGATAACTTAGAAACCAAGGTGGCAATAGCTAGAGTGGATACTCTCTGTGCTTGATGATGTTTCGGGGAATGAAGATCAGCCCAGAATACTATCAATGCTCCACTGCTTTAAGAGCAATAACACATTTACATCCAATCCTCCCACAAGAGACCAGGGAAGCAATCACAAAGTAATGTCACTTTGGAGAGTCAATATTGTAGCACTACCTCTGCATTGCTGTCCTCCAGCCTGGATCTGCTGGAAGTAACTCTGGGGTTGATTTGATGAGTTTCTGCCTGAGAATTTTGCGCTCACCATGGAGCACAGAGAAAGTCCCAATATAATAAGCTGCTAAAGTCCCTGTCCTGAACAGGGTGACAGTTACCATTTTATTCCCAGACAAAGTGCACCGGACACGTGTGTTTTAGTGTGAAGTGAAATTGACATCAAACCGTAGCATTGAACAGAATGTCATTCTGATGTGGAAACAGGATGAAATGATTGAAAAAACTGCATTCAGTATCAAATCTTACACCATGAAATTTATCTTCAACAGAAACAAAGACAACTGAGACAATGGAGTCTACATCAGTGGACACAACAGTGACAACCATCGGCTCAAATCCTACCCTGACACCCACTGATCCGTCAACATCAGGAGGTAAATGACAGACATTGTGACTTATCGTTAGAACATATCCAATTGTAATTTGTCTCTGAGAGACTGGTACACGACCACTTCACCTGCAATTTGCCTTGCACTAATTTTAATTCAGTGCATGACAAATTTATTGTAAACAATTAAATGTCCAGTGGGACGAGTTTCTGAAGTATAGCCAATGTTTAACAAAGCAAGTGATGGGAGCCAATTTATGAACATCAAGATTACTTAGAAAACAAGGGAGAAATATGTGGAATTGATACTGTCTCTTCTTGATGGTATTTTGGAGATGAAGTTTAGCCAAGGATACAATCAATGGTTCAACAGCTTCTGAAGCAATAACACAGTTAGGTCCAATTCTCAAACAAGTGACCATGGAAGCAATCACAAAGTAATGTCACTTTGGAGTGTCGATATTGCAGCACTCCCTCTGTAGTGCTGACCTCCAGCCTGGATCAGCTGGCAGTAACTCTGGCGTTGAGTAAATGAGCTTCGGACTGAGTTTTATGCGCTCACCCCACAGCACAGAGATCGTCCCAATGTAATAAGCTGCTAATGTGCCTGTCCTTGAACAGTGAGACAGATACCATTTTACTTCCAGAGAAAGTGCAGCCTGGTTTAATGCAAACTCAGTCTGGGTTTGGGGTTTCTGTCTGAAGGAGAGTAAAAGATGCACAAGTCCCTTTCCACTTGTAACAGTATAAAATCTGACATCATGAAAATTAACTTAAACAGAAACAAAGACAACAACTGAGGACTCGACAATGGAGTCTACTTCAGTGGACACAACAGTGGGAACCATCAGCTCAAATCCTACACTGACATCCACTGATGTATCAACATCAGCAGGTAAGTGGCAGACATTGTGACCTATCATGAGAACATATCCAACATTATTTATTCTGTACAACTGTACACGATCACTTCACCTGCAATTTGTCTTGCCCTACTTTTAATAGAGAGCATAACTGATTTAATGGAAACAATGAAACTTCCAGAGGGAGGAGTTTCTGAGGTATCGCCAGTCTTAAACAGAGCAAGCGATGGGAGCCAATTTATGAACATCATGTTTTCTTGGAAAACAAGGAAGAATGAGAGAGAATAGATACACTTTCTTCTTGATGATGTTTAGGGGATGAATATCAGCCCAGGACACTATCAACGGTTCAATTGCTTTTGGGCCAATAACACAGTTAGATTCAATCCTCCCACAAGAGACCATGGATGCAATCACAAAGTAATATCACTTTGGAGAGTCGATATTGCAGCACTCCCTCTGCACTGGGCCCCTTCAGCCTGGACCTGCTGGCAGTAACCCTGGGGTTGGGTTCATGAGCTTCTGACTGAGTTTTGTGCGCTCACCTCACAGCACAGAGAGAGTCCCAGTGTAATGAGCTTGCCAATGAGCCTTTCCTGAACATTGTGACAGATACCATTTTACTTCCAGACCAAGCGTACTGGAGATGTGTGTTTTAGTGTAAAGCAGTCAGGATTGCTACATGACCGTAAGAGCATAAGTGACAGTAAGAGGATGAGGCCTTCAGCCCATTTAGCCTCTTCCAACAGAATTAAAATTGTGCCTTACCTTTTTTCAATGCTCGTTCCCTGGACTCTTGCTGCAGCAATTGATGCAATTAACATATAGAAATATTTTGATCATATTCTTGAACACACTCAGTGACTGAGCCTTCTGCACTCAGTTGCATTGTGCGCACTAAAGACTCATCATTTTCAGACTAAAATTCATTTCTCCTTGTTGTTATCCTGAATTTATCGAGAACGTGCTGTTCTCCTCGACCTCACTCCAGTGGAATTATCTTTCCAGTGTTGATCCAGTGGAAAGTATGAAAGAATGTTAGACCCGGTCTAGGTCAGAGGAGTGTAAGAGATGCACAACTTCCTTTCCTTTTCTAACAAATGGAAATTGACATCAAACCGTAGCATTGAACAGAATGTCATTCCGATGTGGAAACAGGATGAAATGATTGAAAAAACTGCATTCAGTATCAAATCTTACACCATGAAATTTATCTTAAACAGAAACAAAGACAACTGAGACAATGGAGTCTACATCAGTGGACACAACAGTGACAACCATCGGCTCAAATCCTACCCTGACACCCACTGATCCGTCAACATCAGGAGGTAAATGACAGACATTGTGACCTATCATGAGAACATATCCAACTTTAATTATACTGTACAACTGTACACGATCACTTCACCTGCAATTTGTCTTGCCCTACTTTTAATAGAGTGCATAACTGATTTACTGTAAAAAATTAAACTTCCAGAGATATGAATTTCTAAAGAAAAGCTAATGTTTAATTGAGCGAGCGATGGGAGCTAATTTATGAACATCAAGATAACTTAGAAACCAAGGTGGCAATAGCTAGAGTGGATACTCTCTGTGCTTGATGATGTTTCGGGGAATGAAGATCAGCCCAGAATACTATCAATGCTCCACTGCTTTAAGAGCAATAACACATTTACATCCAATCCTCCCACAAGAGACCAGGGAAGCAATCACAAAGTAATGTCACTTTGGAGAGTCAATATTGTAGCACTACCTCTGCATTGCTGTCCTCCAGCCTGGATCTGCTGGAAGTAACTCTGGGGTTGATTTGATGAGTTTCTGCCTGAGAATTTTGCGCTCACCATGGAGCACAGAGAAAGTCCCAATATAATAAGCTGCTAAAGTGCCTGTCCTGAACAGGGTGACAGTTACCATTTTATTCCCAGACAAAGTGCACCGGACACGTGTGTTTTAGTGTGAAGTGAAATTGACATCAAACCGTAGCATTGAACAGAATGTCATTCTGATGTGGAAACAGGATGAAATGATTGAAAAAACTGCATTCAGTATCAAATCTTACACCATGAAATTTATCTTAAACAGAAACAAAGACAACTGAGACAATGGAGTCTACATCAGTGGACACAACAGTGATAACCATCGGCTCAAATCCTACCCTGACACCCACTGATCCGTCAACATCAGTAGGTAAATGATAGACATTGTGACTTATCGTTAGAACATATCCAATTGTAATTTGTCTCTGAGAGACTGGTACACGACCACTTCACCTGCAATTTGCCTTGCACTAATTTTAATTCAGTGCATGACAAATTTATTGTAAACAATTAAATGTCCAGTGGGACGAGTTTCTGAAGTATAGCCAATGTTTAACAAAGCAAGTGATGGGAGCCAATTTATGAACATCAAGATTACTTAGAAAACAAGGGAGAAATATGTGGAATTGATACTGTCTCTTCTTGATGGTATTTTGGAGATGAAGTTTAGCCAAGGATACAATCAATGGTTCAACAGCTTCTGAAGCAATAACACAGTTAGGTCCAATTCTCAAACAAGTGACCATGGAAGCAATCACAAAGTAATGTCACTTTGGAGTGTCGATATTGCAGCACTCCCTCTGTAGTGCTGACCTCCAGCCTGGATCAGCTGGCAGTAACTCTGGCGTTGAGTTCATGAGCTTCGGACTGAGTTTTATGCGCTCACCCCACAGCACAGAGATCGTCCCAATGTAATAAGCTGCCAATGTGCCTGTCCTTGAACAGTGAGACAGATACCATTTTACTTCCAGAGAAAGTGCAGCCTGGTTTAATGCAAACTCAGTCTGGGTTTGGGGTTTCTGTCTGAAGGAGAGTAAAAGATGCACAAGTCCCTTTCCACTTGTAACAGTATAAAATCTGACATCATGAAAATTAACTTAAACAGAAACAAAGACAACAACTGAGGACTCGACAATGGAGTCTACTTCAGTGGACACAACAGTGGGAACCATCAGCTCAAATCCTACACTGACATCCACTGATGTATCAACATCAGCAGGTAAGTGGCAGACATTGTGACCTATCATGAGAACATATCCAACATTATTTATTCTGTACAACTGTACACGATCACTTCACCTGCAATTTGTCTTGCCCTACTTTTAATAGAGAGCATAACTGATTTAATGGAAACAATGAAACTTCCAGAGGGAGGAGTTTCTGAGGTATCGCCAGTCTTAAACAGAGCAAGCGATGGGAGCCAATTTATGAACATCATGTTTTCTTGGAAAACAAGGAAGAATGAGAGAGAATAGATACACTTTCTTCTTGATGATGTTTAGGGGATGAATATCAGCCCAGGACACTATCAACGGTTCAATTGCTTTTGGGCCAATAACACAGTTAGATTCAATCCTCCCACAAGAGACCATGGATGCAATCACAAAGTAATATCACTTTGGAGAGTCGATATTGCAGCACTCCCTCTGCACTGGGCCCCTTCAGCCTGGACCTGCTGGCAGTAACCCTGGGGTTGGGTTCATGAGCTTCTGACTGAGTTTTGTGCGCTCACCTCACAGCACAGAGAGAGTCCCAGTGTAATGAGCTTGCCAATGAGCCTTTCCTGAACATTGTGACAGATACCATTTTACTTCCAGACCAAGCATACTGGAGATGTGTGTTTTAGTGTAAAGCAGTCAGGATTGCTACATGACCGTAAGAGCATAAGTGACAGTAAGAGGATGAGGCCTTCAGCCCATTTAGCCTCTTCCAACAGAATTAAAATTGTGCCTTACCTTTTTTCAATGCTCGTTCCCTGGACTCTTGCTGCAGCAATTGATGCAATTAACATATAGAAATATTTTGATCATATTCTTGAACACACTCAGTGACTGAGCCTTCTGCACTCAGTTGCATTGTGCGCACTAAAGACTCATCATTTTCAGACTAAAATTCATTTCTCCTTGTTGTTATCCTGAATTTATCGAGAACGTGCTGTTCTCCTCGACCTCACTCCAGTGGAATTATCTTTCCAGTGTTGATCCAGTGGAAAGTATGAAAGAATGTTAGACCTGGTCTAGGTCAGAGGAGTGTAAGAGATGCACAACTTCCTTTCCTTTTCTAACAAATGGAAATTGACATCAAACCGTAGCATTGAACAGAATGTCATTCCGATGTGGAAACAGGATGAAATGATTGAAAAAACTGCATTCAGTATCAAACCTTACACCATGAAACTTATCTTAAACAGAAACTAAGACAACTGAGACAATGGAGTCTACATCAGTGGACCCAACAGTGACAACCATCGGCTCAAATCCTACCCTGACACCCACTGATCCGTCAACATCAGGAGGTAAATGACAGACATTGTGACTTATCGTTAGAACATATCCAATTGTAATTTGTCTCTGAGAGACTGGTACACGACCACTTCACCTGCAATTTGCCTTGCACTAATTTTAATTCAGTGCATGACAAATTTATTGTAAACAATTAAATGTCCAGTGGGACGAGTTTCTGAAGTATAGCCAATGTTTAACAAAGCAAGTGATGGGAGCCAATTTATGAACATCAAGATTACTTAGAAAACAAGGGAGAAATATGTGGAATTGATACTGTCTCTTCTTGATGGTATTTTGGAGATGAAGTTTAGCCAAGGATACAATCAATGGTTCAACAGCTTCTGAAGCAATAACACAGTTAGGTCCAATTCTCAAACAAGTGACTATGGAAGCAATCACAAAGTAATGTCACTTTGGTGTGTCGATATTGCAGCACTCCCTCTGTAGTGCTGACCTCCAGCCTGGATCAGCTGGCAGTAACTCTGGCGTTGAGTTAATGAGCTTCGGACTGAGTTTTATGCGCTCACCCCACAGCACAGAGATCGTCCCAATGTAATAAGCTGCCAATGTGCCTGTCCTTGAACAGTGAGACAGATACCATTTTACTTCCAGAGAAAGTGCAGCCTGGTTTAATGCAAACTCAGTCTGGGTTTGGGGTTTCTGTCTGAAGGAGAGTAAAAGATGCACAAGTCCCTTTCCACTTGTAACAGTATAAAATCTGACATCATGAAAATTAACTTAAACAGAAACAAAGACAACAACTGAGGACTCGACAATGGAGTCTACTTCAGTGGACACAACAGTGGGAACCATCAGCTCAAATCCTACACTGACATCCACTGATGTATCAACATCAGCAGGTAAGTGGCAGACATTGTGACCTATCATGAGAACATATCCAACATTATTTATTCTGTACAACTGTACACGATCACTTCACCTGCAATTTGTCTTGCCCTACTTTTAATAGAGAGCATAACTGATTTAATGGAAACAATGAAACTTCCAGAGGGAGGAGTTTCTGAGGTATCGCCAGTCTTAAACAGAGCAAGCGATGGGAGCCAATTTATGAACATCATGTTTTCTTGGAAAACAAGGAAGAATGAGAGAGAATAGATACACTTTCTTCTTGATGATGTTTAGGGGATGAATATCAGCCCAGGACACTATCAACGGTTCAATTGCTTTTGGGCCAATAACACAGTTAGATTCAATCCTCCCACAAGAGACCATGGATGCAATCACAAAGTAATATCACTTTGGAGAGTCGATATTGCAGCACTCCCTCTGCACTGGGCCCCTTCAGCCTGGACCTGCTGGCAGTAACCCTGGGGTTGGGTTCATGAGCTTCTGACTGAGTTTTGTGCGCTCACCTCACAGCACAGAGAGAGTCCCAGTGTAATGAGCTTGCCAATGAGCCTTTCCTGAACATTGTGACAGATACCATTTTACTTCCAGACCAAGCATACTGGAGATGTGTGTTTTAGTGTAAAGCAGTCAGGATTGCTACATGACCGTAAGAGCATAAGTGACAGTAAGAGGATGAGGCCTTCAGCCCATTTAGCCTCTTCCAACAGAATTAAAATTGTGCCTTACCTTTTTTCAATGCTCGTTCCCTGGACTCTTGCTGCAGCAATTGATGCAATTAACATATAGAAATATTTTGATCATATTCTTGAACACACTCAGTGACTGAGCCTTCTGCACTCAGTTGCATTGTGCACAATAAAGACTCATCATTTTCAGACTAAAATTCATTTCTCCTTGTTGTTATCCTGAATTTATCGAGAACATGCTGTTCTCCTCGACCTCACTCCAGTGGAATTATCTTTCCAGTGTTGATCCAGTGGAAAGTATGAAAGAATGTTAGACCCGGTCTAGGTCAGAGGAGTGTAGGAGATGCACAACTTCCTTTCCGTTTGTAACAAATGGAAATTGACATCAAACCGTAGCATTGAACAGAATGTCATTCCGATGTGGAAACAGGATGAAATGATTGAAAAAACTGCATTCAGTATCAAATCTTACACCATGAAATTTATCTTAAACAGAAACAAAGACAACTGAGACAATGGAGTCTACATCAGTGGACACAACAGTGACAACCATCGGCTCAAATCCTACCCTGACACCCACTGATCCGTCAACATCAGGAGGTAAATGACAGACATTGTGACCTATCATGAGAACATATCCAACTTTAATTATACTGTACAACTGTACACGATCACTTCACCTGCAATTTGTCTTGCCCTACTTTTAATAGAGTGCATAACTGATTTACTGTAAAAAATTAAACTTCCAGAGATATGAATTTCTAAAGAAAAGCTAATGTTTAATTGAGCGAGCGATGGGAGCTAATTTATGAACATCAAGATAACTTAGAAACCAAGGTGGCAATAGCTAGAGTGGATACTCTCTGTGCTTGATGATGTTTCGGGGAATGAAGATCAGCCCAGAATACTATCAATGCTCCACTGCTTTAAGAGCAATAACACATTTACATCCAATCCTCCCACAAGAGACCAGGGAAGCAATCACAAAGTAATGTCACTTTGGAGAGTCAATATTGTAGCACTACCTCTGCATTGCTGTCCTCCAGCCTGGATCTGCTGGAAGTAACTCTGGGGTTGATTTGATGAGTTTCTGCCTGAGAATTTTGCGCTCACCATGGAGCACAGAGAAAGTCCCAATATAATAAGCTGCTAAAGTGCCTGTCCTGAACAGGGTGACAGTTACCATTTTATTCCCAGACAAAGTGCACCGGACACGTGTGTTTTAGTGTGAAGTGAAATTGACATCAAACCGTAGCATTGAACAGAATGTCATTCTGATGTGGAAACAGGATGAAATGATTGAAAAAACTGCATTCAGTATCAAATCTTACACCATGAAATTTATCTTAAACAGAAACAAAGACAACTGAGACAATGGAGTCTACATCAGTGGACACAACAGTGACAACCATCGGCTCAAATCCTACCCTGACACCCACTGATCCGTCAACATCAGGAGGTAAATGACAGACATTGTGACTTATCGTTAGAACATATCCAATTGTAATTTGTCTCTGAGAGACTGGTACACGACCACTTCACCTGCAAGTTGCCTTGCACTAATTTTAATTCAGTGCATGACAAATTTATTGTAAACAATTAAATGTCCAGTGGGACGAGTTTCTGAAGTATAGCCAATGTTTAACAAAGCAAGTGATGGGAGCCAATTTATGAACATCAAGATTACTTAGAAAACAAGGGAGAAATATGTGGAATTGATACTGTCTCTTCTTGATGGTATTTTGGAGATGAAGTTTAGCCAAGGATACAATCAATGGTTCAACAGCTTCTGAAGCAATAACACAGTTAGGTCCAATTCTCCGAGGAGAAAGTGAGGTCTGCAGATGCTGCAGATCAAAGTTGAAACTTTATTGCTGGAACAGCACAGCAGGTCAGGCAGCATCCAGGGAACAGGAGATTCGTCGTTTCGGGCACAGGCCCTTCTTCAGGAATTCCTGAAGAAGGGCCTGTGCCCGAAACGTCGAATCTCCTGTTCCCTGGATGCTGCCTGACCTGCTGTGCTGTTCCAGCAATAAAGTTTCAACTCCAATTCTCCAACAGGTGACTATGGAAGCAATCACAAAGTAATGTCACTTTGGAGTGTCAATATTGCAGCACTCCCTCTGCAGTGCTGACCTCCAGCCTGGATCAGCTGGCAATAACTCTGGGGTTGAGTTAATGAGCTTCTGAATGAGTTTTATGCGCTCACCCCACAGCACAGAGATCATCCCAATGTAATCATCTGCCAATGTGCCAGTCCTGAACAGTGAGACAGATACCATTTTACTTCCAGAGAAAGTGCAGCCTGGGTTAATGCAAACTCAGTCTGGGTTTTGGGTTTCTGTCTGAAGGAGTGTAAAAGATGCACAAGTCCCTTTCCATTTGTTACAGTATAAAATCTGACACCATGAAAATTATCTTAAACAGAAACAAAGACAACAACTGAAGACTCGACAATGGAGTCTACTTCAGTGGACACAACAGTGGGAACCATCAGCTCAAAACCTACCCTGACATCCACTGATCTATCAACATCAGGAGGTCAGTGGCAGACATTGTGACCTATCATGAGAACATATCCAACTTTAATTATTCTGTACAACTGTACACGATCACTTCACCTGAAATTTGTCTTGCCCTACTTTTAATAGAGAGCATAACTTATTTACTGTAAAAAATTAAACTTCCAGAGATATGAATTTCTAAAGAAAAGCCAATGTTTAATAGAGCGAGCGATGGGAGCTAATTTATGAACATCAAGATAACTTTGAGACCAAGGAGGCAATAGCTAGAGTGGATACTCTCTGTGCTTGATGATGTTTGGGGGAATGAAGATCAGCCCAGAATACTATCAATGCTCCACTGCTTTAAGAGCAATAACACATTTACATCCAATCCTCCCACAAGAGACCAGGGAAGCAATCACAAAGTAATGTCACTTTGGAGAGTCAATATTGTAGCACTACCTCTGCATTGCTGTCCTCCAGCCTGGATCTGCTGGAAGTAACTCTGGGGTTGATTTGATGAGTTTCTGCCTGAGAATTTTGCGCTCACCATGGAGCACAGAGAAAGTCCCAATATAATAAGCTGCTAAAGTGCCTGTCCTGAACAGGGTGACAGTTACCATTTTATTCCCAGACAAAGTGCACCGGACACGTGTGTTTTAGTGTGAAGTGAAATTGACATCAAACCGTAGCATTGAACAGAATGTCATTCTGATGTGGAAACAGGATGAAATGATTGAAAAAACTGCATTCAGCATCAAATCTTACACCATGAAATTTATCTTAAACAGAAACAAAGACAACTGAGACAATGGAGTCTACATCAGTGGACACAACAGTGACAACCATCGGCTCAAATCCTACCCTGACACCCACTGATCCGTCAACATCAGGAGGTAAATGATAGACATTGTGACTTATCGTTAGAACATATCCAATTGTAATTTGTCTCTGAGAGACTGGTACACGACCACTTCACCTGCAATTTGCCTTGCACTAATTTTAATTCAGTGCATGACAAATTTATTGTAAACAATTAAATGTCCAGTGGGACGAGTTTCTGAAGTATAGCCAATGTTTAACAAAGCAAGTGATGGGAGCCAATTTATGAACATCAAGATTACTTAGAAAACAAGGGAGAAATATGTGGAATTGATACTGTCTCTTTTTTTTTTTTAGATTAGATTAGATTAGATTACAGTGTGGAAACAGGCCCTTCGGCCCAACAAGTCCACACCGACCCGCCGAAGCGAAACCCACGCATACCCCTACATTTACCCCTTACCTAACACTACGGGCAATTTAGCATGGCCAATTCACCTAACCTGCACATCTTTGGACTGTGGGAGGAAACCGGAGCACCCGGAGGAAACCCACACAGACACAGGGAGAACGTGCAAACTCCACACAGTCAGTCGCCTGAGTCGGGAATTGAACCCGGGTCTCTGGCGCTGCGAGGCAGCAGTGCTAACCACTGTGCCACCGTGCCGCCCACTTCTTGATGGTATTTTGGAGATGAAGTTTAGCCAAGGATACAATCAATGGTTCAACAGCTTCTGAAGAAATAACACAGTTAGGTCCAATTCTCCGAGGAGAAAGTGAGGTCTGCAGATGCTGCAGATCAAAGTTGAAACTTTATTGCTGGAACAGCACAGCAGGTCAGGCAGCATCCAGGGAACAGGAGATTCGTCGTTTCGGGCACAGGCCCTTCTTCAGGAATTCCTGAAGAAGGGCCTGTGCCCGAAACGTCGAATCTCCTGTTCCCTGGATGCTGCCTGACCTGCTGTGCTGTTCCAGCAATAAAGTTTCAACTCCAATTCTCCAACAGGTGACTATGGAAGCAATCACAAAGTAATGTCACTTTGGAGTGTCAATATTGCAGCACTCCCTCTGCAGTGCTGACCTCCAGCCTGGATCAGCTGGCAATAACTCTGGGGTTGAGTTAATGAGCTTCTGAATGAGTTTTATGCGCTCACCCCACAGCACAGAGATCATCCCAATGTAATCATCTGCCAATGTGCCAGTCCTGAACAGTGAGACAGATACCATTTTACTTCCAGAGAAAGTGCAGCCTGGGTTAATGCAAACTCAGTCTGGGTTTTGGGTTTCTGTCTGAAGGAGTGTAAAAGATGCACAAGTCCCTTTCCATTTGTTACAGTATAAAATCTGACACCATGAAAATTATCTTAAACAGAAACAAAGACAACAACTGAAGACTCGACAATGGAGTCTACTTCAGTGGACACAACAGTGGGAACCATCAGCTCAAAACCTACCCTGACATCCACTGACCAATCAACATCAGGAGGTAAGTGGTATACATTGTGACCTATCATGAGAACATATCCAACTTTAATTATTCTGTACAACTGTACACGATCCCTTCACCTGAAATTTGTCTTGCCCTACTTTTAATAGAGAGCATAACTGATTTACTGTAAAAAATTAAACTTCCAGAGATATGAATTTCTAAAGAAAAGCCAATGTTTAATAGAGCGAGCGATGGGAGCTAATTTATGAACATCAAGATAACTTTGAAACCAAGGAGGCAATAGCTAGAGTGGATACTCTCTGTGCTTGATGATGTTTAGGGGAATGAAGATCAGCCCGGAATACTATCAATGCTCCACTGCTTTAAGAGCAATAACACATTTAGATCAAATCCTCCCACAAGAGACCAGGGAAGCAATCACAAAGTAATGTCACTTTGGAGAGTCAATATTGTAGCACTACCTCTGCATTGCTGTCCTCCAACCTGGATCTGCTGGAAGTAACTCTGGGGTTGATTTGATGAGTTTCTGCCTGAGATTTTTGCGCTCACCATGGAGCACAGAGAGAGTCCCAATATAATAAGCTGCTAAAGTGCCTGTCCTGAACAGGGTGACAGTTACCATTTTATTCCCAGACAAAGTGCACCGGACACCTGTGTTTTAGTGTGAAGTAGTTCGGATTGCTCCAGAACGTAAGGGCATAAGTGACAGCAGGAGGATGAGGCCATTCAGCTCATCTAGCCTGTTGTATCAAAAATGAAATTGTGCCTTCCTTTTTTTTAAGGCTAGTTCCCTGGACTCTTGCTGCAACACTTGATGTTATTAACATATAGAAATAATTTGATCAAATTCTTGAACACACTCAGTGACTGAGCCTTCTGCACTCAGTTGCATTGTGCGCACTGAAGACTCTTCGTTTTCATACCAAAAAAACATTTCTCCACCTCTTTGCCATGAATTTGTACAGAATGGTCCCTTGCCCTTCACTCCAGTGGAATTATCTTTCCAGTGTTGATCGAGTGGAAAGTATATCTGTCAGAATGTACGAATTGGGCTTTTCTGAAAGATGACGTGGCAATGTTGTCCTCCCTTAGCCAACCTACCGTGCAGCCTGGATTTGTGCAAGCTCAGTCTGGGTCTGGGGTTTCCGTCTGGAGGAGTGTAAGAGATGTTCAATTCCCTTTCCGTTTGTAACAAATGGAAATTGACATCAACCCATAGCATTGAACAGAATGTCATTCTGATGTGGAAACAGGATGAAATGAATGAAAAAATGTATTCAGTATAAAACCTGACACTATGAAATTTATCTTAAACAGAAACAAAGACAACTGAGACAATGGTGTCTACATCAGTGGACACAACAGTGACAACTATCGGCTCAAATCCTACCCTGACATCCACGGATCCTTCAATATCGGGAGGTGAATGGCAGACATTGTGATCTTTCGTTAGAACATATCGAACGTATATCCAATTTTTAGCTAGAATGGATACTCTCTCTTATTGATGAAGTAGCATAGCACAGGATACAATCAATGGTTCAACTGCTTTTAGGACAATAACATAGTTAGATGCAATCCTCCCTGACATCTACTGATATGTCAACATCAGAAGGTAGATTGCAGACGTTGTGACCTATAGTTAGAACATATCCAACTGTAATTTTTCTCTGAGAGATTGGTTAACGATCACTTCACCTGCAATTTGTCTTGCCCTACTTTTAATAGTGAGCCTAACTGATTTAATGTAAACAATTAAACTTCCAGAGGGAGGAGTTTCTGAGGTATCGCCAGTGTTAAACAGAGCAAGCGATGGGAGCCAATTTATGAACATTATGTTTTCTTGGAAAACAAGGAAGAATGAGAGAGAATAGATACACTTTCTTCTTGATGATGTTTAGGGAATGAATATCAGCCCAGGACACTATCAACGTTTCAATTGCTTTTGGGCCAATAACGCAGTTAGATTCAATCCTCCCACAAGAGACCATGGATGGAATCACAAAGTAATATCACTTTGGAGAGTCGATATTGCAGCACTCCATCTGCACTGGGCCCCTTCAGCCTGGACCTGCTGACAGTAACTCTGGGGTTGGGTTCATGAGCTTCTGACTGAGATTTGTGCAGTCACATCACAGCACAGAGAGAGTCCCAGTGTAATAAGCTTGCCAATGGGCCTTTCCTGAACATTGAGACAGATACCATTTTACTTCCAGACCAAGCGTACTGGAGATGCGCGTTTTAGTGTAAAGCAGTCAGGATTGCTACATGACCGTAAGAGCATAAGTAACAGTAAGAGGATGAGGCCTTCAGCCCATTTAGCCTCTTCCAACAGAATTAAAATTGCGCCTTACCTGTTTTCAATGCTCGTTCCCTGGACACTTGCTGCAGCAATTGATGCGATTAACATTTCGATATATTTTGATCATATTCTTGAACACACTCAGTGACTGAGCCTTCTGCACTCAGTTGCATTGTGCGCACTAAAGACTCATCATTTTCAGACTAAAATACATTTCTCCTTGTTGTTATCCTGAATTTATCGAGAACGTGCTGTTCTTCTTGACCTCACTCCAGTGGAATTATCTTTCCAGTGTTGATCCAGTGGAAAGTATGAAAGAATGTTAGACCCGGTCTAGGTCAGAGGAGTGTAAGAGATGCACAACTTCCTTTCCGTTTGTAACAAATGGAAATTGACATCAAACCGTAGCATTGAACAGAATGTCATTCTGATGTGGAAACAGGATGAAATGATTGAAAAAACTGCATTCAGTATCAAATCTTACAACATGAAACTTATCTTAAACAGAAACAAAGACAACTGAGACAATGGAGTCTACATCAGTGGACACAACAGTGACAACCATCGGCTCAAATCCTACCCTGACACCCACTGATCCGTCAACATCAGGAGGTAAATGACAGACATTGTGACTTATCGTTAGAACATATCCAATTGTAATTTGTCTCTGAGAGACTGGTACACGACCACTTCACCTGCAATTTGCCTTGCACTAATTTTAATTCAGTGCATGACAAATTTATTGTAAACAATTAAATGTCCAATGGGACGAGTTTCTGAAGTATAGCCAATGTTTAACAAAGCAAGTGATGGGAGCCAATTTATGAACATCAAGATCACTTAGAAAACAAGGGAGAAATATGTGGAATTGATACTGTCTCTTCTTGATGGTATTTTGGAGATGAAGTTTAGCCAAGGATACAATCAATGGTTCAACAGCTTCTGAATCAATAACACAGTTAGATCCAATTCTCAAACAAGTGACTATGGAAGCAATCACAAATTAATGTCACTTTGGAGTGTCGATATTGCAGCACTCCCTCTGCAGTGCTGACCTCCAGCCTGGATCTGCTGGCAGTAACTCTGGCGCTGAGTTAATGAGCTTCTGACTGAGTTTTATGCGCTCACCCCACAGCACAGAGATAGTTCCATTGTAATAAGCTGCCAATGTGCCTGTCCTGAACAGTGAGACAGATACCATTTTACTTCCAGAGAAAGTGCAGCCTGGATTAATGCAAACTCAGTCTGGGTTTGGGGTTTCTGTCTGATGGAGTGTAAAAGATGCACAAGTCCCTTTCCATTTGTAACAGTATAAAATCTGACACCATGAAAATTATCTTAAACAGAAACAAAGACAACAACTGAGGACTCGACAATGGAGTCTACTTCAGTGGACACAGCAGTGGGAACCATCGGCTCAAAACCTACCCTGACATCCACTGATCAATCAACATCAGGAGGTAAGTGGCAGACATTGTGACCTATCATGAGAACATATCCAACTTTAATTATTCTGTACAACTGTACACGATCACTTCACCTGCAATTTGTCTTGCCCTACTTTTAATAGAGAGCATAACTGATTTACTGTAAAAAATTAAACTTCCAGAGATATGAATTTCTAAAGAAAAGCCAATGTTTAATAGAGCGAGCGATGGGAGCTAATTTATGAACATCAAGATAACTTTGAAACCAAGGAGGCAATAGCTAGAGTGGATACTCTCTGTGCTTGATGATGTTTAGGGGAATGAAGATCAGCCCAGAATACTATCAATGCTCCACTGCTTTAAGAGCAATAACATATTTAGATCCAATCCTCCCACAAGAGACTACGGAAGCAATCAAAAAGTAATGTCACTTTGGAGAGTCAATATTGTAGCACTACCTCTGCATTGCTGTCCTCCAACCTGGATCTGCTGGAAGTAACTCTGGGGTTGATTTGATGAGTTTCTGCCTGAGATTTTTGCGCTCACCATGGAGCACAGAGAGAGTCCCAATATAATAAGCTGCTAAAGTGCCTGTCCTGAACAAGGTGACAGTTACCATTTTATTCCCAGACAAAGTGCACCGGACACCTGTGTTTTAGTGTGAAGTAGTTCGGATTGCTCCAGAACGTAAGGGCATAAGTGACAGCAGGAGGATGAGGCCATTCAGCTCATCTAGCCTGTTGTATCAAAAATGAAATTGTGCCTTCCCTTTTTTTTAAGGCTAGTTCCCTGGACTCTTGCTGCAACACTTGATGTTATTAACATATAGAAATATTTTGATCAAATTCTTGAACACACTCAGTTACTGAGCCTTCTGCACTCAGTTGCATTGTGCGCACTGAAGACTCTTCGTTTTCATACCAAAAAAACATTTCTCCACCTCTCTGCCGTGAATTTGTACAGAATAGTCCCTTGTCCTTCACTCCAGTGGAATTATCTTTCCAGTTGATCGAGTGGAAAGTATATCTGTCAGAATGTACGAATTGGGCTTTTCTGAAAGATGACGTGGCAATGTTGTCCTCCCTTAGCCAACCTACCGTGCAGCCTGGATTTGTGCAAGCTCAGTCTGGGTCTGGGGTTTCCGTCTGGAGGAGTGTAAGAGATGTTCAATTCCCTTTCCGTTTGTAACAAATGGAAATTGACATCAACCCATAGCATTGAACAGAATGTCATTCTGATGTGGAAACAGGATGAAATGAATGAAAAAATGTATTCAGTATAAAACCTGACACTATGAAATTTATCTTAAACAGAAACAAAGACAACTGAGACAATGGTGTCTACATCAGTGGACACAACAGTGACAACTATCGGCTCAAATCCTACCCTGACATCCACGGATCCTTCAATATCGGGAGGTGAATGGCAGACATTGTGATCTTTCGTTAGAACATATCGAACGTATATCCAATTTTTAGCTAGAATGGATACTCTCTCTTATTGATGAAGTAGCATAGCACAGGATACAATCAATGGTTCAACTGCTTTTAGGACAATAACATAGTTAGATGCAATCCTCCCTGACATCTACTGATATGTCAACATCAGAAGGTAGATTGCAGACGTTGTGACCTATAGTTAGAACATATCCAACTGTAATTTTTCTCTGAGAGATTGGTTAACGATCACTTCACCTGCAATTTGTCTTGCCCTACTTTTAATAGTGAGCCTAACTGATTTAATGTAAACAATTAAACTTCCAGAGGGAGGAGTTTCTGAGGTATCGCCAGTGTTAAACAGAGCAAGCGATGGGAGCCAATTTATGAACATTATGTTTTCTTGGAAAACAAGGAAGAATGAGAGAGAATAGATACACTTTCTTCTTGATGATGTTTAGGGAATGAATATCAGCCCAGGACACTATCAACGGTTCAATTGCTTTTGGGCCAATAACACAGTTAGATTCAATCCTCCCACAAGAGACCATGGATGCAATCACAAAGTAATATCACTTTGGAGAGTCGATATTGCAGCACTCCCTCTGCACTGGGCCCCTTCAGCCTGGACCTGCTGGCAGTAACCCTGGGGTTGGGTTCATGAGCTTCTGACTGAGTTTTGTGCGCTCACCTCACAGCACAGAGAGAGTCCCAGTGTAATGAGCTTGCCAATGAGCCTTTCCTGAACATTGTGACAGATACCATTTTACTTCCAGACCAAGCATACTGGAGATGTGTGTTTTAGTGTAAAGCAGTCAGGATTGCTACATGACCGTAAGAGCATAAGTGACAGTAAGAGGATGAGGCCTTCAGCCCATTTAGCCTCTTCCAACAGAATTAAAATTGTGCCTTACCTTTTTTCAATGCTCGTTCCCTGGACTCTTGCTGCAGCAATTGATGCAATTAACATATAGAAATATTTTGATCATATTCTTGAACACACTCAGTGACTGAGCCTTCTGCACTCAGTTGCATTGTGCGCACTAAAGACTCATCATTTTCAGACTAAAATTCATTTCTCCTTGTTGTTATCCTGAATTTATCGAGAACGTGCTGTTCTCCTCGACCTCACTCCAGTGGAATTATCTTTCCAGTGTTGATCCAGTGGAAAGTATGAAAGAATGTTAGACCTGGTCTAGGTCAGAGGAGTGTAAGAGATGCACAACTTCCTTTCCTTTTCTAACAAATGGAAATTGACATCAAACCGTAGCATTGAACAGAATGTCATTCCGATGTGGAAACAGGATGAAATGATTGAAAAAACTGCATTCAGTATCAAACCTTACACCATGAAACTTATCTTAAACAGAAACTAAGACAACTGAGACAATGGAGTCTACATCAGTGGACCCAACAGTGACAACCATCGGCTCAAATCCTACCCTGACACCCACTGATCCGTCAACATCAGGAGGTAAATGACAGACATTGTGACTTATCGTTAGAACATATCCAATTGTAATTTGTCTCTGAGAGACTGGTACACGACCACTTCACCTGCAATTTGCCTTGCACTAATTTTAATTCAGTGCATGACAAATTTATTGTAAACAATTAAATGTCCAGTGGGACGAGTTTCTGAAGTATAGCCAATGTTTAACAAAGCAAGTGATGGGAGCCAATTTATGAACATCAAGATTACTTAGAAAACAAGGGAGAAATATGTGGAATTGATACTGTCTCTTCTTGATGGTATTTTGGAGATGAAGTTTAGCCAAGGATACAATCAATGGTTCAACAGCTTCTGAAGCAATAACACAGTTAGGTCCAATTCTCAAACAAGTGACTATGGAAGCAATCACAAAGTAATGTCACTTTGGTGTGTCGATATTGCAGCACTCCCTCTGTAGTGCTGACCTCCAGCCTGGATCAGCTGGCAGTAACTCTGGCGTTGAGTTAATGAGCTTCGGACTGAGTTTTATGCGCTCACCCCACAGCACAGAGATCGTCCCAATGTAATAAGCTGCCAATGTGCCTGTCCTTGAACAGTGAGACAGATACCATTTTACTTCCAGAGAAAGTGCAGCCTGGTTTAATGCAAACTCAGTCTGGGTTTGGGGTTTCTGTCTGAAGGAGAGTAAAAGATGCACAAGTCCCTTTCCACTTGTAACAGTATAAAATCTGACATCATGAAAATTAACTTAAACAGAAACAAAGACAACAACTGAGGACTCGACAATGGAGTCTACTTCAGTGGACACAACAGTGGGAACCATCAGCTCAAATCCTACACTGACATCCACTGATGTATCAACATCAGCAGGTAAGTGGCAGACATTGTGACCTATCATGAGAACATATCCAACATTATTTATTCTGTACAACTGTACACGATCACTTCACCTGCAATTTGTCTTGCCCTACTTTTAATAGAGAGCATAACTGATTTAATGGAAACAATGAAACTTCCAGAGGGAGGAGTTTCTGAGGTATCGCCAGTCTTAAACAGAGCAAGCGATGGGAGCCAATTTATGAACATCATGTTTTCTTGGAAAACAAGGAAGAATGAGAGAGAATAGATACACTTTCTTCTTGATGATGTTTAGGGGATGAATATCAGCCCAGGACACTATCAACGGTTCAATTGCTTTTGGGCCAATAACACAGTTAGATTCAATCCTCCCACAAGAGACCATGGATGCAATCACAAAGTAATATCACTTTGGAGAGTCGATATTGCAGCACTCCCTCTGCACTGGGCCCCTTCAGCCTGGACCTGCTGGCAGTAACCCTGGGGTTGGGTTCATGAGCTTCTGACTGAGTTTTGTGCGCTCACCTCACAGCACAGAGAGAGTCCCAGTGTAATGAGCTTGCCAATGAGCCTTTCCTGAACATTGTGACAGATACCATTTTACTTCCAGACCAAGCATACTGGAGATGTGTGTTTTAGTGTAAAGCAGTCAGGATTGCTACATGACCGTAAGAGCATAAGTGACAGTAAGAGGATGAGGCCTTCAGCCCATTTAGCCTCTTCCAACAGAATTAAAATTGTGCCTTACCTTTTTTCAATGCTCGTTCCCTGGACTCTTGCTGCAGCAATTGATGCAATTAACATATAGAAATATTTTGATCATATTCTTGAACACACTCAGTGACTGAGCCTTCTGCACTCAGTTGCATTGTGCACAATAAAGACTCATCATTTTCAGACTAAAATTCATTTCTCCTTGTTGTTATCCTGAATTTATCGAGAACATGCTGTTCTCCTCGACCTCACTCCAGTGGAATTATCTTTCCAGTGTTGATCCAGTGGAAAGTATGAAAGAATGTTAGACCCGGTCTAGGTCAGAGGAGTGTAGGAGATGCACAACTTCCTTTCCGTTTGTAACAAATGGAAATTGACATCAAACCGTAGCATTGAACAGAATGTCATTCCGATGTGGAAACAGGATGAAATGATTGAAAAAACTGCATTCAGTATCAAATCTTACACCATGAAATTTATCTTAAACAGAAACAAAGACAACTGAGACAATGGAGTCTACATCAGTGGACACAACAGTGACAACCATCGGCTCAAATCCTACCCTGACACCCACTGATCCGTCAACATCAGGAGGTAAATGACAGACATTGTGACCTATCATGAGAACATATCCAACTTTAATTATACTGTACAACTGTACACGATCACTTCACCTGCAATTTGTCTTGCCCTACTTTTAATAGAGTGCATAACTGATTTACTGTAAAAAATTAAACTTCCAGAGATATGAATTTCTAAAGAAAAGCTAATGTTTAATTGAGCGAGCGATGGGAGCTAATTTATGAACATCAAGATAACTTAGAAACCAAGGTGGCAATAGCTAGAGTGGATACTCTCTGTGCTTGATGATGTTTCGGGGAATGAAGATCAGCCCAGAATACTATCAATGCTCCACTGCTTTAAGAGCAATAACACATTTACATCCAATCCTCCCACAAGAGACCAGGGAAGCAATCACAAAGTAATGTCACTTTGGAGAGTCAATATTGTAGCACTACCTCTGCATTGCTGTCCTCCAGCCTGGATCTGCTGGAAGTAACTCTGGGGTTGATTTGATGAGTTTCTGCCTGAGAATTTTGCGCTCACCATGGAGCACAGAGAAAGTCCCAATATAATAAGCTGCTAAAGTGCCTGTCCTGAACAGGGTGACAGTTACCATTTTATTCCCAGACAAAGTGCACCGGACACGTGTGTTTTAGTGTGAAGTGAAATTGACATCAAACCGTAGCATTGAACAGAATGTCATTCTGATGTGGAAACAGGATGAAATGATTGAAAAAACTGCATTCAGTATCAAATCTTACACCATGAAATTTATCTTAAACAGAAACAAAGACAACTGAGACAATGGAGTCTACATCAGTGGACACAACAGTGACAACCATCGGCTCAAATCCTACCCTGACACCCACTGATCCGTCAACATCAGGAGGTAAATGACAGACATTGTGACTTATCGTTAGAACATATCCAATTGTAATTTGTCTCTGAGAGACTGGTACACGACCACTTCACCTGCAAGTTGCCTTGCACTAATTTTAATTCAGTGCATGACAAATTTATTGTAAACAATTAAATGTCCAGTGGGACGAGTTTCTGAAGTATAGCCAATGTTTAACAAAGCAAGTGATGGGAGCCAATTTATGAACATCAAGATTACTTAGAAAACAAGGGAGAAATATGTGGAATTGATACTGTCTCTTCTTGATGGTATTTTGGAGATGAAGTTTAGCCAAGGATACAATCAATGGTTCAACAGCTTCTGAAGCAATAACACAGTTAGGTCCAATTCTCCGAGGAGAAAGTGAGGTCTGCAGATGCTGCAGATCAAAGTTGAAACTTTATTGCTGGAACAGCACAGCAGGTCAGGCAGCATCCAGGGAACAGGAGATTCGTCGTTTCGGGCACAGGCCCTTCTTCAGGAATTCCTGAAGAAGGGCCTGTGCCCGAAACGTCGAATCTCCTGTTCCCTGGATGCTGCCTGACCTGCTGTGCTGTTCCAGCAATAAAGTTTCAACTCCAATTCTCCAACAGGTGACTATGGAAGCAATCACAAAGTAATGTCACTTTGGAGTGTCAATATTGCAGCACTCCCTCTGCAGTGCTGACCTCCAGCCTGGATCAGCTGGCAATAACTCTGGGGTTGAGTTAATGAGCTTCTGAATGAGTTTTATGCGCTCACCCCACAGCACAGAGATCATCCCAATGTAATCATCTGCCAATGTGCCAGTCCTGAACAGTGAGACAGATACCATTTTACTTCCAGAGAAAGTGCAGCCTGGGTTAATGCAAACTCAGTCTGGGTTTTGGGTTTCTGTCTGAAGGAGTGTAAAAGATGCACAAGTCCCTTTCCATTTGTTACAGTATAAAATCTGACACCATGAAAATTATCTTAAACAGAAACAAAGACAACAACTGAAGACTCGACAATGGAGTCTACTTCAGTGGACACAACAGTGGGAACCATCAGCTCAAAACCTACCCTGACATCCACTGATCTATCAACATCAGGAGGTCAGTGGCAGACATTGTGACCTATCATGAGAACATATCCAACTTTAATTATTCTGTACAACTGTACACGATCACTTCACCTGAAATTTGTCTTGCCCTACTTTTAATAGAGAGCATAACTTATTTACTGTAAAAAATTAAACTTCCAGAGATATGAATTTCTAAAGAAAAGCCAATGTTTAATAGAGCGAGCGATGGGAGCTAATTTATGAACATCAAGATAACTTTGAGACCAAGGAGGCAATAGCTAGAGTGGATACTCTCTGTGCTTGATGATGTTTGGGGGAATGAAGATCAGCCCAGAATACTATCAATGCTCCACTGCTTTAAGAGCAATAACACATTTACATCCAATCCTCCCACAAGAGACCAGGGAAGCAATCACAAAGTAATGTCACTTTGGAGAGTCAATATTGTAGCACTACCTCTGCATTGCTGTCCTCCAGCCTGGATCTGCTGGAAGTAACTCTGGGGTTGATTTGATGAGTTTCTGCCTGAGAATTTTGCGCTCACCATGGAGCACAGAGAAAGTCCCAATATAATAAGCTGCTAAAGTGCCTGTCCTGAACAGGGTGACAGTTACCATTTTATTCCCAGACAAAGTGCACCGGACACGTGTGTTTTAGTGTGAAGTGAAATTGACATCAAACCGTAGCATTGAACAGAATGTCATTCTGATGTGGAAACAGGATGAAATGATTGAAAAAACTGCATTCAGCATCAAATCTTACACCATGAAATTTATCTTAAACAGAAACAAAGACAACTGAGACAATGGAGTCTACATCAGTGGACACAACAGTGACAACCATCGGCTCAAATCCTACCCTGACACCCACTGATCCGTCAACATCAGGAGGTAAATGATAGACATTGTGACTTATCGTTAGAACATATCCAATTGTAATTTGTCTCTGAGAGACTGGTACACGACCACTTCACCTGCAATTTGCCTTGCACTAATTTTAATTCAGTGCATGACAAATTTATTGTAAACAATTAAATGTCCAGTGGGACGAGTTTCTGAAGTATAGCCAATGTTTAACAAAGCAAGTGATGGGAGCCAATTTATGAACATCAAGATTACTTAGAAAACAAGGGAGAAATATGTGGAATTGATACTGTCTCTTTTTTTTTTAGATTAGATTAGATTAGATTACAGTGTGGAAACAGGCCCTTCGGCCCAACAAGTCCACACCGACCCGCCGAAGCGAAACCCACGCATACCCCTACATTTACCCCTTACCTAACACTACGGGCAATTTAGCATGGCCAATTCACCTAACCTGCACATCTTTGGACTGTGGGAGGAAACCGGAGCACCCGGAGGAAACCCACACAGACACAGGGAGAACGTGCAAACTCCACACAGTCAGTCGCCTGAGTCGGGAATTGAACCCGGGTCTCTGGCGCTGCGAGGCAGCAGTGCTAACCACTGTGCCACCGTGCCGCCCACTTCTTGATGGTATTTTGGAGATGAAGTTTAGCCAAGGATACAATCAATGGTTCAACAGCTTCTGAAGAAATAACACAGTTAGGTCCAATTCTCCGAGGAGAAAGTGAGGTCTGCAGATGCTGCAGATCAAAGTTGAAACTTTATTGCTGGAACAGCACAGCAGGTCAGGCAGCATCCAGGGAACAGGAGATTCGTCGTTTCGGGCACAGGCCCTTCTTCAGGAATTCCTGAAGAAGGGCCTGTGCCCGAAACGTCGAATCTCCTGTTCCCTGGATGCTGCCTGACCTGCTGTGCTGTTCCAGCAATAAAGTTTCAACTCCAATTCTCCAACAGGTGACTATGGAAGCAATCACAAAGTAATGTCACTTTGGAGTGTCAATATTGCAGCACTCCCTCTGCAGTGCTGACCTCCAGCCTGGATCAGCTGGCAATAACTCTGGGGTTGAGTTAATGAGCTTCTGAATGAGTTTTATGCGCTCACCCCACAGCACAGAGATCATCCCAATGTAATCATCTGCCAATGTGCCAGTCCTGAACAGTGAGACAGATACCATTTTACTTCCAGAGAAAGTGCAGCCTGGGTTAATGCAAACTCAGTCTGGGTTTTGGGTTTCTGTCTGAAGGAGTGTAAAAGATGCACAAGTCCCTTTCCATTTGTTACAGTATAAAATCTGACACCATGAAAATTATCTTAAACAGAAACAAAGACAACAACTGAAGACTCGACAATGGAGTCTACTTCAGTGGACACAACAGTGGGAACCATCAGCTCAAAACCTACCCTGACATCCACTGACCAATCAACATCAGGAGGTAAGTGGTATACATTGTGACCTATCATGAGAACATATCCAACTTTAATTATTCTGTACAACTGTACACGATCCCTTCACCTGAAATTTGTCTTGCCCTACTTTTAATAGAGAGCATAACTGATTTACTGTAAAAAATTAAACTTCCAGAGATATGAATTTCTAAAGAAAAGCCAATGTTTAATAGAGCGAGCGATGGGAGCTAATTTATGAACATCAAGATAACTTTGAAACCAAGGAGGCAATAGCTAGAGTGGATACTCTCTGTGCTTGATGATGTTTAGGGGAATGAAGATCAGCCCGGAATACTATCAATGCTCCACTGCTTTAAGAGCAATAACACATTTAGATCAAATCCTCCCACAAGAGACCAGGGAAGCAATCACAAAGTAATGTCACTTTGGAGAGTCAATATTGTAGCACTACCTCTGCATTGCTGTCCTCCAACCTGGATCTGCTGGAAGTAACTCTGGGGTTGATTTGATGAGTTTCTGCCTGAGATTTTTGCGCTCACCATGGAGCACAGAGAGAGTCCCAATATAATAAGCTGCTAAAGTGCCTGTCCTGAACAGGGTGACAGTTACCATTTTATTCCCAGACAAAGTGCACCGGACACCTGTGTTTTAGTGTGAAGTAGTTCGGATTGCTCCAGAACGTAAGGGCATAAGTGACAGCAGGAGGATGAGGCCATTCAGCTCATCTAGCCTGTTGTATCAAAAATGAAATTGTGCCTTCCTTTTTTTTAAGGCTAGTTCCCTGGACTCTTGCTGCAACACTTGATGTTATTAACATATAGAAATAATTTGATCAAATTCTTGAACACACTCAGTGACTGAGCCTTCTGCACTCAGTTGCATTGTGCGCACTGAAGACTCTTCGTTTTCATACCAAAAAAACATTTCTCCACCTCTTTGCCATGAATTTGTACAGAATGGTCCCTTGCCCTTCACTCCAGTGGAATTATCTTTCCAGTGTTGATCGAGTGGAAAGTATATCTGTCAGAATGTACGAATTGGGCTTTTCTGAAAGATGACGTGGCAATGTTGTCCTCCCTTAGCCAACCTACCGTGCAGCCTGGATTTGTGCAAGCTCAGTCTGGGTCTGGGGTTTCCGTCTGGAGGAGTGTAAGAGATGTTCAATTCCCTTTCCGTTTGTAACAAATGGAAATTGACATCAACCCATAGCATTGAACAGAATGTCATTCTGATGTGGAAACAGGATGAAATGAATGAAAAAATGTATTCAGTATAAAACCTGACACTATGAAATTTATCTTAAACAGAAACAAAGACAACTGAGACAATGGTGTCTACATCAGTGGACACAACAGTGACAACTATCGGCTCAAATCCTACCCTGACATCCACGGATCCTTCAATATCGGGAGGTGAATGGCAGACATTGTGATCTTTCGTTAGAACATATCGAACGTATATCCAATTTTTAGCTAGAATGGATACTCTCTCTTATTGATGAAGTAGCATAGCACAGGATACAATCAATGGTTCAACTGCTTTTAGGACAATAACATAGTTAGATGCAATCCTCCCTGACATCTACTGATATGTCAACATCAGAAGGTAGATTGCAGACGTTGTGACCTATAGTTAGAACATATCCAACTGTAATTTTTCTCTGAGAGATTGGTTAACGATCACTTCACCTGCAATTTGTCTTGCCCTACTTTTAATAGTGAGCCTAACTGATTTAATGTAAACAATTAAACTTCCAGAGGGAGGAGTTTCTGAGGTATCGCCAGTGTTAAACAGAGCAAGCGATGGGAGCCAATTTATGAACATTATGTTTTCTTGGAAAACAAGGAAGAATGAGAGAGAATAGATACACTTTCTTCTTGATGATGTTTAGGGAATGAATATCAGCCCAGGACACTATCAACGTTTCAATTGCTTTTGGGCCAATAACGCAGTTAGATTCAATCCTCCCACAAGAGACCATGGATGGAATCACAAAGTAATATCACTTTGGAGAGTCGATATTGCAGCACTCCATCTGCACTGGGCCCCTTCAGCCTGGACCTGCTGACAGTAACTCTGGGGTTGGGTTCATGAGCTTCTGACTGAGATTTGTGCAGTCACATCACAGCACAGAGAGAGTCCCAGTGTAATAAGCTTGCCAATGGGCCTTTCCTGAACATTGAGACAGATACCATTTTACTTCCAGACCAAGCGTACTGGAGATGCGCGTTTTAGTGTAAAGCAGTCAGGATTGCTACATGACCGTAAGAGCATAAGTAACAGTAAGAGGATGAGGCCTTCAGCCCATTTAGCCTCTTCCAACAGAATTAAAATTGCGCCTTACCTGTTTTCAATGCTCGTTCCCTGGACACTTGCTGCAGCAATTGATGCGATTAACATTTCGATATATTTTGATCATATTCTTGAACACACTCAGTGACTGAGCCTTCTGCACTCAGTTGCATTGTGCGCACTAAAGACTCATCATTTTCAGACTAAAATACATTTCTCCTTGTTGTTATCCTGAATTTATCGAGAACGTGCTGTTCTTCTTGACCTCACTCCAGTGGAATTATCTTTCCAGTGTTGATCCAGTGGAAAGTATGAAAGAATGTTAGACCCGGTCTAGGTCAGAGGAGTGTAAGAGATGCACAACTTCCTTTCCGTTTGTAACAAATGGAAATTGACATCAAACCGTAGCATTGAACAGAATGTCATTCTGATGTGGAAACAGGATGAAATGATTGAAAAAACTGCATTCAGTATCAAATCTTACAACATGAAACTTATCTTAAACAGAAACAAAGACAACTGAGACAATGGAGTCTACATCAGTGGACACAACAGTGACAACCATCGGCTCAAATCCTACCCTGACACCCACTGATCCGTCAACATCAGGAGGTAAATGACAGACATTGTGACTTATCGTTAGAACATATCCAATTGTAATTTGTCTCTGAGAGACTGGTACACGACCACTTCACCTGCAATTTGCCTTGCACTAATTTTAATTCAGTGCATGACAAATTTATTGTAAACAATTAAATGTCCAATGGGACGAGTTTCTGAAGTATAGCCAATGTTTAACAAAGCAAGTGATGGGAGCCAATTTATGAACATCAAGATCACTTAGAAAACAAGGGAGAAATATGTGGAATTGATACTGTCTCTTCTTGATGGTATTTTGGAGATGAAGTTTAGCCAAGGATACAATCAATGGTTCAACAGCTTCTGAAGCAATAACACAGTTAGATCCAATTCTCAAACAAGTGACTATGGAAGCAATCACAAATTAATGTCACTTTGGAGTGTCGATATTGCAGCACTCCCTCTGCAGTGCTGACCTCCAGCCTGGATCTGCTGGCAGTAACTCTGGCGCTGAGTTAATGAGCTTCTGACTGAGTTTTATGCGCTCACCCCACAGCACAGAGATAGTTCCATTGTAATAAGCTGCCAATGTGCCTGTCCTGAACAGTGAGACAGATACCATTTTACTTCCAGAGAAAGTGCAGCCTGGATTAATGCAAACTCAGTCTGGGTTTGGGGTTTCTGTCTGATGGAGTGTAAAAGATGCACAAGTCCCTTTCCATTTGTAACAGTATAAAATCTGACACCATGAAAATTATCTTAAACAGAAACAAAGACAACAACTGAGGACTCGACAATGGAGTCTACTTCAGTGGACACAGCAGTGGGAACCATCGGCTCAAAACCTACCCTGACATCCACTGATCAATCAACATCAGGAGGTAAGTGGCAGACATTGTGACCTATCATGAGAACATATCCAACTTTAATTATTCTGTACAACTGTACACGATCACTTCACCTGCAATTTGTCTTGCCCTACTTTTAATAGAGAGCATAACTGATTTACTGTAAAAAATTAAACTTCCAGAGATATGAATTTCTAAAGAAAAGCCAATGTTTAATAGAGCGAGCGATGGGAGCTAATTTATGAACATCAAGATAACTTTGAAACCAAGGAGGCAATAGCTAGAGTGGATACTCTCTGTGCTTGATGATGTTTAGGGGAATGAAGATCAGCCCAGAATACTATCAATGCTCCACTGCTTTAAGAGCAATAACATATTTAGATCCAATCCTCCCACAAGAGACTACGGAAGCAATCAAAAAGTAATGTCACTTTGGAGAGTCAATATTGTAGCACTACCTCTGCATTGCTGTCCTCCAACCTGGATCTGCTGGAAGTAACTCTGGGGTTGATTTGATGAGTTTCTGCCTGAGATTTTTGCGCTCACCATGGAGCACAGAGAGAGTCCCAATATAATAAGCTGCTAAAGTGCCTGTCCTGAACAAGGTGACAGTTACCATTTTATTCCCAGACAAAGTGCACCGGACACCTGTGTTTTAGTGTGAAGTAGTTCGGATTGCTCCAGAACGTAAGGGCATAAGTGACAGCAGGAGGATGAGGCCATTCAGCTCATCTAGCCTGTTGTATCAAAAATGAAATTGTGCCTTCCCTTTTTTTTAAGGCTAGTTCCCTGGACTCTTGCTGCAACACTTGATGTTATTAACATATAGAAATATTTTGATCAAATTCTTGAACACACTCAGTTACTGAGCCTTCTGCACTCAGTTGCATTGTGCGCACTGAAGACTCTTCGTTTTCATACCAAAAAAACATTTCTCCACCTCTCTGCCGTGAATTTGTACAGAATAGTCCCTTGTCCTTCACTCCAGTGGAATTATCTTTCCAGTTGATCGAGTGGAAAGTATATCTGTCAGAATGTACGAATTGGGCTTTTCTGAAAGATGACGTGGCAATGTTGTCCTCCCTTAGCCAACCTACCGTGCAGCCTGGATTTGTGCAAGCTCAGTCTGGGTCTGGGGTTTCCGTCTGGAGGAGTGTAAGAGATGTTCAATTCCCTTTCCGTTTGTAACAAATGGAAATTGACATCAACCCATAGCATTGAACAGAATGTCATTCTGATGTGGAAACAGGATGAAATGAATGAAAAAATGTATTCAGTATAAAACCTGACACTATGAAATTTATCTTAAACAGAAACAAAGACAACTGAGACAATGGTGTCTACATCAGTGGACACAACAGTGACAACTATCGGCTCAAATCCTACCCTGACATCCACGGATCCTTCAATATCGGGAGGTGAATGGCAGACATTGTGATCTTTCGTTAGAACATATCGAACGTATATCCAATTTTTAGCTAGAATGGATACTCTCTCTTATTGATGAAGTAGCATAGCACAGGATACAATCAATGGTTCAACTGCTTTTAGGACAATAACATAGTTAGATGCAATCCTCCCTGACATCTACTGATATGTCAACATCAGAAGGTAGATTGCAGACGTTGTGACCTATAGTTAGAACATATCCAACTGTAATTTTTCTCTGAGAGATTGGTTAACGATCACTTCACCTGCAATTTGTCTTGCCCTACTTTTAATAGTGAGCCTAACTGATTTAATGTAAACAATTAAACTTCCAGAGGGAGGAGTTTCTGAGGTATCGCCAGTGTTAAACAGAGCAAGCGATGGGAGCCAATTTATGAACATTATGTTTTCTTGGAAAACAAGGAAGAATGAGAGAGAATAGATACACTTTCTTCTTGATGATGTTTAGGGAATGAATATCAGCCCAGGACACTATCAACGTTTCAATTGCTTTTGGGCCAATAACGCAGTTAGATTCAATCCTCCCACAAGAGACCATGGATGGAATCACAAAGTAATATCACTTTGGAGAGTCGATATTGCAGCACTCCATCTGCACTGGGCCCCTTCAGCCTGGACCTGCTGACAGTAACTCTGGGGTTGGGTTCATGAGCTTCTGACTGAGATTTGTGCAGTCACATCACAGCACAGAGAGAGTCCCAGTGTAATAAGCTTGCCAATGGGCCTTTCCTGAACATTGAGACAGATACCATTTTACTTCCAGACCAAGCGTACTGGAGATGCGCGTTTTAGTGTAAAGCAGTCAGGATTGCTACATGACCGTAAGAGCATAAGTAACAGTAAGAGGATGAGGCCTTCAGCCCATTTAGCCTCTTCCAACAGAATTAAAATTGCGCCTTACCTGTTTTCAATGCTCGTTCCCTGGACACTTGCTGCAGCAATTGATGCGATTAACATTTCGATATATTTTGATCATATTCTTGAACACACTCAGTGACTGAGCCTTCTGCACTCAGTTGCATTGTGCGCACTAAAGACTCATCATTTTCAGACTAAAATACATTTCTCCTTGTTGTTATCCTGAATTTATCGAGAACGTGCTGTTCTTCTTGACCTCACTCCAGTGGAATTATCTTTCCAGTGTTGATCCAGTGGAAAGTATGAAAGAATGTTAGACCCGGTCTAGGTCAGAGGAGTGTAAGAGATGCACAACTTCCTTTCCGTTTGTAACAAATGGAAATTGACATCAAACCGTAGCATTGAACAGAATGTCATTCTGATGTGGAAACAGGATGAAATGATTGAAAAAACTGCATTCAGTATCAAATCTTACAACATGAAACTTATCTTAAACAGAAACAAAGACAACTGAGACAATGGAGTCTACATCAGTGGACACAACAGTGACAACCATCGGCTCAAATCCTACCCTGACACCCACTGATCCGTCAACATCAGGAGGTAAATGACAGACATTGTGACTTATCGTTAGAACATATCCAATTGTAATTTGTCTCTGAGAGACTGGTACACGACCACTTCACCTGCAATTTGCCTTGCACTAATTTTAATTCAGTGCATGACAAATTTATTGTAAACAATTAAATGTCCAATGGGACGAGTTTCTGAAGTATAGCCAATGTTTAACAAAGCAAGTGATGGGAGCCAATTTATGAACATCAAGATTACTTAGAAAACAAGGGAGAAATATGTGGAATTGATACTGTCTCTTCTTGATGGTATTTTGGAGATGAAGATTAGCCAAGGATACAATCAATGGTTCAACAGCTTCTGAAGCAATAACACAGTAAGATCCAATTCTCTAACAAGTGACTATGGAAGCAATCACAAATTAATGTCGCTTTGGAGTGTCGATATTGCAGCACTCCCTCTGCACTGCTGACCTCCAGCCTGGATCTGCTGGCAGTAACTCTGGCGTTGAGTTAATGAGCTTCTGACTGAGTTTTATGCGCTCACCCCATAGCACAGAAATAGTCCCAATGTAATAAGCTGCCAATGAGCCTGTCCTGAACAGAGTGACCGTTTCTATTTTATTTCCAGAGAAAGTGCACTGGAGATGTACATTTTAGTGTAAACCAGTCAGGATTGCGACACAATGTAAGTGCTAAAATGGCAGCAGGTGGATAACTACATTCAGGAGAAAGTGAGGTCTGCAGATGCTGGAGATCAGAGATGGAAATGTGTTGCTGGAAAAGCGCAGCAGGTCAGGCAGCATCTAGGGAACAGGAGAATCGACGTTTCGGGCATTAGCCCTTCTTCAGGAATGAGGAAAGTTGGTCCAGCAGGCTAAGATAAAAGATAGGGAGGAGGGACTTGGGGGAGGGGCGTCGGAAATGTGATAGGTGGAAAGAGGTCAAGGTGAGGGTGATAGGTCAGACTGGGGTGGGGGCGGAGAGGTCGGGAAGAAGATTGCAGGTTAGGAAGGCGGTGCTGAATTTGATGGATTTGACTGAGACAGGCTGGGGTGAGGGGAAATGAGGAAACTGGTGAAATCCGAGTTCATCCCTTGTGGTTGGAGGGTTCCTAGCCGGAAGATGAGGCGTTCTTCCTCCAACCGTCGTTTCGCTGTGGTCTGACGATGGAGGAGTCCAAAGACCTGCATATCCTTGGTGGAGTGGGAGGGGGAATTGAAATGTTGAGCTACAGGGTGGTTGGGTTGGTTGGTCCGGGTGTCTCAGAGGTGTTCCCTGAAACGCTCCGCAAGCAGGCGGCCCGTCTCCCCAATATAGAGGAGGCCACATTGGGTGCAAAGGATGCAATGGATGATATGTGTGGAGGTACAGGTGAATCTGTGGCGGTTATGGAAGTTTCCTTTGGGGCCTTGGAGGGAGGTGAGGGGGGAGGTGTGGGCGCAAGTCTTGCACCTCCTGCGGTTGCAGGGGAAGGTGCCGGGAGTGGAGGTTGGGTTGGTGGGGGGTGTGGATCTGACGAGGGAGTCACGGAGGGAGTGGTCTTTACGGAATGCTGATAGGGGAGGGGAGGGAAATATATCCTTGGTGGTGGGGTCCGTTTGGAGGCTGCGGAAATGGCAGCGGATGATGCGCTGTACATGGAGGTTAGTGGGGTGGTAGGTGAGGACCAGTGGGGTTCTGTCCTGGTGGCGGTTGGAGGGGCGGGGTTCAAGGGCGGAGGATCGGGAAGTGGAAGAGATGCGGTGGAGGGCATCGTCGACCACGTCGGGGGGGAAATTGCGGTCCTTGAAGAAGGAGGCCATCTGGGATGTGCGCTTTTGGAACTGGTCCTCCTGGGAGCAGATGCGGCGGAGTCCTATTTAGCCTGTTCCATGAAAAATGAATTTGTTTCTTTCTTTTCTTCAATGCTAGTTCTCTGGATTATTGATGCAGCACTTGATGTTATTAACATATAGATATATTTTGATCATATTCTTGAACACACTGTGACTGAGACTTCTGCAATCAGTTGCATTGTGCGCACTAAAGACTCATCATTTTCAGACTAAAATACATTTCTCCTTGTTGTTGTCCTGAATTTATCAAGAACGTGCTGTTCTCCTCGACCTCACTCCAGTGGAATTATCTTTCCAGTGTTGATCCAGTGGAAAGTATGAAAGAATGTTGGACCCGGTCTAGGTCAGAGGAGTGTAGGAGATGCACAACTTCCTTTCCGTTTGTAATAAAATGGAAATTGACATCAAACCGTAGCATTGAACAGAATGTCATTCTGATGTGGAAACAGGATGAAATGATTGAAAAAACTGCATTCAGTATCAAATCTTACACCATGAAATTTATCTTAAACAGAAACAAAGACAACTGAGACAATGGAGTCTACATCAGTGGACACAACAGTGACAACCATCGGCTCAAATCCTACCCTGACACCCACTGATCCGTCAACATCAGGAGGTAAATGACAGACATTGTGACTTATCGTTAGAACATATCCAATTGTAATTTGTCTCTGAGAGACTGGTACACGACCACTTCACCTGCAATTTGCCTTGCACTAATTTTAATTCAGTGCATGACAAATTTATTGTAAACAATTAAATGTCCAATGGGACGAGTTTCTGAAGTATAGCCAATGTTTAACAAAGCAAGTGATGGGAGCCAATTTATGAACATCAAGATTACTTAGAAAACAAGGGAGAAATATGTGGAATTGATACTGTCTCTTCTTGATGGTATTTTGGAGATGAAGATTAGCCAAGGATACAATCAATGGTTCAACAGCTTCTGAAGCAATAACACAGTTAAATCCAATTCTCCAACAAGTGACTATGGAAGCAATCACAAAGTAATGTCACTTTGGAGTGTCAATATTGCAGCACTCCCTCTGCAGTGCTGACCTCCAGCCTGGATCTGCTGGCAGTAACTCTGGCGTTGAGTTAATGAGCTTCTGGGAGAAAGTGAGGTCTGCAGATGCTGGAGATCAAAGTTGAAACTTTATTGCTGGAACAGCACAGCAGGTCAGGCAGCATCCAGGGAACAGGAGATTCGACGTTTCGGGCACAGGCCCTTCTTCAGGAAGAAGGGCCTGTGCCCGAAACGTCGAATCTCCTGTTCCCTGGATGCTGCCTGACCTGCTGTGCTGTTCCAGCAATAAAGTTTTAATGAGCTTCTGACTGAGTTTTATGCGCTCACCCCACAGCACAGAGATAGTCCCAATGTAATAAGCTGCCAATGAGCCTGTCCTGAACAGAGTGACCGTTTCTATTTTATTTCCAGAGAAAGTGCACTGGAGATGTACATTTTAGTGTAAACCAGTCAGGATTGCGACACAATGTAAGAGCTAAAGTGGCAGCAGGTGGATAACTACATTCAGCCTATTTAGCCTGTTCCATGAAAAATGAATTTGTTTCTTTCTTTTCTTCAATGCTAGTTCCCTGGATTATTGATGCAGCACTTGATGTTATTAACATATAGATATATTTTGATCATATTCTTGAACACACTGTGACTGAGACTTTTGCACTCAGTGGCATTGTGTACACAAAAGGTGGATCATCTTCTGACTAAAAACATTTCTCCTTGTTGTTGTCCTGAATTTATCGAGAACATGTTGTTGTCCTTGACCCCACTCCAGTGGAATTATCTTTCCAGTGTTGATCCAGTTGAAAGAATATGTGTCAGAATGTGCAAATTGTGCTTTTCTGAAAAATGACATGTGGCACTGTAGGCGAAAGTGGGTACTGCAGATGCTGGAGATCAGAGTCAAGATGAGAGTGGTGCTGGAAAAACACAGCAGGTCAGGCAGCATCTAAGGAGCAGGAAAATCGACATTTCAGGCAGGCGACCTTCATATCTTTCCAATGTTGATCCAGTAGAAAGTATGAATGTTAGAATGTGCAAATTGGCCTTTCTGAAAGATGACATGTGGCACTGTAGTCCTTCGTCAGCCAACCTACTGTGCAGGCTGGATTTGTGCAAGCTCAGTCTGGTCTGGGGTTTGAGACATGCTCAACTCCCTTTATGTTTATAACAAATGGAAATTGAAATCAAACCATAGCGTTGAACAGAATATGATTCTGATGTGGAAACAGAATGAGATGTGTAAAGAAAATGTATTCAGTATAAAACCTGATACCAACATTTTTTTGAACAGAAACAAAGACAACCATTCAGCACACAACAAGGAAATCCACGCCAGTGGACACAGCAGTGACCCCCAGCAGCCTAAAGCCTACCCTGACATCCACTGACGAATCAATATCAGGAGGTAAGTGGCAATCATTGTGACCTATCGTTAGAACATATCCAACTGCAATTATTGTCTGAGCGATTGGTACACGATCACTTCACCTGCAATTTGTCTTGCCCTAATTTTAATAGAGAGCATAACTGATTTATTGTAAACAATTAAAGTTCCAGAGTGAGGAGTTTCTTAAGTATAATCAATGTTTAATAGAGTGAGCAATGGGAGCCAATTTATGAACAGCAAGACTACTTAGAAAACAAGGAGGGAATAGGTAGAATGGATACTCTTTCTTATTGATTATATTTACGGAATAAAAATTAGCTCAGAACACTGTTGAATGTTCAACTCCTTTTGGTCCAATAACACAATTCAATGCACTTCTCCCACACGGGACCACAGAGCAACCACAAAGTAATGTCACTGCAGAGAGTCGATACCCGTGACAGTGCAGCACTCCCTCTGGCCTCCAGCATAGATCTGCTGGCAGTAGGTCAGAGGTCGACTTGATGAGCTTCTGACTGAGTTTTGCATGCTTACCACTGAACACAGAGAGAATCCCAATGTCACATCTTGATTGAAGAGGACAGAAATAGATACATCCACCCCTTTCAATTTGGAGCAAACATTTCAGCAGATGACAGGGTGTCATAGAATGGGGCGATTTCAGATGGAAATACATTTGGAAGAGTTGAGAAGAAGGTGTAAACCTCAGCCAACTGGTATTATATTTCACAGGAACATCACCAACAGGACAGGTGTCAACATTAACCAGCAGTCCAGAGCATTCAACCACATCTGCAGAGACTTCAATGTCAAGAAGTAAATAGGAGACATTATGACATATTTGTGCTGCATTTTTAATTGTTAATGGAGCAGGAAAGAATTTGAAAATTGTTTTCCTACAGAGCAGTTCTTGATCTGGCATATGTGGGAAAAATAGTCGATTTTAAATGTACTGCAGGGAGAATAGAACAGAAAATGTACTTTCACCAATTTATGGCTCCTGATACCTTTATTAAGCTTGCAAAGGAGCCTGTCCCGAACCGATTGACAGTTACATTTTTGTTTCCAGTGAAAGTACAACAGACCTTTGCCTTTACAATGCCTTTAGTACAAATCCGTCGGGATTGCTGCAGAATGTAAGAGCATAACGGATAGCAGGAGGATGAGGCCATTCAGCCCATGTAACCTATTCCATCAAACATGAGAGGATGCCATATCCTTCTTCATAGTCTTGAATATACTAAGTGAATATACCCTCGTGCACTCAGTTGGATTGTGTACACCAAAGATTCATCATCTTCTGAGTGAAAACATTTCTCCTTGTCTTTGTCCTGAATTTGTACAGAATGTTCCCTTATCCTTGACCCCACTCCAGTGGAATTATCTTTCCAATGTTGATCCAGTGGAAAGTATGAATGTTAGAATGTGCAAGTTGGGCTTTTCTGAAAGATGACATGTGGCACTGTAGTCCTCCCTCAGCCAACCTACTGTGCAACCAAGACTTGCTCAAGTTCAGGCTGGGTAAAAACAATGACTGCAGATGTTGGAATCCAGACTCTAGATTAGAGTGGTGCTGGAAAAGCACAGCAGTTCAGGCAGACATCCGAGGAGCAGTAAAATCGACGTTTCGGGCAAAAGCCCTTCATCAGGAATACAGGCAGAGAGCCTGAAGGGTGGCGACTTATCTCTGTTTGTAACAAGCAGAAAAAGACAATAGACTATAGAGTTCAACAGCATGTGATTCTGATGTGGAAACAGGCCGAACTGAATAAAGAACATCTATTCAGAATAAATCTGACACAATTAACATGATTTTAAACAGGACCAAAGCCAACAAGTCAGCACTCAACTAGAGAATCTACATCAGTGGACACAACAGTGACAACCATCGGCTCAAATCCTACCCTGACACCCACTGATCCGTCAACATCAGGAGGTAAATGGCAGACTTTGTAACTTGTAGTTTCAACATATCCAACTGAAATTATTCTTTGAGATTGATACGTGATCACTAAACCTGTTTACCTGCTAAGTGTAATGCCCAATTTTAACACAGTGTGTAACTAATTTACTGTAAACAATTAAAATTTCAGAGGGAGGGATTTCTGAAGTGTAGCCATTGTTTAATAGAGCGAGCATTGGGAACCAATTTATGAATAGCAAGATCACTTAGAAAACTTAGAAAATAGCCAGAATGGATAATCTCTTTTACTGAAAATGTTCACTGTCGAGGGTTCATCTCCTTTTGATCCAATAACACAATTTCATCCAAACCTCCCAAGCAAGAGCACAGAAGCAATCACAAAGTAATGTCACATCAGAGAGTCGATACCTGAAACAGTGCAGAGCTCCCTCTGCGTTGCTGAGAGCCAGCTTGGATCTGGTGGCAGGGACTCTGGGGTAAACCTGATGAGTTTCTGAGTGAGATTTACATGCTTACAGCTGAGCACAGAGAGAATCCCAATGTAACAATTTGATTGAGGAGATAAGAAAGAGATGCATCCTTTCATGCTGATGCAAACATTTGAGCAGGTGTTACAATGTCATTAAATCAGGGAGTTCTGGTGTCAATGCAGTTGAAAGTGTTAACCAGAAAATGTAAACCTCAACAAACGAATGCGATATTTCACAGGAATGTCACCAACAGGACAGGTGTCAACAGGTCAATCAATGTCAACTGATGGAACAACATTCACCAATAGTCCAGATGTTACCACCACCTCTGCACAGTTCTCAACAACAGGAGGTAAATGGGAGATATTGTGTCCTCTGGCTGGTTTTTAATTGGTTTGGCTGGGAACATCTTAGAGTGCATTTTAAAATAGTATTCCAAGAAGGCAGTGCCGGGTCAAATGCTTCTGTGATTGTATATTAGTTTCAAATAACCTGCAGACCATGGCGAAGGTACAATCCCTTTAACTTGTTAATGGCTCTTTAATCTCTTTAAGGAGCTTGTGATGTTTTCTCTCTTGAACAGAGTGAAGTTTTCAACTTGGAGAAAGTTTAGCCGACTAGAATCTCATAGTAACAGCTATTGGGGTTGCTGTGGAAAATATGAAATAGGAGCAGAAGGCCTTTCAGTTCTTTCATCCTGCTACACTATTTAATGCACTCATAGCTAATCTCCATCAACACCATTTCCCTGCACTACTCCATATCCCTCAATGCTTTTAATACACAGAAATATACTGTGCTCAGTCCTGAGCTTACTGAATGGCTGAGCTTCCATTTGGCTCTATGGCAGTACTTTCTAAAGAGTCAGCATTGTCTGAGTGTAGAAGTTCCTTTTCATCCATGTCCTAAATGGCATGCACCTCCTTCTGTGATTGTGTGCCCTGATTTCAGTCCTCACAACAAGGTAAATCTTCTCTTCAGCATCAATCCTGTTGGTCCCTGCTAAAACGTTTCATGTTAGAATGAACAGAAGGTTTTATGAATTTTATGGGGTGATCTGTTGCTGGATCAAATATTGGACTTTGTGTTGGTTCTCATGGCCACCTTGTTCCTCCCTTATCCTCCTGACCATATTATGAGTTGTCTTCTCTTCTTGGCAGACATTAGGCAGCCCCTTACATGTCATCTGCCTGTCTTTGCTCTGAATTCAGGATGGCAGCTCCTGCCTACTTTGTATTGTAACTGAGGCTGCCTCTTGCCCAATCATCCCATTTACATTTGAAAATAAGTTTGAATATGCAGGGTAGTTCAGGGACCCGGAATTCTACTGTGTCAAATTTCCAATCCTCCTTTGAAAGTCTGGCCCATTTTTCCAAAACATCAACCAGTTCACTGTTAACCAGTTAATATATCTGACAGTCATTCAATGCGAACACTCCAATTTGCTAGTTGCCAATGTCAAGGAATGTGCCCCAGCTAAGAAGTTTCTCTGCTGTGAAAGGGCTAAAATGATTAGACGCTTATTTAGTCACATGATCAATGTTCCTTTTTCCCAAAACAGGAAGTAAATTACCAAAGGAAGTTTTAATTGATTGGAATGTGTTTCTGGTATGTTTTTAGTGTGATTTTAAAAAAAGCAGAACAATGAAGCATTATTTAAGTCAACTTACTCCTGCCTAGACTGAGAGATGGAGCCTTAAAGTAAATTTAAATCATGAAATAATCACCATTTCCAGTTCGATTATCCGAACGAGACTGGCAGGGTGTACTGTATTTTGTTCAGATAAGAGATCGTTCAGATAACTGGTCTGATTGGAAACAAGCAGTAATTTGAGTGCTGGTTATCCAAAATGCCTCTGTTATCTGGCACTACGCGCTATAATGCCGTTTACCTGATAACTGATCCGATCATAAACAAGTGGTAATTTATGAGTGCCGGTTATTGAACATGCTTCGGTTATCTGGCAATACACGCCACAATGTCATTTAACTGATGACTGAATGCTGAGTTGCCTAATGCGGTTTTTACATGATCTTGAGATCTTGTTTGCATAATCGGAACTTTGGATAATTGATGTCCGGATAATCGAGGTTGAGTTGAATATCTGCTACAATCCTTCCTGAGGGAACTGAACCTGGTGTTGCAGAGGTTGTGCAACTTACATGCTGTACGCACACAGTTGATTCTTTACCAATTTTACACTAGCATTGGCTAGAAATCACCAAAGATGATCTGAATGGATTTTGATGTATGAAAATAATTTCTTGCAATATCTTGTTTGGTCAAAAAATTTAAGGAATTGACAACTATTAACAGATACCAAGAAAAATTTAACAAGCATTCACTCACCCGAATTATGCTGAACAGGCTCCCATATGACTCAACATACGTCACTTGGAGGGTTGAGTTCATGGATGACCAGGGTTTTAATAGGAACCAGTCTAGCCACAGCTGATGTAGTGAGTTTGTGGAACATAATATCAAAAACATTGCTGAGGTCACATTGGGGTGTTCACTGTCATGAAGAGCATCCATAGGGAAAATACAGAGTGTAATAACTCAGGAAACCTGACTGGAAAGGAACATCATTTGTTGTTGAACACTAAAACTGAGCAGTTACTTGTGGTTTACATTGGCTAGTGCAAGCCTAAGACAGACAGTTCTGCAGATCCATCCCTGGGCCTGCTTTCTACTATTTTCTGATCAACCTATTCAGCGATGTTAATACACACCACTAGAGCAGGTGGTTACTTGAGCTCAGGACTCCTGGTCCAAAGGCAGGGACACCACCACTGTAGTGATTGTAATGAGCTTATCAGGCAGACCTTTAGAATATAAGTGCCTTCATTATGGTTGTTAATCTGTTTTATTGAGAGACCCCTGGCTGACAGATGTGAACAGGAGTGCCAGAGGTTCTATTCACTCTGAGAGCTGGCTTTGAGGAAGCCAGTTCAGTGTCAAGTACTATGAACATCGAAATAAAGGGTGACTTGGTGATGGGGTACCAGTCTCTGTGGAGTTTATTCAACCACCATACCACAATAGCTAAGCTCGGGTGTGTATTCTTTTCAGTTTTCCTTGTTTGTCCAACACAACCAAATGGCTTCACTGTGACTATCAAATCACTGTGACTTCTGTTTTGTTTTTAACTGTTAGCTGCCACTTGGGTCTGCTTTATAAAGGGCTCAGGTGATGAGTTCCTGCCAGGTAGGCTGTTCGTAATGGAGCTCATAATTAATAAGCTATACCAGGCAATTATTTAGCAATTCCCCATGAGCCTTGTAAGGGTTATCACAGAGAGAAACCATTGGAACAGAATCACAAAATTGTACAATACAGAAGGAGGCCATTTGTCGCATCATGTCTGCACTGGCTTTCCATGAGAAAAAGTTATCTTGTGCTTCTTGACCACCTTATCCCACATTCTTGTAACCCTGCTCATTCTTCCTTTTTAGATAATGATCAATTCCTTCTTAAAAGCCTTAATTTAATCTGCCTTCACCACATTCAGGAGTGCACTGCAGATCTTAACCACTCTCAAAGTGAAGAAGTTTTTCTCTACTCTAAAGAAGAAACATCTCTACACTAAAGAAAACAGTCTCAACTCTCTGATATGACTGAAATTTGTCATCTCTGGAAGCTTTCTCTACTGTTTCTCACTGAGATGAGGGTTGGTAGCCAGATTAGATAACTGGCAAAATAACCTGTGGAAAGATGAGAATTTTTTTTTGATGTGACATGGAGTGTGTAGCCTGAAAGTGTCATGGAAGCATATTCAATCAGGCATTTCAAAAAAGACATGCAGAATCTTACTGTTTTTGGCAAATTCAGCTTCATCGAGTTTCATGGAGGGTTACTCTGCATGAGGTCTATTAAGTTTTCTCATCAAATTTACCTCATTACCTATGCATCCTGCCCATATGGCACCCCTCTGTCCAAGTTTAGCCCCATCTTACCATCCACTGTAGCCTGAACACCTCTCCACTGCTGGGATTTATTGAAATGGACTACCATTCCTATCCCTCATGCTATCCTTTCAAGACCACTATGCACTGGGAAAAATACTGTCAGTCCAAAGATGCCCTGTATGGTTCCTGACAATTGTCACACAAATGAAGGAAAAGTGGCATCTGTTTTGTGTCCAGAGATCTAGTGGACTGAGTCATATGGAATGGGATGTCCTCATCTTTAATGGAGGCTACCACAGCAGACCATGCCCAGCCCGATCCAAGGTTGAGACCTGGGTGAGTGCAGTCTCAGTCATCTGGAAGAAAGCCCATTGTTGGGGAGAGATGTCAAAGAGGAGTCTCCAATTCTGTGTTCAGCAATACAAGTGTGGGAGAGGTCAGATATTGCTCTGAATCTGTCCTTTCCCGCCTTGATCCATAGACGTAAGAATTCATTTGAGCTGACTTTATCATTATGTAGATTTGATTATTTAGGTCGGAAAGCTGTGATTTTTTATTTTCTTGCTTTCAAGCTGGTGCTGCTTTGAGGTCACCTGATAACCATTTGTCATTCAGTCCTTTCTTGCCAATGGATGGGAGCTCCTCTCCATTACCTACGTCCTAGTCGGTTACTGCAGCTAAAAATCTTTTCCACCATATATATGTGCCAACTACGAATCCACAGGCAGCCATCTTTGGCCACGGGCTAGCCCTACAATAACATCCTCTATGACCTTGGACTATGTGCCAAGCTGCCCTATATCTTAAGGCATCAACTCTGGTACTAGCAACTGTTCTTCCAACCTCTGCTATCTATTCTCCCACTTCTTGAACTGTCTTTTAATGATGCACATCAGCACAATCAATACAATGAAATAACAATGTACCACGCCCACCAGGTAACATAACAATCCATGGATAGATTTGGGTATTTAGGTGCCAGTCCCACGTTCAGTCCCACCAACTAGGTTCTCTCAGGATCTTGTCTGCTTCATCTGCATGAATCTTGATCTCCTTAGTGTGTTCAGACTACTTGTAGATGATTTCTTTAGCCTCCTTAATAATGCAAACCCAATCTGCTGTCAGGTGGGGAGTAGGTGACAGTTTAGTGGCAACATACTATAATATCTATTAGTCTGTGTCCACAGAATGGACCTCGAGATCATCCTTAAGCATGAAGTCTTTCCCAGTCATGGGTGGGTTTGTTCATTAACAATAAAGTCCCCAGTTATATTGTTGTTGACAATATTATATCCCAGTAGATGGCGCTGTTTTCACCCTTTATGACAATAATCCCCTGCTGTGGCTAAATGATAAGTTGACCCAGTCAGTGCATACGTCAGAAAAGACTGTTTTCACTAATTAAATAGACAGTGTGCAATTCTGATAAGAGTCAAAGCCACAATTGGTAGTCAGTTTCTCTAGGCATGCCCAGTGATTTTCTCCACAGTGACACTGTGTCAAGTCACAGTGAGTTGGGTCTTTTTAGTGATATTCAGGTCTCCTTATATTATTTGCCTACATCGCCTTAGTGGTAGGTTGTCCTCATGTCTAGGCATTCGAAGCAATGCTTCCATGCAGCATCCCTTTTATCATCATCACGGGTGCCCAATACTCTACTGGCAAGGGTTCAATTCCTGAGGTGATCGAGGGGTATCTTCTCCCCTACCTCTAGCTCGTACTGATTATCGTCAATAACCAGCTTGTGTAAGTTACCCGTCTCTGCCTCGTGCTCTTCTTGTGATATGTTTCATAATCAAATCCTGAAGAGGTTTCAAAATATAGACAGCATCCAGAAGAACTTGAGAAGAGTCATGTCCGAACTAACTCATTTTCGTTTGGTCCTGATAACTGCTATATATGACCTTGTGCATCTTCTGCAGTTACTGGCACTTCCTCAAATGTTTGTGCCATTGCAGTAAGCATTGTACCTGCCTGATCAGCGTACCTATTACCTCATGCTGCGGGGTTGCTACCTTCAGATGTGTTTTAATCTTAATTACTACTGCTTCAGGCAATTTAGCTGCTTCTACCAAATCTTTAAACAGCTCTTTGTGTTCATGTGGCTCCCGAACGAGACGACATATTCTCACCAAGCCCGGGCCATCATATTGTCATGCACTACATCAAAAGCATACCTATCTCTGTAGATGCTGACTCTTTGACCCCCCCCCCCCCCCCCCAAGCTAATTTCAGTGCTGCTGTTAGGGCTTTTAATTCTGCGATTTGGGTTGCGTATCTACCATGTATCTGCCCTCCAGCCATCAAGTTTCCTTCAACATCTACCATTCAATCTGGCCAGAAAATGAAATCCAAAACATGATAACTTAAACATCAGGATACTGAAATTAAATATTTACTCAGGCGAAACACACTGCAGATAGTATCTTACTTTGAGGAAGGAGAAAATAAGATATGTCTTTTGACTTAATTTTTTCTTCATCAATGAACTTTAAATTTTTACAATGCTTTAAGAACAAATTTTAAATCAATATTTCGTAACACGTTTTTCTTTTACCTGACCACTGCTAGTTCCTTAAAGTGACATCACCTTAACCATACATGTTCCTAACTGGTACAGGCACACGCATACCTTACATTCCCGAAACACAAATTAAACTCAAAATATTCCCAGATTGCGAGCTCCAGGGAACGAAAACACACAAATTAGACTAGACACCATTTAACAACTAACAAATTAAGATACATATACACCAGACCAGAAAGAGTAAATCTTTGGTTTTGGGGCTACCGACACTCGCGTTCACATCCACACAGGAAAGACTTCTAATCTCGAACAAACACAAAAAGCTGGTCCTTCTCTCTCTCTGTCTGTCACATACTTATAAACACTTCCTTACTACCTTCCGATGTCAGGTTTTAACTTATTGTTTATCTTCATTCATAAAGAGAATGAGACGTACAATAGTTTCACATTTCAAATCCAGCAGTTATATGGCACACAGTCACAACAAAGCTGTTCACACCCATAAATCTCAGCTTGATAAATATCCACTGAACAAAGAATTTCACTTTTAATTTTGCATTCTGTCAAAATGCTAACTTTTAAGGCCATATTTTATTTGTTACTTGTTTCTTGTTACTATTCTACTTGCAAACTAGGTGGGTTTGTGAGGTTCCAATTAATTTTAATCATATGGTCAATCTGTTCAATAACACTTGCCTTTCTGCTGGGCTAAAAGGTTCTAAGTTAATTTTTTTCCTGTCCTGCTGATTCCCCTGCCTATCTCTTCAATGTTTAACTACAGCTCACAGAGGAGCTATAGGTGCGGGTCTTTCTGATTCATAGGATGGTAGGTCATCCCACCTCTTCCCGCCCCATGTCAATACAAGCCCATTTTGTTCTCTAACCCATTCCAGTGAATGTCATCATCCTCGCTGCCCTCTGAGTAGAGCGGGACATTGGTGCCTCCCCTACTGCAACCACTATCTGGCCTTTGGCTTTAAACTGTCACGTCTGATAGCCACCACCCTCACTGTTCTCGCCTGTCACCGGTTATATTACTGACAAGGGTTGTCTGAATTACAGCACCTTCTCATATTTATCTTGACCTTGTCCCTTCCACCAAGCTTTCTGCTCTGGTATCAGAGGGGTCTGGGTCATACCCCCTCCTGATCATATTCATGATCATATTCATGAAATCCAGCACACTTTGTTCTAAAGACCCTCTGGGCCCCATATTATTTTTCCTTTGTCCTTCAACATGATCCATTCTGGTCCCTTTTCAGCTGTCATGGTCTTATGCCTCCCTCAGCACGTTTTTCAACCGAGGTGTGCTGCTGTGGGGCTCAGTCCTCCCCAATACTGACTTTCCTCACGCCTTATCAGTCCTGCTGTAGGGCCTTCTCCTTCCTGGTGCACACTAGGTCAATTGATTGTCTACTGAACACAGCACGACACTCTTCTCCCTCTTAGTTCTTTTCATACTGCAACTTACAGCTAGCATTGACTATGGGGTTTGCCAACTAGGCAAAAGTGAGGACTGCAGATGCTGGAAATCAGAGTCTAGATTAGAGTGGGGCTGGAAAAGCACAGCAGGTCAGGCAGCATCTGAGGAGCAGGAAAATCAACGTTTCGGGCAAAAGCCCTTCATCAGGAATGAAGGCAGGGAGCCTCCGGGGTTTGCCCTATGCCTAACAAGGGTGGTATTATTAAATGTACTCACCCAATTAGGACCCACATTGTCGGTAATGGACCATTGCAGTACTTGCTTGCAGCACTAATTGTTGGGGAGAGAAATCACAGAGGAGTTCGGTGTCCAGCAGTACAAATGACTTTTATTCAGCAATGGAGGGTTTTCTGGGACTAATTCAGAAGATGCAGCAGATTCATCCCGAGGAAAAAGTAGCACGATACAGGGAGGATGAGACAACCCTGGCTGACTGAGGAAGTCAGAGATAGCATAAAAGCAACAGAGAAAGCTATCATGTGGCAAAGGGCAGTGGGAAACCAGAGGATTGGGAAGCTTACAAAGACCAACAGAGAACAACAAAAAAGAAATAAGGAGGGAGAAGATTAAAGATGAGGGTAAGCTAGCCAGTAAGAAGAGTTTCTTTATATATACTTGTATAAACAGGAAAAGAGAGACAAAAGTGGACTTTGGGCCGCTGGAAAATAACATTGGAGAGATAGTAGTGGGGAACAAGGAAATGGCTGAGGAACTGAATAATTTCTCTGTGTCGGTCTTCACAGTGAAAGACATGAGTAATATCCCAAACATTCAAGAGAGTGAGGGGTTAGAGCTGAGAATGGTGGCCATCACCAAGGAGAAGGTGCTAGAAAAACTGAATGGCCTGAAGGTGGAAATAATCACTTGGACCAGATGGATTACACCCCAGAGTTCGAAGGGAGATAACTGAAGAGATAGAGAAGGCATTAGTGGTGATCTTTCAGGAATCGCTAGAATCAGGGAGGTTCCCACAGTACTGGAAATCATGAACAAAACCCACTGTTTAAGAAGGAAATAAGGCAAAAGACAGAAAATTATAGGCCGATTAGCCTAACCTTGGTCGTGGGTAAGATCCTGGAACCCATTGTGAAGGATGAGATTTCTGAATACATGTAAAATAGGGCAAAGTCAACATGGTTTCATCAAGGGGAGGTCATGCCTGACAAATCTGCTAGAATCCTTTGAGGAAGCAATGAGCAGGTTAGATCAAGGAGAGCCAATGGATGTTATCTATCTGGACTTCAAGAGGGCGTTTGACAACGTGCTGCACAGGAGGCCACTAAGTAAGATAATGGCCCCTTGGTGTTATAGGCAAGGTGCTAGCATGGATAGAAGCTTGGCTGTCTGACAGAAAGCACAGAGTGAGGAAAAAAGAAACCTGCTCAGGATGGCAGCTGGTGAGAAGTGGTGTTCCGCAAGGCTCAGTGTTGGGACCACAACTTTTCACTTTATACATTATAACAATCTTGATGAAGGAACTGAGGGCATTCTGGCTAAATTTATAGATGATACAAAGATAGAGGGACAGGTAGCATTGAGGAAGCAGGGAGGCTCCAGAAGGATTTGGACATGTTGGGAGAGTGGGCAAAGAAGATGCAAATGGAGTACAAACTGTGAGGTCAAGCATTTTGGTAAGAAGAATAGAGGAATGCACTATTTTCTAAATGGGGAGAAAATTCAGAAGTCTGAAGTGCAAAGAGACTTGGGGAGTTCTAGTCCAGGATTCTCTCAAGGTGAACTTGCAGGTTGAGTCAGTAGTTAGGAAGGCAAATGCAATGATGGCATTTATTTTGAGAGGGTTTGAATATAAAAGCAGAGATGTAGTTCTGAGGCTCTATAAGGCTCTGGTCAGACCACATTTGGAGTATTATGTGCAGATTTGGGCCCCATGTCTTAGGAAGGATGTACTGGCCCTGGAGCACGTTCAGAGGAGGTTTACAAGAATTGTCCCAGGAATGAACAGATTAACATATGAGGAACATTTCAGGACTCTGGGTCTATACTCTTTGGAGTTTAGAAGGATGAGGGGATCTAATTAAAACATACAGAACACTGAATGGCCTGGACAGAGTAGATGTTGGGAAGATGCTTCCATTGGTAGAAGCACACAGGGGGCTAACACCTTTAACACATTATCTGGGCTGACACCAATTGTTAACGTTAACCTGGAATGTAACTTTTAAAAAAAGGTTTTGCGATTTACATATGAAAGTAATGAAACTAACATGGTCATTCTAACAGATGAGAGACTTAACAAATAATCAAGGTATTTTTCAATGTATAATTTCAGTTACATCACACTGTAAACTTTTCCTATAAATTCTGTGTCTTACAATTGTGTACTCCACAACCACCTGATGAAGGAGCAGCGCTCCGAAAGCCAGTGCTTCCAATTAAACCTGCTGGACTATAACCTGGTGTTGTGTAATTTTTAAAATTGGTAGAAGAGACTAGGGTCTGAGGGCACTGCCTTAGAGTAAAGGGAAGACCTTTTAGAACGGAGATAAGGAGAAACATCTTCAGCCAGAGAGTGGGGAATCAATGGGATTCACTGCCACAGAAGGCTGTGGAGGCCATTTCATTGACTATATTTAAGACTGAGATAAATAAGCTCTTGAGTATAAAGGGGATCAAGGGGTACAGGGAGAAAGCAGGAGAAAGTATCTGAAAAACATATCAGTCATGATTAAACGGCAGAGCAGAGTTGATGGGCTAAATGGCCTAATTTATGTTCCTATGTCTTATGGTCTTATTTAGAGCTTTTTTAACACACATGTGGAAGCTTTTATGTGCTTAGCATGGCTCAGATTGGAGGTCAGTGACACTCTACCTTTCCCCATAAAGTATAGGATAATTATACATATCATGTTACAATGGTTACATACAACATTGACATCAGTGCTTGCCATATCCTGTCTGACCTAGATATCCAATCCTGTGAAAGCACGATCAATGGTGGACAATGATCTCATGATAGTTACCAGACATTGTTATCATCAGGCCTTGGGATCTTACAACATACCCCATGAATTTACATTCCAATGTTAATGGTTATACTCTTTCAGAGATATTTGCCAGAAATGCTTATCTCTAAGGACTGTTCAAAATCTGTTATTCATTGTATTCATTGTTTTCATTATCAAATTTTGTTACTCAACTTGTATTTTCAACTGTCCTAATCATAGAAGATACAAAAAGATGTTTATTCCTACTAATTGCTATCAAATTCATATAACAGTTCGAGTATAAAGTTACTTATATATAACATTATATGGTTATAGCTAATGTCAGAGTTTTTTAGCCATTGAGTTATCAGCAGCTTCTGTCCCACCTGAACTTGCAATGTTGAACACTTGCCCTCCATCTTGTAGCTGCGATTATAAAGCTTTCTATTCACATGCTGTCTGTAAGTGTGTTTTAAACAGCAGAATGCTTCTAAGATGACATTTACTGTCTGTATTCTAAACATGTCCACAGTAACTAGTTCACTGAATAAGCCAACACCTATTTAAATTCCAGTAATAAGACTGAAGCTCAATCACTTTCCCAGCTCAAGAATCTTATCTGAATTTCTAAGGTTTTACATATCTCTGAACTTCCCGCTTTGATCCTTAGGTTGGGAAGCTGCCATTGTTTATTTTCTCAAATTCAAGCTGGTGCACTTTCGAGGTCATCTGCTTACCCATTTGTCATTCAGTTCCTCCGTGCCAATGGGATGGGGGCTCCTCTCCACCATCGATAGCCATTTGTATTAAAGGAATTCAAATAAATCTCTTCATGTTATGTGGAGATTGCACTTCTGAATTTCTCAATACTCAATTACCTAAAGAGTCTCCATTATTGTGGCACCATACTTTTGTTTTAATTCTAGCTGAACAACAAACTTTGGGCTGTCTGTTCCCAAACACCTGTGATTAGACTGCCTCTTAGAGATTCCTGCTGCTGTGAGATTGTACAGAACGTGCTGTATTTTAATTTGTAAGATTCTTTGTTCTATCTGTTACCTTGGGTTTATCTTCTTCTCAAAATCACTATTGTCCGAACTTATGATCTCACTTTAATTTTGAACTCAGCAAGCTAATTCAGTTAAAAACGAAAAGAACTGCCAATGCAGTAAGTCAGAAACAAGAACAGAAGTTTTTGAAAATGCTTAGAAAGTCTGGCAGCATCTATGAAGAGAAGTCAGAGTTAATGTTTTGGGTCTGGTGATCCTTCCTCAGAACCCTCTCTCATTCCAGAAACAAAACAGCTACCAATAGGGCAGAAAGAGTTATGATATCCCTGATATTCAGCACCACACCCTTTATGAGGAATGAACACTGATTTTGACCATCCCAAGTGGCTAGCTGACTGTGTATAAGCCACTGGACTGGTTATAGAGTCTGACAGCATAGAAACAGGCCCTTTGGCATACCATGGCATGGAAACCAATAAACAGCAAACCAAACTAATCCGTGCATTAGGACCATTGCCTACTATGCCCTGGCAGTTTAAGAGGTTATCCAGATGTCCAGATCTTCTTAAATGTTGTGAGAGTACCATCCTCTCAGGCAACATGTGCCATATTTCTACCATCCTCTGGGTGAAAATGTTTTCATCGATCTCCTCTAAACCATCAAGTCTTCACTTTAACTTTATGTCCTCTCAGCTTAAACATGTCTGCCATGGGGAAAAAATTCTCATGATCTACATACCTATACCTCTCAAAATTTTGCATACCTCAATTAGATCCTCCCCACTTACCATCCTTTGCTCCAGTGAAACAAATCCAGCCTATCCAGTCTCTCCTCGTAACAGAGAGCTTTCATCTCAGGCAACATCCTGGTGAAACTCTGCTGCACCCTCTCCAGTGAGATCACGTCCTTCTGATGAAGTAGTGACCAGAAGGGCACACAATATTCCATCTGTGGCCTAATCAATGTTTATAAAGCTGTAATAAGATTTCCTTGCTCCTACGTTCTGCGTCCGGACTAGCTTCTTGTATGTCTTCTTCACTACCCTGTCTACTCATGCTGACACCCTCAGAGATTTGCGGATTTGTACACCAAGATCCCTTTGTTCCTCAGTATTCCCGAGGGACCTATCATTCATTATGTATATCCTTCCCTTAATTAGGCCTCCCAAAATGCATTGCCTATATTGCATTCTATCTCCACATGTCCAAAGTGACTAGGCATCAAATGTTTCCATCTCTCTCTCTCTGTGTACTGAGTAGCACAAACTATCACTATTCTTGCAGTGACTAAGTAATTAAAGACAAACTGGCTGGGGAAGGGGGAGAATATTGATCAGGGGCTTTAAACTAAATAAGATCTGCTGTCCCATATGCTTCAGTTTTACATGGGGCAACATTGAACACCAGCTAAACCACCAGCCAACCTCTCCTTAATCAGATTTAATACTCAGAATAGCCATTTGTTCTGAATACATGAAACTTGATGTGAAAACAATGATATAAATCAGAGGAGAAAGGGGAGAGTCTTTATTGATATACCTTCAGAAAAACACAGAATGCTCCAAATACAGTGGAAGACTGTGTGCTTTCTATCCCTTTGGAAGATCCTAATGTACAAAGATCTGGAGTAGGCTATTTGGCCCTTCGAGCCTGTTCCGCCATTTAATAAGATCATGTGTGATTTGATTGCCCATTTGAGTCTACTTTCCCATTTTCGCTCATAATCTTTAACCTTATCAGAAACCTATCAGCCATGATTGAATGGCCGAGCATACTCGATGGGCCGAATAACCTAATTTCTGCTTCTATGTCTTATGGTCTACTGCCTTCCTCAACAAAGATTTATTCATTTCTACCCTAAATATATTCATGACTCTGCTTCCACCACTTTTTCAAGAGGAGAATTCCTGAGATTCACAGTCCTCTGAGGAAAGTATTTTACCTAATCTGTTTTAATGGACAATCTCTGATTTTTAAATAGTAGACTCCCAATTCTTGATTCTCCAAGAAAAGGAAATTTTGTCTCTACAATTACCTGTTCAGACCCCCTACATGTTTCAATCAAGTTGCCTCTGACTCTTCTATTCAAGTGGATAAAAACTTAGACTTTTCAACATCTCCTTAAAGACAACCCCTTTCCATTCCAGATATTAGTCTGGTAAACTTTCTCTGAACTGGTCCCTATACATTTTGATTCTTCTTTAAATAAGTTAATCAGCACTGTACATAGTGTTTCAGATGGGGTCTCACCAGTGCCCAGTATAATTGATTGGTATTGGACATTTCTCTTAACTTACTCTGCCAGGAACCACTGAACTTAGGCTTGACTTGACTGAGGGCTGTTGACAACCATAACAAGCTTCCTTGCTAAACACTATAGCAGTACAGATGTAATATTAGCTGAAAAATGTGTTGCTGGAAAACCGCAGCAGGTCAGGCAGCATCCAAGGAGCAGGAGAATCGACGTTTCGGGTATAAGCCCTTTTTCAGGCTTATGCCCGAAACATTGATTCTCCTGCTCCTTGGATGCTGCCTGACCTGCTGCACTTTTCCAGCAACACATTTTTCAGCTCTGATCTCCAGCATCTGCATTCCTCATTTTCTCCCAGATGTAATATTAAGCTAGTCTCTCATGCTGTGGGTGCAAGGTGCCAATAGGCAAGTCAATACAAGGCAGGGGATGCTTTGAGCACCGAGGTAGTAAGTGCTAAGACAGCAAGCGTACAAACTGGAGATGTGGCCTCGTGCAGTCCTAGTTTGTGATCTCACAGGGTCCTTGTTACAGTGCTACAATGATCGTTGCCCTTGCACCCCAAGTTGTCATTTTAAAGACACATACTTTAGGTAATTCAGAGACGTAGAGTGAGGATTCTTAAGAGGCTGACACATATCAGATGCTATTGTCCATGGACTTGGGGTGTATGTGGCTGGTGTCCACGGAGTATGCCCTGAGATGTTAGTGTCTGATGTCTAACATAGAGGTCCTTCAGAGCAATCAATAAACTGAAGTCACCTGGTACCCTCTCTGACTTCCGTGTCGAGAATTCACAGCATCCACCTTCTTCCCTGCCAGCAGTGAGATTGAAAGCTGCATATTAATGAGGTGCTCTGCCATACAGAAGGTCATTACCAAGCAATAATCCCTCTTTAATTGGCAACTCGCCACTCCTTGAGTCACAATGTCATATTGACACCCTGAAATTATTGTAAAAGTGCAGTGAATTGTTCCTGACATCAATCTAAGCCTCACTGAGTTACCACATGATTCTGCCACATTTCACATCATCAGCTCAAGTCATTCAGGCCTCTATAGGATTCTGCCTGAAAAAATATGTATTTGAAAAGAAAAACAAAATGGATTATGGAGACTAAACCAGTGAGTGGAACTGGGTGGATAGCTCCTTCAAAGAGCCACTCAAATAAAACAAAGAACTGCTGATGTGGGAAATCTGAAACCGAAACAGAAATTGCTGGAGAAACTCAGCAACTCTGGCAGCATTTGTGGGAAGCAAACAGAGTTAATATTTTGAATCTGGTAACTCCTCATTCTGGCTGACTATATTCCTCATTATAAAATGTTTTGTCTTTTATTCAACCAGTTAATCCGTGTAAACATGAAGGTTCCTGGGATGGTGTTGAATGTACCTGCCAAATACCATATGAAGGACAGTACTGTGAATTTTTAGCTAATTCTGTTCCTGGTAAGTTGTATTTGTTTTATAATTTATATGATTATTAGTTTACAGAGCAGTAAAGACTGACATCAAATTATTTTTAAAATTAAACAATATGGCAGCACTACTACTCACGAATAACATGAAATCTGATGACCCACTTTCAATAAAGGAAATATTACACTTCAATATCAACATGGTAAGTGCTACATCTCAATATTCACATCGAGAACATTCTACTCCAATATAACAGACACTACTATGCTTCAGTATCAGCAATAATTTGCCTTAATCTTAACAAAGAGAACATTGCGCTCCAATATTAATGCAAGTAATGTTACAGTCCAATACTAACATCAGTAATATTCTTCTCTGTTTAAATATTAGAGAATATTACACCCATTATAAAGACAGGAAACATTACACCACAATCTTACACAGTGAACATTGCACTCCAATATTAACATGGGTGCACAGGCAGTGGGGAGTCAGAAAGTAAGGTACTTGCTGCCGTATTCCTAGCATTTAACCTGCTCGTGTAGCCACTGTATTTATATGGTGAGTCCAGCTAAATTCCTGGTTAATGGTCACTCACAGGATGTTGATAGTGGGGGATTCAGTGATGGTAACACTGTTCAATGTCAAGGGACCATGGCTAGATTGTTTTTATTGGAGATGGTCATTGCCAGGCATTTATGTGGCACAAATGCAATTGTCACTTTTCAGACCAAGCCTGGACATTGTTGTATTTGAGCTGAACTCCTTCAGGAGTAGTGTTGAATGAGCAAAGATCCTTGCTTCTGACCTTATGATGGAGGGAAGGCAATAAAATTATGACTGCTCTCATCATGACCTCAACTACCCTTTCCTGCCTGTTCCCCCAACCTCTGACTGCCTCATCTGTAGGATTATATATTGCAGAGGACATTCTAGGCTGGGTCATTAAATATAATCAAGGCTGAGACAGATTAGATCAGCCATAATCTCATTTAATTAGAGAGAGAACTTAATTGGCTGAATGGCCTGTTTCCTTTTCCGAACTCTTATAGTCTTATGGTTTTCATAAATCAAAATCTGTTTGCTTGTTTCTACATTTCCCTAAATAAGACATTGAGGCTTATTTTTTCTTTAGGAGACATCAATTGGGATGGAACCTGAGTTGCCTTTCCATCTCCCACCCCTGTGCTTTATTTGGCCTGACGTTGGTGATATCCCCGACTAATCCTCTACTTCCTATTCTAACCCATCCCCACCCCAACAACTTATTCACTTCATATAATATGAATTCACAAGTCTATCATAATACTTGAACATCCAAGAGCACACAATCCCCCACATAAACAATTTGATCTCATAATTGCTCACCTCAACAGACGCCTAAACTGAAACAATGAAAGCTGTTGAAGGTACTTAAAAAATGACTGTTGGGAATGGAAATGAATTATGCAGTGGGTGACTCGCTTGTAGCGGTCTAATTTAGAAACAGTAATCATGCTACATAAACCTTGACTTATTGACTGTTTATTCGTAAGCTCACGGGGAGAGACAAGTCCACTGAATAGTCACAAGTCACTCCAATTGAACAAAGGCTTGACTTGACTGAGGACTGTTGACAACAATGACAAGCTTCCTAACTGTGTGTCCATGCTAAACAACATGGCAATACAGATGTAATATTCGGCTAGTCTCTCATGCTGAGGGTGCAAGGTGCCAATAGGCAAGTCAATACAAGGCAGCGGATGCTTTGACCACCGAGGTAGTGAGTGTCAAGACAGCAAGCGTACAAACCGGGGATGCGGCCTTGTGCAGTCCTAGTTTGTGATCTCACAGGGTCCTTGTTACAGTGCTGCAATGATCATGTGATTATATAGGTTACAATCGTTTAACAATGAGCTAATTGTTAATTGCAGGATCATGAGGAAGCTAGACACATTGCCCAGTCACTAGCTTCAGTCCCGTAATGTCTGGACAGTGTTGGTTAGTAGCTGATAAGCAGGGTTAGTATATAATTGGTGCTTGCAAAGAGAAGAATAGTCCCATGCAAGGAAATAATTCGTTTATCAGGTATCAGTATAGCTGTGAGGCCAACCATCTTTGCCGAGCATGGGAAACACACGCTTTAGCAAGCAGGCATCAAGATGAGATTCAAAATGGTTTCCAGGCTTTTAATATGTGACAAAATGGCTGACCCAAATCTAACAATTCTCCCACAATTACGTATCTTTTAAAACTTTTCCCAACTCCATGCAGCTAGTGTAAAACCTCACTGCTGCTATACCCTGTTCATCTTGCATAAAATCAGCAAACCTTCCAGAGACTGGCCTTTAATGAATCTGCCTCAATATGAAATATCTTGTTTATAAAAATAGGACACTTTGGAACTCACATCTTTACCTGCTTTCAGAAAACAGACAGACAGCATAAATGTTGATGGGATATCCATCCACATTGTTTGGAGGCCATTTTTGTACTCTCCTGCTTTCGTTAAACTTGGGTCCTAAGTTGGGTACAGCTTATTGTTACAAATGTAAATAAGGTACTAACACATGTTGCAATGTATTACAGGAAATGTGACTTATGCCATCAGAGTGACAGTAAAAATAGAGAACAGGAATTACTCCATTGAACTGGCAAACAGATCATCTGAAACGTTCATGAACTTTTCAAAGGAGTTTAAGGAACAGGTTGGAAACTTTCAATATAGTTGTATTGAAGGGCAATTATTAGAAATTGTTTTGAAAATATTATACATGTTATGAAAAAGGAGGGCATCTTGGTGAAGTCAAAATAGGATTGTTTTTCTCCTCTTCTGTCTGATACAATGGGGTGTGTTTGATTTGCTACTTTTTCCTGCTTACTTTATCCCTTTACTGAGATAGGCCAAAGGATGTGTATCTTTTAGAAATAATCAGTGGCTACAGGGACCATAATGAGGCACCTGTATGATGATGCTGTCCCTTTAGCAAGGTTATTTTGCCTTTGGCTTTTTCGAGAGAGATCGTAAAGGCAGAGGTTCTGATATGTCTGGAAATATCTACCTTATATATACATTTAAAAGTCGATCTCATGTAAAAGACAACCCTTTATTTTTGACAAAACAATCTTGTATTTTCCATATATCTCATGTAAAAGTCGACTTTACTATATCACATTATAAACCTCTTATGATGGAAACTGCATGTTCCACTTAAACAAAATCGCATTCATTCACTCATACCAGTAACTCTACTCATTGGTCTTTGTTTACTATATTGCGTCTCTATTCATTTATTCATTCCTAACTCTACTTAGCCCACTTGGTTTACTACAGCATGTTTTGATTCATTCATTCATTCAGACCAGTACGAAGTCTATCGGTACTTATCGCACTTTGTTCACTGTACATCCAAACATTAATATCGTTAAACGTTAATCATTTTAATTGTGCCATTATATCTGAACAAAAATGAGATATATTAGCTACATATATCTTTGATAAATTTGAAAATGTTGTGAGGTTCATAGGATAGATGTGATCTATATGAACTTTGATAAGGTATTTGACAAGGTTTCCTGTGGGAGACTGGTTAGCAAGGTACGATCTCATGGAATACATGGAGAACTATGGGCGGCACAGTGGTTAGCACTGCTGCCTCACAGCGCCAGAGACCCGGGTTCAATTCCCACCTCAGGCGACTGACTTTGTGGAGTTTGCACATTCTCCCCGTGTCTGCGTGGGTTTCCTCTGGGTGCTCCGGTTTCCTCCCACAGTCCAAAAATGTGCAGGTTAGGTGAATTGGCCATGCTAAATTGCCCGTGGTGTTAGGTGAAGGGGTAAATGTAGGGGAATGGGTCTGGGTGGGTTGCGCTTCGGTGGGTCGGTGTGGACTTGTTGGGCCGAAGGGCCTGTTTGCACACTATAAGTAATCTAAAAAAAAACTAGCCATATGGATGCAGATCTGGCTCAAAGGTAAAAGACAGAGGGTTGTGGTGAAGGGTTGTTTTTCAGACTGGAGGCCTGTGACCATTGGCATGCCATAAGGATTGGTGCTGGGTCCACTACTTTTCATCATTTATATAAATGATTTGGATGTGAACATCAGAGGTATAGTTAGTAAGTTTGCAGGTGACACCAAAATTGGAGGTGTAATGGACAGCAAAGAAGGTTACCTCAGTTTACAACGAGATCTTGATCAGATGGACCAATGAGCCGAGGAGTGGCAGATGGAGTTTCATTTAGATGAATGCAAGGTGCTGCATTTTGGGAAAGCAAATCTTAGTCAGACTTATACACTTAATGGTAAAGTCCTCGGGGGCGTGTTGCTGAACAAAGAGACCTTGGACTGCAGGCTCATAGCTCCTTGAAAGTAGAGTTGCAGGCAAATAGAATAGTGAAGAAGGAGTTTGGTATGCTTTCCTTTACTGGTCAGAGTACTGGTCAGAAGTTGGGAGGTCATGTTGTGGCTGTACAGGACATTGGTTCGGCCACTTTTAGTATATTGCGTGCAATTCTGGTCTCCTTCCTATCGGAAAGATGTTGTGAAACTTGAAAGCGTTCAGAAAAGATTTACAAGATGTTGCCAGGGTTGGAGGATTTGAGGTATAGGGCGAGGTTGAATAGAATGGGGCTGTTTTCCCTGAAGCGTCAGAGGCTGAGGGGTGACCTTATAGAGGTTTATAAAATCATGAGGGGCATGGATAGGCTAAATAGACAAGGTATTTTCCCTAGGGTGGGGGAAGTCCAGAACTAGAGGGCATAGGTTTAGGGTGAGAGGGGAAAGATCTAAAAGAGACCTAAGGTGCAACGTTTTCACAGAGGGTGGTATGTGTATGGAATGAGCTGCCAGCGGAATTGGTGGAGGCTAATACAATTGCAACATTTAAGAGGCATCTGGATGGGTGTATGAATAGGAAGGGTTTAGATGGATATGGGCCAGGTGCTGGCAAGTGGGACTAGATTAGGTTGGGATATCTGGTCGTCATGGATGAGTTGGGCCCAAGGGTCTGTTTCCGTGCTGTACATCTCTATGGCTCGACACGAGATTAAATGGGAGGGAAATGGAAGAGTTTGGCGGGAAAGTTCAAGATGCCTGCACATTCAGAATTCAATAAATGTTTCATTTGAGGTGTGCCATTATACCAGGCCATGACGATGGTGAACAGTGTGATTTTGAAGGATTACAATGAATCTTTGACGTTCAATTTTTGTACTGGTATGTAAGAATAAAATTTGCTACCAGTAATCTCTTATTTTTATCCAGTAATTACCTTTACTGTAATGCATTCTGTTTTTCTTCTTTACCTGGGATTAGTTGAGCGATCAAATCAACTTCTGCTAACAGTATGGTATTTTGAACTGCAGCATGAATTTCAGCCCCTCAAAACTACTGCCCGTGTAATAGTCAACCCTTTAAATTAAACCTTTAAAATAGTCTAAAAAATTTGACTTTTAAATGAGTATATGCAGTATTTGAAAAGCCTTTTAAGTTTTTTTCAAAAACACTTGTACAATGAAAGGGGAGCTGCCAGTTCTCGTAGTTCAGGGGTTGTTCTAGTTTGTATTGATTCGGTTTCAGCAAGGAGTCTGTTTGAAGCAGCTGATCAATGGAAGTGGCTAGGAAGAAAAGGGTCGCTGATTCAACAGAGGTTTTCTGGCTGACTCTCTCTGCAATCTCCCTCTCTCTTGTAAGAGCCCGTGTTTGAATTTACTTTTTTGCCAAGAGGGTGTTTATAGGATGTTGCAGGAAATCGGAACAACACTTTGTTAAGTTGCGTTTTCGTGTCTGTTGGGTTTTCAAATTGTTATGTTATTCTAAACTTGGTTTTCTTTTGTTCGTGTGTAAATAAATTCTGTTTTGTTTAAAATCGTCTGGTTTGACCAGCTGCATCACTTCTGGAATATCCAGCTTACACCTGCTTAAAGCAACTAGAAAAGTTAGGATCTACGTTACCTTCTTGAAATGTTTTGTGGGGAGTCTGGCCTGGCCCGTAACACATGTTAAACAGAGGATTTTCCCTTTACTCTCTCTTTCCCTATTTAGAACACCATGTCTGTCCCTTCTCTTAAAAAGACGAGTCTCTCAAATCCTATTCTTCATCCTTTCCATATAAACAACATACCTGAGTACTCTGAGATAAGGCAGGAACAGGATACTGATTAAGGATGATCAGCCATGATCATATTGAATGGTGGTGCAGGCTCTAAGGGCAGAATGGCCTACTCCTGCACCTATTGTCTCTTGTCTGTGTCGAACGGTTACCTTTTCCTTGGCCTGTCTTTCTCTGCATCTTTCACACATGCATGCAGGAGTATGTTTATCTACCAATTGTTTTATGTCTTTCAGATGCAATTTGTTTATGGACGTATTCAAAGATATCAAACAGTCGAGATCACAATGACAAGGTAGCAATTTCAGAACACAAGTCCAAGTTCTGATAAATTTATATTATGTGTGATTAAAAACAATATGGGCCAATCATGTTCAATGAAATCTGTGCAGATATGCAAATAAGTGCTCTGTGATGGATGATGAAGGTTTAAAGCTTCAGTTGGAGGAGGGCAACAAACTTGCCCCCATTGAGAGGAAATAATGGAGAAGTAACTGGAAAAGAGATTAAACTACAGAATCATCCCGATATTTGCTCTCGGGATTTGCCTATTTATATCAGTTCTTCAAGAGCTGAATGCACAGGGCAGATAAAATTCAGCTCCATTGATTATATCTGTTGGATCTTGCTCCAATGTCATCAAGCAGTAACTAGCATTAAACATAATTTTTGTTTTTTCTCCTCTTCCCTCATGTTTTTAGCCAGGGCAGCATTGTTACTGATCACAAAGCTATTTTCAACAAAAAAACAGAGCAGTTCGATGAAAGCATGATAAAGGAAACAATGAAAGATATCAAAGAAAGCTTACAATCCAGGAATTGTACCAACAGTAATGATTCAAGTAAGAAAGTGATCCTGTTCTCAATTACAGTAGCAGTAAAGTCGCACAGCCACACGAACACCTCATCTTAAATGTCTTTGTGCGGCGTGTCATTGTGTTGGGCACTGATTTAAAGCCATTCTTCCTCCTAAACAGCAGTGATTGCTCATGAAAATCTCCAACCAGACCCTATGCTACACTAACACTGTTTTAGCCACATGTAGAAGTTGACCTTTAAAACCTGCAAACATATCTCCAGAAATGAAGAGTCAACTCATATGCCAAGTATAAAAGTGAAGAAGTGGTGGTTGTCATGTTTACCAATCACCTTAGGGGGTCAGCTATGTGCAGGGTACGTCTTAAACTCCTGCATATTATTGCAGCACAGCCTGTATTGTCTGCCTACACCCTGATCCCTTACACCCAGTTAGAAAGTACAGGTCAATAAAACATTCATCTGTGGAGAGAAAAATTGAGGCTCCAAATGTCAGAATAGCATCTTGGGGCTGGAAAAGTGGGTGGGAGGGGTTAAGGTATATGCAAAAACAGGAATTTTGGGACCATGAAAATGAAGTCGTCATATATGCCGGGTTGATGTATACTGTAATTTTGATGGGAAATAACTCCTTGTCACACAAGCAATGTTGATTGTTGACTGTCTGTTTCAGGCAGAGCACTGTCACCTCCTTCTCAGAAGGTTGTGGGTTAAAGTCTCACTCCAGTTTATAATCCATGCTGAGATATGAGCCTACTGACATGCCGGCGAGATGAAGATAGGGTGGCAGGATCCCCATCACTGAAGGGGCTCAGTGAATCAGTTTGGTTTTATTACTCACCAGCTCACATTGATTCAATGTGTGGTTAGATTTCAAACTTAGAATCTGTGGGTTTCTAAACCCGTTCCACAATCACTGCACTTGACAAACTGCTCTCATTTATCAGGGGTTTGCTTTTGCCAACCCATTTGCTTTCTTTGAAATATGCTCGGCATCATTTTCATCCCCACTGACTGTCTGATACTCTGATGGGAGGGGCTCATAGGCCTGTTGATTTCACGGGGTGAGCAATCACCTCCGGTAAAGCTAAAAATAATGACGAGAAATCTTTGTTGTGTTAACAGTGCCAACCTGAATGTGTATTAATGGGCATTTCTGGTGAAACTAGCACTTAAGTCTCCATCCCTGTTTATGCTAAGTAGGTGGTGATACAAATGATGGGATTGTTTGTCCACTTCAGTGGGCATTTATTACCACATAGGTGATGACATGTAGGTTGACATGTAGGCTGTACAGGTCTGGGTGACAGGATTCCTTCTCTCGACAGTAAACCTGTTGGAGCAACATAATCACTGCACTACTGTTTAATTTCAGAATAGAATTTAAATATTTTACTCATGTTGCTTTCTTGATATGTATGATTATTAATTCAAAGATTATTGAAAGCTTCTCCTATGTATATCCTTTTAACTGTGAACTCATTCACATTTCAGAGCAGTGTTCAGGACTTCAGCTTGCGCCAAATTACAAAAATGTATCATACACAGATCAAGATGTGACTGGTGAGTTTTACATTCTTTAAGTTTATAAACATAGCAACAAATTAAGAGTCTAAGACTTCATATAATGAAGTTGCAAACAAATAAAATACTTTACACACTTTATCTTAATTGTTAACACGTGGCTGCAAGGCTAGTGCAGGAGGATGGGCTTCAGACACCTAGACCATTGGGATGCCTTCTGGAGAAGGTGGCACCTGTACATGAAGGACAGGTTGCACTTGAACTGGAGGGCACAAATGTCCTGTTTGGGAGATTTGCTGGTGTGGTTCGGGAAGGTTTAAACTAGTTTGGCAAGGAGGTAGGAATCAGAGCTAAATATCTGAGAGAGGGGTGGTTGTAGATGGGGCAGTGACAGGATGTAGTGAATCTATTGTGAAGGTTTCTCACGTGATGAAACAAAGGGATTGGTTAAAGTGTGTCTGCTTTAACGCAAGGAGTGTTAGAAATAAGAGAGATGAACTTAGAGCATGGATCAGTACTTAGGGCTATGATGTTGTGGCCATAACAGAAATGTGGGTTTCACAGGGGCAGGAATGGTTGCTAGATATTCTTGTGTTTAGAACATTTAAAAAGAACAGGGAGGGTGGAAAAAGAGGAGGGGGTGTAGCATTGCTAATCAGAGAATGCATCACAGCTACAGGAACAAAGGTTGTTGAGTAAGGTATGCCTACTGAGTCAGTGTGGGTGGAAGTTAGGAACAGCAAGGGAGCAGCCACCTCATTGGGGGTTTTATACAGACCTCCTAACAGCAGTAGGGAGATTGAAGATCTCATAGGCGGGCAGATTTTGGAAAAATGCAGGTGTAGCAGGGTTGTTGTTATGGGTGACTTCAACTTTCCAAATATCAACTGGAACCTTCTTAGTGCAGATGGTTTGGTTGGAGCGTTTCCTTACTCAGTATGTAGACAGACCAACGACGGGAGAGGCCATTTTGGATTTGATGCTTGGCAATGGGCCAGGACAGGTGTCAGATCTCGTGGTGGGAGAACACTTTGGTGACAGTGATCACAACTGCCTCACATTTACCATAGCCTTGGAGAGCGAAAAGAGCAGTCACCAAGGGAAGATATTTAACTGGGGAAAAGGAAATTATGATGCTATCAACAGGAGTAGGGAAGTACAGACTGGGAGCAATTGTTCCACAGAAAGGGTATAGCAGACATGTGGAAGCTGTTTAAGGAGCAGTTGTTGTGAGTGATCCACAAATTTGTTCCTCTGAGACAAGTAAGAAGGGGTAAGATTAAGGAACCTTGGATGATGAGAACAGCGGAGCTTCTCGTCAAAAGGAAGAAGGCAGCTAAGGTGAAGGAAGCAAGGATCTAGCACAGCTTTACAGGATTACAGGCTTGCTAGAAAGGAGCTCAGAAATAGACTGAGGAGAGCCAGGAGGGGCCACAAGAAAGGCTTGGCAGGAAGGATTAGGGAGAAACCAAAGGCATTTTACTCATACATGAAGAATAAGAGAATGATCAGGGAAAAAGAGGGCCGATCAGGGAAAGCATAGGGAACTTATGTGTGGAGTCTTGAGCAGATAGGGGAAGCCCTAAATGAATTTTTTGCCTCAGTTTTCACTAAGGAAAGGGACCTTGTTGTGAATGAGAACTTTGAGGAGCTGTGATATGGGCTTGATAGATCAAGATAGATGAAGTTGATGTGTTGGAAATTTTGGTGAACATTAAGATTGATAAGTCCCCAGGGCCAGACCAGATTTATCCTAGGTTGCTCTGGGAAGTGAGAAAGGAAATTGCTATGCCGCTGGTGAAGATCTTTGCTTCCTCACACTCCACAGGAGTCATACCGGTGGATTGGAAGGAGGCGAGTGTTCCTCTTTTCAAGAAAGCTAATAGGGAAATCCCTGGCAATTACAGACCAGTCAGTCTTATGTCTGTAGTCAGCAAGGTTTTGGAAAGAATTCTGAGGGATAGGATTTATGACTATTTGGAAAAGCATAGCGTGATTAAAGGCAGCCAGCATGGCTTTGTGAAGGGCAGGTCGTGCCTAACTAATCTTATTGAGTTCTTCGAGGAGGTGACAAGACAGGTCGATGAAGGTTAAGCAGTAGATGTGGTGTATGTGGACTTCAGCAAGACATTTGATAAGGTTCCCCATGGTAGGCTTATTCATAAAGTCAGGAGGTATGAGATACAGGGAGATTTGGCTGTCTGGATTTAAAATTGGTTGGCTGACCGAAGTCAGAGAGTGGTTGTAGATGGAAAGTATTCTGCCTGGACATCAGTGTTGAGTGGTCTGCCACAAGGCTCTGTTCTTGGCCTCTGCTCTTTGTAGTTTTTATAAATGACTTGGATGAGGAGATTGAGGGGTGGGTTAGTAAATTTGCAGATGACCACAAAGGTTGGAGGTGCCGTTGATAGTATGTATTGAGGGCTGTTGCAGGCTGCAGCGTGACATAGAAAGGATGCAGAGCTGGGCTGAGAAATGGCAGATGGAGTTCAACCTGGATAAATGCAAAGTGATGCATTTTGGAAGGTTGAACTTGAATGCTGAATATAGGATTAAAGGCAGGATTTTTGGCAGTGTGGAGGAAAAGAGGGATCTTGGTGTTCAAGTACATAGAACCTTCAAGGTTGCCACCCAAGTGGATAGGGTTGTTAAGAAAGCATATGGTGTTTTGGCTTTCATTAATGGGGAATCGAGTTTAAGAGCCGCGAGGTTTTGCTACGGCTCTACAAGTCCCTAGTGAGACCACAATTGGAATATTGTGTCCAATTCTGGTTGCCCTACTAGAGGAAAGATACAAAGGCTTTGGAGAGGGTGCAAAGAAGGTTTACCAGGATGCTGCCTGGACTGGAGGGCTTGTATTATGAAGAGAGGTTGACTAAGCTTGCATTTTTCTCTCTGAAGAGAAGGAGGAAGAGAGGTGACCTGATCGAGGTATACAAGGTAATAAGAAGCATGGATGGAGTCAATAGCCAGAGACTTTTCCCTAGGGCAGGATTGACTGGAAAGAGGGGTTATAGTTTAAAGATATTAGGAGGAAGGTATAGAGGAGATGTCAGAGGTAGGTTCTTTACGCAGAGAGTTATGAATGCATGGAACGTGTTGCCAGCAGTCGTGATGGAAGCAGAGTCATTAAGGACATTTAAGCACCTGCTGGTCATGCAAATGGATCGCAGTGAATTGAGGGGTGCGTAGGTAAGGTTATTTTATTTTACATTAGGATTAATCCTCGGCTCAAAATTGTAGGCCAAAGGGCCTCTTCTGTGCTGTATCTTTCTATGTTCTAAAACGTTTGTGAGATGTGAGAAATACATTGCCAAAAGCGTGATTTTGTTTTCCATTAACTGTTCAACAGTTGATTGCTCTACGTATGTCAAAGACAATTTCAAGGACTATTTTGCAGCTGTAAATACATCTTCGGGCTGGATCTGTGTATCAAGATGTTACAGTGACCATAAAGATCACTTGCAGTGCCGATACGGGAAATGTGAGCTCACAGCAAAGGGTCCCAAATGCTTGTAAGTTTTGATTGATATTCTTGTGTTTAACTCATAAATGGTTAACCTAGTGAGGTCCAGGGCTGCTGAACCTGCAGAATTGTCTTGCGGTCTTGATATTTAAGGTTTAATTTCCTGGGCAGTGCTGCAGACAAACCAACAAAAAAAATCACTTTGAAATTACAAAGAGCTGTGAGCTTTTATTCGGTTTGATTGGGGTTAACAATCAGGAACATTATTGTTACTTGTTTTAAAGAAGCTGGAATACAGAAAAATTGCAGTTTAGCTGGGGAGGTTGGAATAAAACATCTGGGACTATAAGTATTACTCAGTGCCCTAACCAATGGGTGTGACTGCAAAAGATTCACCTGCAGTTTCTTTATACAATGCTGTTAACTATCGATTTATGTTTGTTAATTACCTTGCATGACATATCTGACTCATGTCATACCTTTCTTGAAAAAACTAAAACTTAAACAAAAATCTCACCTCTCTTCCAGAGATTGGATCTAAGAAAGACTGATGGAATGAAAGACTTCAATTTTTTACAATGAATTCATGAAACGCGAGTGTCACTAGCTAGACCAGTATTTATTGTTCAGAGGGCAGTTAATAGTCAGCCACTTTGCTGTGGGTCTGGAACCATAGAAGGCCAGACCAGATAAGGATGGCAGATTTCCTTCCCTAAAAAGCATTAACGAACCATTAATTTAATAATAATAATCATCAACAATGTCAACAAGAGTACCATCAGGATCGCTTTTTATTGAATTCAGATTTCACCATCTACTGCAATGGGTTTTGATCCTTTGCTCACAGAACATCAGGTGCTAATTCAGTGACATTACCAGTGTGTCATCATCTCCTAACTGAAGTTCACTATAAAGGTCAAAGACTTCTTATCCTCCTCTCCTACTCTGTTTGAAGCATTTACTGCCCATCCCCATTCTCCCTGCAAAGATGGTAGTACAAATAATGGGCTTGCAAGGCCTCAGCAGAGTCACTGCCAACCACACTGAATGAAACTGACATGAAACTGGAACCTTGTATAGGTGGTGTAAATTCAGCATTCAGTACAATTGATTTTAAATTGGCAATTCCACTTACACATATCAAGGTGGTTGATGCATGAAGTGGAGACATGTCACACAAGCCTTATGGGTTGCTGTTTTGATGAAATGTTCCATGAATGATGAAATGATGAAATAAACGCATTGGCTATGCATTTGGTGTAGTAGTGCTTGCTAAGACAATGCAAATGGAACTTTACTCTGTAACTAAACAATATGAGGTGTGTTAGATGAGACAGTGCAGATAGAGTTTTACTCTGTAACTAAACAATGCTAGGATATTCAATGGGGAACAATAATAGATGAAATTGTACTTGATATCTAACCTCTGCTATACCTATCCTGCAAGTGTTTGATAAGATGGGGCAGAAGAACATTTATTCTAGATCTATATTTTAATTCAGTAACTTCATTTTGCCTGACCATTTCTTTTTTGGTTTCAGATGTGATACATCAAAGGATTACTGGTACATTGGAGAAAACTGTCAATTCCCGGTCCATATATTGACTCTCATCATCGTGACAGTAGTGGTGGTTCTGATAATCATAGTCACATTGATAGTGCTGACTGTGTATTGTACAAGATACCAACATATGGTCAAGCGAAACCATTTATCAAGGTATTTTAGTCACCGCCGCTAACATTTCCTTCTTTGTGGCTCAATGTCTATGGAGTAATATTCCTGAGAATCTGCACTTAATTCCACAATGGCAGTTTGAGACTCTGAATTCTATTTAAGAAATCTGTAAATAAGCAATTGGCTCTAGTTAAAGTGGCCATGGTGTTACTGGATTCTTGTAAAGACCCAAATAATCCACAAATATTTTCGTGAATCACTCAGTTTGTTCAATGAGACTTCCCACACTACTGTATGTAGTCTGTTAACCACCCTCACATGTGTCCAAGTGATCAGTTCAAGGAACAGCTCACCACGATGAGTGGTAGTGTCCCTACCCTTGGAGACCCAGGTTCAAATTCCACCTGAGGGGCACATGATAACATTTCTGAACACATGAAGCAGATGATATGTGAGGACAAAGAGAAGACTCATCTTGAGCTCTCAGAGGATCAACCATAAATATTGATGGATGTTCAAGTACTTTTAAATTAATAGAAAGTGGAATTAAGTCTGATTCCTAAACCCTTGTCCAAGATGCCTCTGAAGACAGGATCCATAAGGTAATGTTCAGTGTCACTCCAAGTCTGTACATTTGCATATTACTAACACAGGTTGAAATGTTTGTAATCCAGCAGGACGAAGACCCCAAATCAGATATTGAAATGGTGGGAGGAGGACAACTGGGAGTGGCGTGTATCCCAAGGTTTAACTCTCAGCAACCTTGCTGCTGCAAATGTTCACGGTAAGATTCAATGCTTTTCAAGCTCTAATCTTTTGGGATGTTCCTTAAGTCAGAATGACATGACCAGCGACTAAAGTCTGACAAGTTATCTCCAAACGATAGTGAAAGGAATTTATTTTAAACACAGCTTAATATTTTTGTTAGACAACCAAAGGTTAACAAATGTTCTCTCCTCCCCAACGCCCCCAAATCTCCAACCTGATGAACTGAAAGAATGCAAGATTTCCAATGCTGAGAACCTACAGTACTTGGGGTTGCTTTGAGATGCAGAGGTATTGGTTGTTGGGCTTTGAGATGATGTGGGATATGGACAGTGAGGGAGCTGAGGTTTTCTGATACTGTGAGACACAGAAGAGCTGGGATCTGGGACACTGTGGGAATTGGAATTGGGTGTTACAGGCGGTGTGAAGGCTGGTTTGCAGCATCTCACAGGGACCTCTGTCTGCAGAACACTGTCAGTGCTATGGACCAGAAGTAGATGTAGACTTTTCAATGCTGTGAAGATCAAAAGACTTTATAACAGTTGTGTTCAAATACTCATGTCTCCCCAGATACTCAGAATTGAAGAGCCATTCCCCAGAACAGAGGACATGAACTCATCTTTCAAGGTAAGACTTTATTTTGTAATCTCTTCATATTCCAGGGCCCAGAATGGAAAAGAGCAAGACATTTGTCTGTGTCCTAAACTCTTGGAGCAGGAGTAGGCAATTCAGCCTTTCCTGCTCCATTTCATACAATCATGGCTGATCTCATCCTGGCCTCAATTCCACTTTCCTGCTCCTCCCCTTCAACCTGTTACTAATTACAAATCTGTCCATCTCCTCCTTAAATTTACTCAATGTCCCAACATCCACTGCATCCTGGGACAGTGAATTCTGCAGAATCATGATCCTTTGAAAGAAGTAATTTCTCATCTTATTTTACACTGCTACCACTTAGTCTAAAACTATGACCACTCGTTATAGATTGCCCCATAAGGGGAACCATCCATTTTATGTGTACTTTGCCGTACCCATCAGCATCTTATAGACCTCAATGTGACCTGAGAGGTTGCTACCCAATGGTAGGTGGGTGTGAGTGTGTTTTGGGGGTGTAACAGCGGTCAGTTTGCTTGGAAGCTGAGCAAAGACTGTTAATGAGTGGAGTGCCTAACAACTGACTGACTTGGGAGTGGGAGTGAGGGTGGGGGAATTAATGGGAATCAAGCTGCAGACTACAGCAATCCCAACATTTAATGCAGGATAATGGGGCAGAAATGTCTGTTTTTTTCAGCCCCACATTCAGGTGGGCTGCAACCTTCTGCTCATTTTAGAGGCATTTAATCAAATATATGAGGAAGATAAAACTAGGAGCAGGACAGACATTTCGACTCATCATACCTGCTCCAGCATTCAAAATGGTTATTTCACACCCACTCTCAGTATACTTCGAGAGAGAAAGATCTGTCAATCTGAGCCTTAAATATATTCAACGATGGAGCGGCCTCAACCCTCTGGGGTAGAGAATTCCAAAGATAGACTTCCCTTTCAGTGAAGACATTTCTCTTCATCCCAGTCTGGGTCTCCAACTTTCCTGACATAAGGTGGCCAGAAGTGGACACTGTTACTCCAGATGCATAGCTTTAAACAAGGGAAGCATCATTCCCTCCCCTTTGTCATTGCGCTGCTTTGCCAGATTAGAATAGATTAGATTCCCTACAGTGTGGAAACAGGCCCTTCGGCCCAACTAGTCCACATTGACCCTCCGAAGAGCAACCCACCCAGACCAATTTCCCTCTGACTAATGCACTTAACGCTATGGGCAATTTAGTATGGCCAATTCACCTAAGCTGCACATTTTTGAACTGTTGGAGAAAACCGGACCACCAGGAGGAAACCCACGCAGACACAGGGAGAATGTGCAAACTCCATGCAGACAGTCGCCCGAGGCTGAAATTGAACCTGGGACCCTGGTGCTGTGAGGCAACACTGCTGACTGTAAAAGACTGTTTTTTATATTCAATTCAATTCAATAATTCAATTCAATATTCTGTTTTTATTCTTCAGATCAAAATGTTAAAGCTGTAGACGGAAACATACACTGTTTAAGTTCTCCTGGTCTGATTAACACCTCACCTTCTCCACTCCAGAAACCATGCATTGGACTCACAAACAGAACTGGTCTGCAGCAATCTGATTATGACATCGTGTATAGTCATTTTTTATTTCCTTAAAAGTTAGTTCCATTAAAAGATCACAGTTAATTATTTGTTATATTTGGTTTTGACCTTAAGGCTAGGAACCCTGCATGAAGATCAGCGGGGGTCAATTACTGTGTGTGTGTGTCTCACAGGGTGTCAAATTAACTTGTCACACCAGATATTGGCTGGGTGAAGGGAAGGGACATTCCTGCAATGGAACACCTGATGGTAATTAGGAGTAGGGTTTCAGGCTGGTTCCTTCCCTTACCTCTGTATTGAATCTACCTTTGTATCCCTCATGCTGACTTGACAGCTGAACACAGGCTGGCACCTTCCTGTGCTGTGCAATGCAGCACATAAACATAAATCTGAGCTTTCTGACCTCACCTCAGATTCTTTTAGGGAGGGAAAGGAAATATGGTTGCATCTCATCAAGGTGATTTTCTGCTTTGTACGAATGTTATTTTGGATATTTATTATTATGTTAATTAAATATGGATATGCTAAACATTACTGTGGTAATGTTAATGTAGCTGACTTGTGAAAATGTACAAGACATGAGATCAGCAAAAGAAGCACTGATCCAGACTCCAGCCAAATCTGTGCAGTATTACCCCATCCCCAGTGCAGCTCTCACCCTCAGAACGTATTCCCCTCCCTCGCATTGTTTTCATTCTCCCTCTGCACTCTCTTCCCTTCCCCAATCCCGTGTCTATTCCTCTCCTCACCCAATTTCTCTACATCACAATGTCCCGCCTCATTCCTTGTCTCTCTCTCTCTCTCATTCCAACCCCTACTCCCCTAAACCCTTTCTGTCCATGTCCTATTACTGTATTGTTCCCACTGTTTACACTAGGACTATTCCCTGCGCTCCTCAGTACCACTCTTGGAATGGATTCCTTCAGGAATTGTTTGTAAAATTTAATTTTTGGATATTGACTGGAATGAAACAGAAGGTTTATGAAGAGGTAACTTCATGTTGTTACTGAGGTTTGGCTCACTACAGATTAGTCCAATTATTAAGAGGCCTCCAAGACTGGAACCTCCTTCTGAAAGAAAACCTGGTTTCTGAAGGCTCGATGCAGCATTGTACTTGGGAATGCTATTCTGGACTCCAGACAGAATCATAGAAACCCAAAAGTGCAGAAAGAGGTCATTCAGCCCTTCATGTCTTTACCAACCCTCCAAAGAGCACCCCATCCTATCCCCATAACCCCATACTTACTATGGCTAATTCACCTATTCTACACATCTGCGGACACTATGGGGCAATTTAATATGGTCAATCCACGCTAACCCTGTACATCTTTGGACTGTTGGGAGGAAACTGCAGCACCTGGAAGAAACCCACAAAGACACAGGGAGAATGTGCAAACTCCACACAGACCACCATGCCTGGGATTGAACCCAGGTGCTAACTACTGAACCACCACAGATAGCTCAAGACATTGCCAAGATGATACAGAGAAAAGTTAGCATCAACACCTAAGAGTTTTGTGAAAGCTTCTCCTGCTTTATTGAAAATGCCAAAACAAGTGCAGCCCTCAATCAGCAGGTGACACTGATACTGCAAATGCCGCAGAGTCATAGTATTATCAGATCACTCAGTCAATCTGTGGTGATTTTTACCAAGAGAAATAATCCAACTCCCTTCTCTTTGTTTATGGACCTACAAATTTTTCTGTTTGAAGTTGTTATGATCCCATAATTCTAATATGGAAAAGTCAAGTCCCTGGCTTGAGAGACTGCACATTTGTGTTTTGTATAAAAATCCATAAGATGTGGGTTGTATTGGCTGGGCCAGAACTTACTGGCCATCCCTAACTGTCAACTGGGTATTAAAAATGAACCTTTTTGCTGTGGGTCTGGAGTCACATGTAAACCAGACCAGGTAGTTCATTGACATCTACCCGACCATGTGGAAAATTGATCAGCTATGTCCTGTATATAAAATCTCGCTTTGTCAATTAACATCCCATCAGTCTACTCTTGATCATCTCATCATCAACAGGGCTATCAAGCAACACATGCTCAGAAATAACCTGCTTACTGACACACAGTTTGGGTTCTGCCAGGGCCACTCAGTATCTGACCTTAATACAGACCTGGTACAAATATGGACAAAACAGCTAAATTCCTGAGGTGAGATGGGAGTGACTGTTCGATTTGATGACTCTGTTTCACAAATGTAGGTTGTGAACTCTCTAAAAATTATCAAGTTATCAGGTGTAGAAATAACAATCAACGAAATGGCCACTGTTTGAGATTTTATTCCAAATCTAGCCCATGCTGTATCGGTCCCGACAGTGTTTGATGGACAGGAAGGACATAGCATTATATCTATTCTGTGCTGCACTGGCCATGGGAGTGTTTGACTGGCCTATGGGAGTTTTACTTGGCACAACATCTCTCACTGTGTGAGAATAAATTAATAAAGTTGACATTGTCCCAGAGGACCATGATGTTGCTCTCTCATTGAGAGACAACTGGTGTTGAGTTTAACCTGAGGGTCACCTCACCTCAGGTGAGAGGCAAGATTGAGAAGGAAGGACTTTCATGGTGACCCCAGATAGAATACTACACAAACACACAATGTTTTAACAATACATCACTTTAGTTTCTAAGCTTACTGCAATATACTTGCTCAAAATTTGCTTCCAACAAACTATGGTTTACACAGTATTTCTTTGTGTTCAAATGGACTTCAGACCCATGAAGATTCATTCAACAACCCATATAACAAGATGTGAGTAACATTACAATAATTTCACAGCAGAAAATAACATTGGCGTTCAGTGCAACTTTGATGTGTGGAGATTCGTAATTAAGAGTGGCTTGAGGGCTCTCATATCAAAAGGTTTCCCGTAGAAAATAAAGATAAAATAAAACAGTGAAGTAGGAAGATGTTAAGCGATGAAGTTAAATATTAACTGCCAGAGTTAGGTTATATGAATATACTGTCAAATGGTATTTTTCTTGGTGTTGGTTCAGGGATGAATGTTGGTAAAACTTAGATTGTTCTACAGTCTTTGAACTTCCAACTGAATCAACAGAATTAATGTAGTCTTTAAGCATTCATTCAAAATGACTGACATGGTGACAACTGGTGGCCTGAAGTGCAAAAGTTTGTTAATTGGGGCAAGGACTATTGTTATAAGGCTATGGAATGCTTTTGTTAAGAGAGACCTGAATATCCGAGAACGGCTTGGCACTATTGGCATTGGACGACAAAGTAGTGAAAAGACATGATCCAAGTTGATTCAGAAATGCTAATAGATAAACAAAAATCTTACCCTCATGAACCACCATACACGTATCTCAGCTATAACACTTCAATGAGGAAAGGTCAAAGGGAATGGACCTAAACTCTCTGGGAATTAGAAGAGTGAGAGGTGACATAATTGAAATACAGAATATCTGGGAAGGCTTGGATGCAGAGATGCTGAGAAGTTGTGTCCCCCTGGCTGGAAAGTTTAAAGGTCTAGGGTATGGTCCCAGGAAAACATGTTGGCCATTCTACACTGAGGAGAACTTTCTTCATTCAGAACGCTTAGAATTTGTTAGCCTAGAACGCTGTGGATTCTTAGTCATTGAATATCTTCAAGACTAAGATGAATACACTTTTGGGCTCTAAATAAACCAAAAAGTAAAGGGACTAGTAAGAAAAATGGATTAGAGACTAAAACACAATTCTAATAACAGAGTAAATTCATGGTCCCAAATGGACTGTTCTTCTCTATACCTTACGTGCTGAAATCTAACACCTGTCCATTTTAGACAAAGATCAGATTGGAGACAATGGCAGTCCTTGAGGTGAACAAGAGTCATACAGTCATGAAGATGTACAGCAGGGAAACAGACCCTTCGGTCTAACTGGTCTATGCCCACCGAATATCCTAAACTAATCTAATCCCATTTGCCAGCATGGCCCATATCCCTCTAAACCCTTCCTATTCATGTACCCAGCCAGATGCCTTTTAAGTGTAATTGTACCAGATTCCACCACTTTCTCTTGCAGCTCATTCCACACACACACCACCTTCTGTGAAAACTTTGGCCCTTAGGTCCCTTTTAAACTTCTCTCCTTTCAGCCTACACCTGTGGTTTGTAGTTCTGAATTCCCCTCCTTCTCTACTTATCCTATTCATGTCCCTCATGATGTCATAAACCTCTATAAGATCACCCCTCAGCCTCTGACACTCCAAGGAAAAAGGCCCTAGCTTGTTTGGCCTCTCCTTATTGCTTAAACCCACCAACCCTGGTAACATCCCAGTTAATCTTTTCTGAACCCTTTCAAGTTTCACAACATCCTTCCGAGAGGAGGGAAACTAGAACTGCACACAATATTTCAAAAGTGCCCTAACCAATATTCTGTACAGCTGCAACATGACATCCCAACTCCTATAATTGATGCTCTGACCAATAAAGAAAAGCATACCAAATGCCTTCTTCACAATCCTACCTATCTGAAACTCCACTTTCAAGGAACTATGAATCTGCACTCCAAGGTCTGTTTGATCCCCAACATTCCCTAGGACCTTACCACTAAGTGTATACGTCCTGTCCTGATTTGCCTTTCAAAATGCAGCACTTCACATTTACCTAAATTAAACTCCATTTGCCACTGCTCGGCACACTGGCCCATCTGATCAAGATCCATTTGTACCCTAAGGTAGCCTTCTTTGCTGTCCACTACATCTCCAATTTTGGTGTCATCTGCAAACTTACTAACTTTATCTGCTATGTTCACATCCAACTTATTTATATAAGTGACAAAAAGCAGTGGATCCTTGTACCACCCCACTGGTCACAGGCCTCCAGTCTGAAAGGCAGCCCCCCACCACCATCCTCTGTCTTTTACCTTTGAGCCAGTCCTGTATCCAATTGGCTAGTTCTCCCTGTATTCTACATAATCTATCCTTGCTAGCCAGTCTAGCATGAGGAACCTTGTCAAACGCCTTTTTGAAGTCCATATAGACCACACCCACTTCTCTGCCCTCATCAATCCTCTTTGTTACTTCTTCAAAAAACTCAATCAGGTTAGTCAAACATGATTTCCAATGCACAAAGCCATATTGATTGTCCATAATTAGTCCTTACATTTCCAAATGCATGTGAATCCTGTCCCTCAGAATTCCCTCCAACAACTTGCCCACTACCGATGTCAGGCTCACCAGTCTATAGTTCCCTGGCTTTTCCTTACCACCTTTCTTAAATACTGGCACCACATCAGCCAACCTCCAGTCTTCCAGCATCTCACCTGTGACTATCGACGATACAAATATCTCAGCAAGAGGCCCTGCAATCACTTCCCTAGCTTCCCTGAGTTCTTGGGTACATCTGATCAAGACCTGGGGATTTATCCACCTTTACGCATTTTGAGACTTCAAGCACATCCTCGTCTGTAATATGAACATTTTTCAAGATGTCACCATTTATTTCCCAGGTCAAAAAGTTCTACTGACAAAGAAAAATCATTGAGTCAGAATATATAGTCTTTATGGCTTTGAGTTAAAATTGGGAAATGCATTAATATTCAACATCACCATTTCTCAAGTTATCAGCAAAATAAACAAAAGGGACTTTGACTGAAATAAATTTACAAAGGTTGCAATAATAATAAAATAAATAATTACATGTTAAAATGGCAATGTCAGGCAGATTGCATATTTTCAGCCTGTTTTGTAACTTGTTGGCTCTGATAACAGTATTACGCACAGTTTACAGATTGCTTCAAAACTGCTGGAAAAGCCATTGCCAGGAACAATATCGCACAGCTCCAAGATGGCATTGGACCCTCATTCAGATAGAATTTTAAAGCAAGCTCATTGGGCTTTAAAATCATAGGGCTGAAAGTTCAAGCCCCAGTCCATAGATATTAAACTAAAGCCCCATTAGCACTCTCAAGTGATTACAAGTAATCACATGGCTCTATTTGGAGGGGTGGTGATAGTGTAGTAGTATTGTTGCTGGGCCAGCATTCCAGAGCCCAAATAATTCACAGGATCCATGTTCTAATCCCAACACAGCAGATGATTGCATTTGCATTCAACTGAAAAAAGATAATCTGTAATTAAAATCAACGATGACCATGAAATCACTGTCAATTGTTGTAAAAGCCCAGCTGGATTACTAATGCCATTAAGGAAGGAAATTTAGATTAGATTGCATTACAGTGTGGAAACAGGCCCTTTGTCCCAACAAGTCCACGCTGAAGCGCAACCCACCCACACCCCTACATTAAAATTTGCTGTCCTTACCTGGTCTGGTCAACATACAACTCCAGATCCACAGCAAAGTGGCCTATCAAGTTACTCAATTGTATCAAACTATTCAATAAGCTTGAAACTTGATAAACAAAATGGCATTAAGTCAATGGAAGAAACAACAGCATACTCAGCTTTGACAACCAATCATACCAAAACCTAAGACACAATATGAAGAGCCTCTAGGAACACACCACACATGTATCATACCCTGAACTTAAATGGCATGTTTTGGGTGCACCATTTATCAGCACATGCCTGAATCTTGTCCAAGTCTTTTCCATTCGGTCCTGGACTGCTTCATTATTTGAGGAGTTGCAAAAGGTACTACATGTTGTTGCAAGCATCAGTGAACATCGCCATGATGCAAGAAAGGTCATTGATGAAACAACTGTAGATGGTTGGGTCTGGGATAACCGTAAATCTCTTCTTAAGGTCCCCAGCAGCACAGATGGCAGTCTTCAGCGAAGTTACTTTGCTCCACATACTATCAAGGAAGAGCTGGAGTACTATGAGCCCTTAGCAATAGCATTGAATACTTGCGCTCCAGAACTAGCTACACAGGTAGCCGAGCTGTTTCAGTACATCTACAATAGTTATCAATCTGGCAATAAGGAAAATTGCCCAGATATGACAGGCCCATGAGGCAAGGATAAATCAAACCCAGAATTCTGCTCCTCAAAAGGCAATGGAAGGGATCATCATCAGTGGTATCAGGTATCATTTGCAATGGAATGACCTGCCCACAGGTGCTCAGTTTGGATTCTGCCAGGACCATTCAGTCCCTGACATTTTTTTTTATTTTCAAAAGTATACTTTATTCATAAAATATTTTGATGATCTGTACAATTGGTGATGCCATACATATGTATATGTTCCATTTCTTTACATACAGAGATCGGAATTAATCATTTGTATATACAGGTTTGTACGTTTACCATCCATATATTTAGCTGATGTGTCAGTGGAGCCCACTTACTGAGTGGGCCCCCTGTTCTTTGGCAGGCAGACGTTACACGGTGGTCTTTCCCCACCGCGCATTGGCGGCAGCTGCCCCAAACTTCAGTGCGTCCCTCAACACGTAGTCCTGGATCTTGGAATGTGCCAGTCCACAACACTCAGTCAGGATCAGCTCCTTCAGCTGGAAGATCAACAGGTTTCCGACTGATCAAAGCGAGTCTTTCATCAAGTTGATGATCCTCCAGGCTCAGATGATGTTCGTCCTGGTGTGTGTCCCGGGGAACAGACCGTAGAGCACGGAGTCCTGTGTCACGGAGCTGCTCGGGATGAACCTCGATAGACATCACTGCATTCGTCTCCAGACCTCCTTTGTGTAGGCACATTCCAGAAGGAGGTGTGTGACAGTCTCATCCCCTCCGCAGCCGCTTCAAGGGCAACGTGCGGTGCGGCAGAGAGTCCGGGCGTGCAGAAAGGATCGCACAGGCAGAGCCCATCTCACCACCAGCCAAACCATGTCTTGGTACTTGTTGGAAAGTTTTGGCAATGAGGCATTCTGCCAAATGACTTTGACAGTCTGCCCAGGGAACCGCTCGACGGGATCCGCCCTCTCCTTTTCCCGAAGGGTCTCAAGGACACTACGTGCTGCCCACTTCTTGATGGACTTGTGGTCAAAGGTGTTTTTCTTCATAAATTTCTCGACGAAGGACAGGTGATACGGAACGGTCCAACTACTTGGAGCATTCCGTGGCAGTGAGGCCAGGCCCACACTTTGCAACCTCAGTATTTAGTGACACTTTGTGTTTGTGTACCGGGGATCCAAGCACAGCTTGATGCAGCCACACACAAAGGATGCCATCAGGGTGAGGGTGGTATTTGGTGTGTTTTTTCCCCCGTTGTCCAGAGCTTTGTACATAGAGTCCCTTCGGACCCTGGCCATCTTTGATCTCCACATAAAGTGGAAGATGGCCCGAGTGACTGCGATGGCACAGTTTCTGGGAATAGGCCAGACCTGTGCCACACATAACAACACTGACAATGCCTCACACCTGATGACCAGGTTTTACCCGTGATGGAGAGCAACCGTAGCTTCCATCTGCCCAGTTTCTGCCTCACTTTCTTGATACGTTTCCCCCAAGACTTGGCACACGCCCTAGCCCCTCTGAACCAAATATCCAGCACCTTCAGGTGGTCAGTCCTGACGGTGAAGGGGATGGGGATTGGTCGGCCCAGTTCCCAAAGAACATGGCCTTGCTCTTACCTCAGTTGACCTTGGCCCCTGAGGCCCGTTCAAACTGGTCACATATGCACAAGAGTCTGTGCACGGACAGTGGATCCGAGCAGAAAACGGCGATGTCATCCATGTACAAGGAGGCCTTAACCTGCAGGCCCCTGCTGCCAGGCATAGTCACCCCTCTCAGGCTCACATCCTTCTGATGGACTCGCCAAATGGCTCTATGCAGCACACAAACAAGGCAGGAGAGAGAGGGCAGCCATGCCTGACTCCAGATCTGACTGGGAAGCTATCTGATTCCCACCCATGGATTGGGACTGCATTGACAACGTTGATGTAGAGCAGTCTGATCCAATTGCAAATTCCCTCCCCAAAGCCTGGAGAGAACATCTCTCATATACTTATGAGATATCCTGCCAAAGGCTTTTTCCTGGTCCAGGCTGATGAGGCAGGTGTCCAACCCCCTGTCCTGCACATAAGCGATCGTATCCCTGAGGAGTGCAAGACTCTCAGCGATCTTCCTTCCCAGTACTACACAGGTTTAGTCAGGGTGGATCACTGATCCCAGAGCAGACCTGACCCAGTTGGTGATGACCTCTGCCAAGATTTTGTAATCTGCATTTAATAGTGAAATTCGTCTTCAATTTCTGATTTCCTCCCTCTCCCCCTTCCGCTTGTAGATGAGGGTGATGATGTCTTTCCTCATGGATTCACTCATGGTATCGGCCAGAAGCATACTGACATACACCTCCAGCAGGTCCTGGCCCATCAGGTCCCACAGAGCAGAATAGAGCTTGACCAGTAAGCTATCGCTTCCAGGAGTTTTATTCTTTTTGAAGGACTTGAGGGCCTTGGTCAGCTTGTCCAGAGATAGTGGCTGGTCCAGCCTCTCCCATGTTCTGTCGTCTAAGATCTCTGTGATAGAGGACAGGGACGACTGGGAGGCCACGCTTTTGGTTGGCTTCGAGTCATACAGACTGGCATAGAAGGATTTGCTGATCCTCATGATGTCAGCCTGAGATGACGTTACCAAGCCATCTTCTTCCTTCAGGCGGCAGAGCACGGGGCTCTCTTTGTGCACCTTCTGGACGAACAAACGTGAGCACGTCTCGTCCTGCTCCACGGAGCGGACCCTGGACTGGAAGATTATCTTGGAAGCCTTCGAGGCAAAGAGCGAGGCTTGCTGGCCCTTCACCTCCTGGAGGTCCTCCGTGACATCGATCCCCATCGTCTGCAACAGGAGCAGGTTCTGCATACTTTCCTGGAGTTGGGACAGTTTTCCCCGCCTCTCTCTCACCTCCTGAACATCTTTGAGGATGAAGAACCGCTTGATGTTCCAAGTTTGTGAGAAGATTTATAGCTCGGGTGCTCGTTTTTGTGGTTCTGTTCACCGAGCTGGGAATTTGTGTTGCAGATGTTTCGTCCCCTGTCTAGGTGATATCCTCCGTGCTTGGGAGCCTCCTGTGAAGCGCTTCTGTATTGTTTCCTCTGGTATTTATAGTGGTTTGTCTCTGCTGCTTCCGGTTGTCAGTTCCAGCTGTCCACTGCAGTGGCCGGTATATTGGGTCCAGGTTGATGTGTTTGTTGATAGAATCTGTGGATGAGTGCCATGCCTCTAGGAATTCCCTGGCTGTTCTCTGTTTGGCTTGTCCTGTAATAGTAGTGTTGTCCCAGTCGAACTCATGTTGCCTGTCATCTGCGTGTGTGGCTACTAAGGATAGCTGGTGGTGTCGTTTCATGGCTAGTTGGTGTTCATGGATATGGATCGTTAGCTGTCTTCCTGTTTGTCCTATCTAGTATTTTGTGCAGTCCTTGCATGGGATTTTGTACACTACGTTGGTTTTGCTCATGCTGGGTATCGGGTCCTTTGTCCTGGTGAGTTGTTGTCTAAGAGTGGCTGTTGGTTTGTGTGCTGTTATGAGTCCTAGTGGTTGTAGTAGTCTGGCTGTTAGTTCAGAAATGTTCTTGATGTATGGTAACGTGGCTAGTCCTGTGGGTTGTGGCATGTCCTCTTGATGTTCCCTTTCACTGTTTCCAACCAGTCCGCTGGAGACTCAAACAGGGGCTTCATGGTTCTCCAACCTGAGTAATCCCTCTTGAGCTCCTCAATGTTTCCCGGGGTCAACAGCTTGGTGTTCAGCTTCCACGTTCCCTTACCAGCCCATTGCTCATCCTGTAGGTGACAGTCGGCCAGCAGGAGGCAGTGGTCAGAGAAGAATACTGGCTTGATGTCGGTGGATCTGACCGAGAATGTTCAGGACACAAACGCGTAATCTATCCTTGAGCGTATAGACCCGTCTGCCCGTGACCAGGTGTATCTTACCTGCGCTCCGTCTGCAGGGGTGCTGAAGACGTCGTGCAGCTTGGCATCTTTGACCGTTTCCATCAGGGCTCTGGACGTGGTGTCCAGTTTACTGTCACCCCCCCGGATCATCCATCTGCATCAATGATACAGTTGAAGTCTCCGGCCAGAATGACTGGCCTGGAAGTAGCCAGCAACAGTGGAAGCTGCTGCAAGATGGCCAACCGTTCACTCTTACCCACTGGGGCGTACACATTAATCAGTCTCAGGGGAGCATTTCTATACATGACATCAGCGACAAGGAGGCACCCGCCCACCACCTCCTTAACCTCGGAGATGGCAAAGTTGCCTCCTCGCAACAGGATACCCAGGTCAGTCCCTGACATTATTACAGCTTTTGGTCCAAAAATGCCCAAGGGAGCTGAACTCCAAAGGTAAGGTGAGAGTGACAGCCATTGACATGAAGGCAGCATTTGACTGAGTGTGGTATTAAGGATCCCGAGCAAAACTGGGTCAATGGAAATCAGTGGGTAAACTGTCCACTGGTTGGAGCCACAAAAATAGTCTGTACATTTTTCTGCTTCAGTATGTGGATGTCCCTACTAGAAAAGGTGTAAAATGTGACATACTCTTGGGAGATAAGATATGGCAGATGCCTGAGGTGTCAGTACATTGGGGCCAGCAACAATAATTCTATCAGTTTCAAAATAGTGATGGAAAAGAAGACCAGATCTTGTGGTCTCTAAAGAAGGAGGCCATCTGGTGTGTTCTGTGGTGGAACTGGTCCTCCTGGGAGCTCCTGCCCCACTGAACTCATCTCTACCTACCGCGACACTGTCCTATCCCCCCTAGTCCAGGAACTCCCCACATATATTCGAGACACTACCCACGCCCTCCACCTCCTCCAAGACTTCCGTTTGCCCGGCCCCCAACGCCTGATCTTCACCATGGATATCCAATCCCGCTACACCTCCATCCGCCATGACCAGGCCCTCCAAGCCCTCTGTTTTTTCCTCTCCAGACGTCCCCAACAGTACCCTTCCACCGACACTCTCATTCGTTTGGCTGAACTGGTCCACACCCTTAACAATTTCTCCTTTGAATCCTCCCACTTTCTCCAGACCAAAGGGGTAGCCATGGGCACACATATGGGCCCCAGCTATGCCTGTCTCTTTGTTGGCTACGTAGAGCAGTTGATCTTCCATAATTACACCGGCACCACTCCCCACCCCTTCCTCCGCTACATTGATGACTGCATTGGCACCACCTCGTGCTCCCGCGAGGAGGTTCAGCAATTCATCAACTTCACCAACACATTCCACCCTGACCTTAAATTTACCTGGACCATCTCTGACACCTCCCTCCCTTTCCTGGACCTCTCCATCTCCAATTATGACGACCGACATGACACTGACATTTTTTACAAACCCACTGACTCCCACAGCTACCTGGATTATACCTCTTCCCACCCTACCTCTTGCAAAAATGCCATCCCGTATTCCCAATTCCTCCACCTCCGCCTCCTCCGGATCTGCTCCCAGGAGGACCAGTTCCACCACAGAACACACCAGATGGCCTCCTTCTTTAGAGACCGCAATTTCCCTTCCCACGTGGTTAAAGATGCCCTCCAACGCATCTCGTCTACATCCCACACCTCCACCCTCAGACCCCACCCCTCCAACCGTAACAAGGACAGAACGCCCCTGGTGTTCACCTTCCACCCTACCAACCTTCGCATAAACCAAATCATCGGCCGACATTTCCGCCACCTCCAAACAGACCCCACCACCAGGGATATATTTCCCTCCCCACCCCTTTCCGCCTTCCGCAAAGACCATTCCCTCTGTGACTACCTGGTCAGGTCCACGCCCCCCTACAACCCACCCTCCCATCCTGGCACTTTCCCCTGCCACCGCAAGAACTGTAAAACCTGCGCCCACACCTCCTCCCTCACCTCTATCCAAGGTCCTACAGGAGTCTTCCACATCCATCAAAGTTTTACTTGCACATCCACTAATATCATTTATTGTATCCGTTGCTCCCGATGCGGTCTCCTCTACATTGGGGAGAGTGGGCGCCTCCTAGCAGTGCGCTTTAGGGAACATCTCCGGGACACCCGCACCAATCAACCACACTGTCCCGTGGCCCAACATTTCAACTCCCCCTCCCACTCTGCCGAGGACATGGAGGTCCTGGGCCTCCTTCACCGCCGCTCCCTCACCACCAGACGCCTGGAGGAAGAACGCCTCATATTCCGCCTCAGAACACTTCAACCCCATGGCATCAATGTGGACTTCAACAGTTTCCTCATTTCCCCTTCCCCCACCTCACCCTAGTTCTAAACTTCCAGCTCAGCACTGTCCCCATGACTTGTCCGGACTTGTTCTACCTGCCTATCTCTTTTTCCACCTATCCACTCCACCCTCTCCTCCTCCACTCACCCATTGTACTCTATGCTACTTTCTCCCCACCCCCACCCTCCTCTAGCTTATCTCTCCACGCTTCAGGCTCACTGCCTTTATTCCTGATGCCCGAAACGTCGATTTCGAAGCTCCTTGGATGCTGCCTGAACTGCTGTGCTCTTCCAGCACCATTAATCCAGAATCTAGTTTTCAGCATCTGCAATCATTGTTTTTACCCCATGTAAAATCACAGTGCTAGTCATTAAAGAAAGGCACTGTGGGAAAAGATGTGGTAAAAGAAGCTAAGCCAGTGGCATTAGTGAAGGTAGTAAAGGAGACCCCAAGAAGAGCCGAGGAGCTGCATGACAGTGCACAGCCGAGGCAAGGGCTGTATATGGAGTTCGTACCTGATCTTTGCAAAAAATTTGCCTCTGTGTTTAAAGTTTACTTAGAAAGAACAGGGGGAGAAGGACAAGAAGTTATAATTTTGAAAGATACAGGATCTAACCAATCACTGATAGTATGGGATGAGCCAATATGCACTCTTTCTGATCTGTTACCCGAGAGTGTGGCAATTTGTGGGACGGATGGATAGAAATTCAGTGCTTTACTATGTAAGATCAGGTTGGAGTGCCAACCCAAGACTGGGGAAGTAACAGTGGGAGTGATTGACAGAGTGTCAGTTCCAGGAATTCAGTTTGTTCTTGGGAATGATTTGATAGGATCGAAGGTGGGAGTGACACACCTTATTGTGGGGAAGCCCAAGGAAGACCAAGAAACTGAGGAGTTAAAACAGAAATATTTTGGTATTTTTCCAGACTGTGTGGTAACCAGATCCCACTACCATAAGTTACATCACGAAGCGAAAAGTAAACAGAAAAATTAAGGAGTTGAGGTTCAGTTATCAGATATCCTGTTTGATGTAATGGTGCAGGAAAACCTGCAAAGGTGAAGATCTTTGCTTGCAGCGGGTCCCTCAGTTCCATGATCAGTCAATAAACACACCTGTAAACGACTCTTTGTCAATCACACAATCAATCATTTATTCTATGATATGGCCCGAGTCGGTAGACTTTGATTAGCCCAGAAGTATGAATACTTCTAAACCATCAAAAGAATACGACGACCTTACAGAGTTTGCACAGGGTTTATATACATTGTTCATAGTCAGACATGGAGCATGATCACATAGTAACAATCAGTCAATACATGATATCACTTCATTGATAGTTGCTTGATCCAACAATATTAATTGGTAAATAACTTAGATCATAATAGTTTTATCGGTCTACTTCTGCATTCTAGTGGTTAGCTATTTATGTAGCTTTAGAGACGAGCTGCAGGTAGTCACGTAGGCGCAGGGAATCAGCTAGCCAAGTAGGCGCAGGGAACTACTTTGTCTCCAGCTGCAATTTATAATTAACCTTACTTCTGCATTTCGTTGGAATTATATCAATCTGCGGTTTCTTGTTTCTGTCTGGTTCAGTGCAATCTAATTTAGTAATGCAGAAGCCATTTTGTGCAGCTCCTTCAGCCATTTTGTCCTATCTCCCAGATGCCCATATCCTCACAGGAAGAGGGTCAGACAGAAGTGTTTAGCCCTGAGAGACTAAGAGACTTGCAGCAGCAAGACAAGACAATAAAAGATATATATGTGGATGTGTACTCAAAGAAGGAGGCAGAGAATATTCCAGAGGGTCATTATCTGAAAGACAGACTCCTAAGGCAGAAGTGGAGACCACAGCAGGTTAGTACAGAGGAGACATGGGACGAAGTGCACCAGATTGTGTTGCCAGTAGCATAGGACAGGAGATGTTACGGGTAGCACATGAAATACCTGTAGGAGGTCACCTCGTGGTACAAAAGACTCAGAAACAAAAACCTTTTTATTGGCCTGGAATGCATAAGGATGTGGTTAACTTTGGCCAAATGTGGCATACATGCCAAATGGTAGGTAAGCCACAGGTGGTAATAAAACCAGCATCTTTGTTGCCAATTCCTACATTTGAAAAACCTTTCACGCGGGTTATAATTGATTGTGTAGGTCCCCTCCCCAGAACTAAAAGTGAGAACTAGCACTTGGTAAACATAATGGATGTATCTACCAGATTTCCAGAGGCAATTCCATGAGGGAGTATCAAGGCAAAAGGGTAGTCGAGGAGTTAGTAGCTTACTTCACATGGTATGGGCTACCCAGAGAGATTCAGTTGGACCAAGGGTCAAATTTTACTGCTAGGCTGTTGAAGGAAGTTGTGGATAGCTTAGGTATACAGCACTTTAAATCCAGTGTGTATCATCCTGAATCCTAAGGAGTTTTAGAAAGATGGCATCTTGAAGACCATGTTGAGAGCATACTATGAAGATTACCCAAATGATTGGGATAAAAGTATTCCTTTTGGACTGTTTGCCATTGGAGATGCCTCAAATGAATCTACTCAGTTCACTCCCTTCGAGTTAATATTTGGGCATGAAGTGAGAGGCCCTTTGAAATTAACTAAAGAAAAATTAACAGGACCAAAATCAGAGATCTCAGACTTAGACTATGTATCGGAGGTGAGGGAGAGATTAAATCAAGTAGGTGAGTTAGCTAAACAGCACCCAAAGAGGGCACAGTATAGAATAAAGTAGGTAGCAGATAAAAGCTCTGATGTTCGGTCGTTTTCCCGAGGGAATGACATATTCATACTGTCACCAGTGATAGGAATCCCTTCAAAGCCAGGTTTAGTGGTCCCTATCAAATTGAGAAAAAGTTGAGTCAGGTGAACTATCTAATATCAGGTAGGTCATGTGATCATGCTGAAACCACATTATACTAGAAAGAACAAGAGAAACAGTGTTAATTACTGCTCCGCAGAGCGAGGAATTAAATCCAGATTATGTGGATTTTCATGTGCCTCAAAACAGATTAAAAAATGAAGACATCCTTGAGGAGTGGGATAGGTTAGTGAGCTATCTGTCTCAGGAGCATAGAATGCAGTTGAAAGATCTGTTACCGCAGTATAAGGACATATGTAAGAATCAGATGGGGAGGACTAATGCTATTGCACATGAAATAGACGTAGGGAATACTGCTCCAATAAAACAACACTTTTCGGCTTAATCCTTTCAAAGCCAGAAAAGTCCAGATGGAGGTGGAGGCCATGCTTGACGAGGACATCATCGAACCAAGCCAGAGCGAGTGGAGTTCGACGATCGTCTTAGTTCCCAAACTGGACAGGACTCAACGATTCTGCGTGGATTATTGGAAGATCAATGCCATTACAAAATCGGAATCATATCCAATTCCTAGAGTGGAGGACTGTATTGAGAAAGTCAGACAAGCCAGTTACATCACCAAGTTGGACTTAATGCATGATTACTGGTTAGTACCTTTATCAGAATCTGCGAAATAATTTTCTGCATTTGTAACCCCAAATGGGCTATATCCAGTTAAAGTGATCCCCTTTGGCATAAAAGAATGCACCTGCCACATTCCAAAGACTCATGCAGAGAGTTATGGCTAGGTCAACAAACTGCGCAATCTATTTGGATGATGTGGTGATGTTAAGTAAGTCCTGGAAAGATCACATGGTACAGTTGGCAGAGCTCTTTGAACAACTACGAGAAGCAAAATTGGTGATAAACTTAAATAAAATTGAATTCGCAAAAGCAGAAGTGACGTTCTTGGGACGTAACATCATTCATAGAAGGTTGACCCCATGGAATGCAAAGACGAAGGCCATCGAGGAATTTCCATGACCAATCTTGAAGGAAGAGGTGCTTTGATTCTTTGGACTCAGCATATTGTATCTGAAGTTTGGAACAAACTTCAGCAGTGTAGTGGCATCGTTAGTCGATTTGCTGAAGAAGAACACAAAGTTTCAGTGGACAGAACCATGCCAGGAGGCATTCGACTTTTTGAAATCAACTTTAACCACCAAACCAATTTTAGCTCCACCAAAATTTTCAAAACCTTTTAAAGTTGTCATTGAGGCTAGTGACATAGGAGCTGGAGCTGTACTCCAACAGGAAGATGAGGATGGGATTGAACTGCCAGTTGGTTACTTTTCGAAGAATATCAGGCTATTTCGTTGGAGACTTATGTCACAGAATTTTAATTTAAAAATCGTACATGTTGCAGGTCGCCAGAATTTAATCACAGAAGCGTTATCACACATTTAACTAATAAAGTTTAGATGAGACTTGTATTTATAAAATGTTTTATATATATATATATATATATAGTTATTTGGGAAGAAAATAATGCATTTTAGTGAATTCAAATTCCACCATCTGCCACAGAAGGATTCAAACCTTGGTCCCCAGAACAGTGCCAGGGTCTCTGGATTAACAGTCCAAAGATCCTACCACTAGGCCATTGGCACCCCCACTTTTATTTTACGTTGGCAAAATCATTGCTGGAATCATTGGGTATAAACTCTGAACTTTGTACTGCGTTGTACCAGCAATTTGCGGTGAATAAATTAATACTTCAAATGAAATAAGACCATTGTTACCACTTAGAAAACAAAAACAGAACCGCGAACCTCTCAGCATGTTCCATCAGTCGCGGCCCGATTTTTCCCGCTCTTCGCTTTGACCGTTGGGCTTTGAAATCTCCAGCGGTCCCGGCCACCGCCGCCCGATCCGCCAATCACAACTCTCCACCTCCCCTCCCCTCCCCCTCCCGCCGTCTCGTCCCTTCTCACTTTTTCAATCCTGCCCACATCCACCGCACGTGCTGCCTGATTCACCAATCAAAGTACGTCTTTTCCCGCCCCGGGGAATTTTCCGTTGCGGTTTGAAATCTCGACCACGCCCAGCGCTCGTGCTGTCTGATCCGCCAATCGCGGCGCGTCCTTTTTTTCCCGCCTTTCCCGAACTCTTCGCGCTCTTGGTCCGTTGACGGATGTTTTAAGAGCCTCCGATGGAATTGGTATCTCTATCCTTTTCGCTCCGCAGCGGGGTGATTGTCTGGGGTGATTGTCTCTTTGTATTTCAGCCTCGTCCTTTTTTTCCCCACGACACATAACCAAATTCGATTAGAAATGGAGAGTCCGAGTTGTGGGTGGAAACGCGGGAAAGTTTTAATTTCCCGTCGCTTTCGCGACAAACAAGAAAGAAAGCATAAGAAATGGTCAAAGAGAGAGCTAAGGAAAGGAAGGTCGCAGGGTGAAGAGGCTCGAGATCGGTTTTCTTTCGAAGACTGTGAGAAACAAAGCTCACACACTTCAATAATTTCAGTCCCAAGACAAAATCTGAATCAGTAGTGTCATTTATTTTACTCTTGCAAGAGGGTGTGATGTCCACTATCTACAAGGCAAGGGACACACATACTGAATTCAACTAATACACACGATTTATATAATTTTTTATTTCATTGCTCCTCCCCTGTTTACATCTTCCACTTCCCTAAGACCAGCACCCATTACTCTTGTTTATCTCTTGCCTTATCCGGCCTTGTCTGGCCTCACAAGGCCGTTTGACCTCATCCTGCTGTGGGTCATTGTTAGGCATATCCTTTCTTCACTCATTCCATCTGTGACTTCCCCTACCATACTGATCTTTATGACCCTTTTAATTGGGGTTTGTTCCTGTGTTTCCGTAAAAGTGGGAAACAGATGTTTATACCTACTGTTTGTACAGGCATATCTAGCTTAACTACTTCCCCTCACAGCATCTTATCTATTCGTCTGTAATATCTACCATTGTTTTGTAGTCACGTTTCATTCTTGCATACAATTTTAGCTAATACAAAAACAATTATGTATTTCCTCCACATAGTTTCCATTCTTGTTGACTCAGCTCTTGGCTGAAACAATTACACTGGTGTGAGTTCAATTACTTTGTATAAGTAATTATAATTGCAGAAGTAACACTACTTTACCTATATCCCACAAGACTAAACCAAGGTTGATTTACACTGAATGCAGGGTTAAGTATGCCGAGAGGTGAATGTCCGGCAATAAATTGTGATGAGAACTCCAGGCGTGACTGAGAAGCGGTGTGTATCTCATGAACCTCACTTGACAGTGGGATCAGCTTCTAGCGAAGGTGAAATCGAGTGAGATAAGACAGGGGAAATAGGCTTGGGCCTTGTGACAAGTCATTTTCAGGTGGAAATAAACACTGATGATTTGGGTCGACTAGGCCGAAACCTGGAACTGCCTGAAACTTGTGTCAAAGTTTCCAAAGTCCGACGTAGAAATGGTATAAATGAGCGTCAAAGGAACAATGCTTAACGATTTGAGGAGGTTTTCTGAGGTAAGGTAAGAAAATCTCTTGTACAGGAATGCGTGTGGCGACAATTCTATTGTAGGTTAAAAAATAATTCTAGCATTTAAACCCTGACCCCCAATCCTGAACATTAGCCAGACCAGTATTTTTTTTCTTTTAACTCGAAACTGAGCCCAGAGAGCTGATTTTATAACCCCAGTTGCCAACTATTTAATCCCAATCTTAGAAAACAATCCAACTGAACCCTAATGTTAATTGCAGCCACTCAACTCAACCAAGTGCTTTAACCCTGAAGCACAACCCCAATCACAAAGTCAATCCCAACAATTCAATGATTGAATGAATGTTTTTAAAGCTAAGATAGATAACTTTTTGAACAGTAAAGGAATTAAAGATTATGGTGAGAGGGTGGGTAAGTGGAGCGGAGGCCATGAAAATATCAGCCATGATCTTATTGAGTGGCAGAGCAGATTCGAAGGGCCAGATGGCCTACCCCTCCTACGTCCTACGTTTTTATATTCGTAAGACTGTAGTACTTATGCTAGCTGAGTAAATAAGGTCATTAATATTTTCCTACAATTGTGTACGTTCCTCCAGATGGCTGAGTCAACTTTAGCTCAGACAGCAACCTTCTACCAGGCTGGCATGGTCTGTTGTTATGGCTTTCACTAGTAGTCTTTTGGGAAAAGGAAGACGTGTGTTTCACCAACGTGTCCAGCAGGACTCTGTCTGCAAAGCAGGGCGTCGATTTCCTCCTGTCTGCAATGTCTGGGGCAAATGTAGGGAACTCTGTTGGGCAGTTTCAGACTGACTGTCAGTCTGTGTTCACGACAAGCTTTCAAGGTTGGTGTGGCTGCAAACAACGCTGATGAATTTCAGGACATCCAGTGAGTGACATGATAAGATGGGACCAGAATTGAACACGAGAGATGCCGTAGGGATGTGGTACGTACTTAATGTAATGCATTTGGTTAGATGTGCAAGAAAACTCACCAAGCCTTATGATTGTGGAACTGCCCTGAGTTTCTTAACTATCATTCATCCATTGAGCAACACCAACCAAAAAAAGGACCATCTTCGTATCCCTAACATAGAATATAATTTTTTAATCTCACCTTGAAAGATGTTCCCATCTTGCTTCTCCCCATTTGACTATTTTGTACTGCCTTACTTTTCATTGGAAACCTCATGACTAGGCACAATCTTTAGCTTATTCTTAATCACCAAACCTTATGTTGTAATATGATTGGATTGTTCAGGTCTTGTATTGTAGCTTGCTGGAACATTATTCTTGAGTGTAAGGTTCTGTACCACACAAACAGTTGCCATGGATCATATTTTATTGGAAGAAATCTTTGAACTGGCATATTGCAGGAAGGCTAATGTGCATTATTGAAAACTTAAATCCATTTTTGCACTATTCTGTTCCATTTGTTTAAATAAGAAATGTTGCTCAACAATGTGAGGGATGTTGTACTGTGTCAAACTCCTCTGCGCTGTGCCGTCAAACACTCCCAAGGCAGGTACATAACTCAACAGATGTAAATCTGTCAGTACCCTGTCCCATTGAACACTTTCAGGACAGATGTAACACCAGCTAAATGCAAAGTAAAGCTTAAACATTGTAATTTTAATCTGCCAGCTTCACAATAATTCTCACAAGTTCCAGAAGCCCTGTTACCCATTCATGAAAAGGAGCTGGGAAACAAAGCTCAGACAATGGGCGGCACGGTGGCACGTGGGCGGCACGGTGGCACAGCGGTTAGCACTGCTGCCTCACAGCGCCAGAGACCCGGGTTCAATTCCCGCCTCAGGCGACTGACTGTGTGGAGTTTGCACGTTCTCCCCGTGTCTGCGTGGGTTTCCTCCGGGTGCTCCGGTTTCCTCCCACAGTCCAAAAATGTGCAGGGTCAGGTGACTTGGCCATACTAAATTGCCCGTAGTGTTAGGTAAGGGGTAAATGTAGGGGTATGGGTGGGTTTCGCTTCGGCGGGTCGGTGTGGACTTGTTGGGCCGAAGGGCCTGTTTCCACACTGTAATCTAATCTAATCTAATCTAAAAAAATTAACTACATTGACTGTACAATTAATTCAATTCTAACCTTAACCAGAAATATCTTCTGAACAATTTGGCCAAAATTATTTACATGATTCAGAACTGCATTATGTTGTCCAGAGACTGACAAGGCTTCTTCATCCTCTGGAATCTCAGTGTACCATATCTCTTCACTTCTCCATCCAAACCTAACCATAGATTTGTGTGGATGAATTATAGGGACAAGAGGTGACTCTTTATGTGACCCCACCTACCCCACAAGATGGAGCTTCAGAAATACAAAACTGAAGTCTTTGTTCACAAGGACCTCTAGCAATCCTTTCTGTGTGCCTTGGAGAATATTTCTCCACCATAGGTGCACCTGAACCTTTTATGTGATCAGTGGACACTACAAGGAAAGATATGACCAAACTATTAAAGTTAGAAAATTCAGTCATAAAAATTGAATTTTACATTAACTGTGTTCCTTTAAATGTGGGCTCAGAATGATATAGAGCTTTACAGCACAGAAACAAACCATTTGACTAAACAGGTGAAGGCTAGATGATCTTAACTCCAATTTAGTTCACCTTCTCCTGCGTTTTTATTTATGTCAATGGAACAACCTGGAATCCAGTATCTCCTAATCATTTACATTCCTAATTATTTAAATTATGCAATGCACAACAATGAAGTTTGCATGAAGAAAAGCATAATCACCTTGATAAATCTCCTATCGATCTTACATCAAAACACAAAGTGATGTGAAGTGTATATACAAACAGTAAAACAGCAACGTGAACACATTATAAATGAGAAGCAGTGTTATATACATTCATCTGTGGCCTCTGGATTTTCACCTGCAAAAGAAAGACATAAATATTTTATTTCTTTCTCTATGTAAACTTGTACTTTATACTCAAGTTCAAATAGGGGTGGCACAGTGGCTCAGTGATTAGCACTGCTGCCTCACAGCGCCAGGGACCTGGGTTTGATTCCAGCCTCAGACGGCTGTCAGTATGGAGTTTACACATTCTCCCCGAGTGTGCATGGGTTTCCTCCCACAATCCAAAGATGTGCAGGTTAGGTGAATTGGACATGATAAATTGCCCATTGTGTTAAGGGATGTGTAGGTGAGCTGCGTCATAAGAACTAGGAGTGGAGTAGGCTGTCCCGCCCTTCAAGCTTGTTGAGCCACTCAATAAGATCATAGCTAGTCTCGTCGTGGACTCAGCTGCACTTACCCATGTTTTCACCATATCTCTTAATTCCTTTGTTTTTCAAAAAAGTACCTACCTTAGCTTTAAAAGCAATTACTGAAGTAACGTCAACTATTTCCCTGGGCAAGGAATTCCATAGATTAACAACCGTTTGTGAGAAGAAGTTCCTTCTCAGTTCATCTAAACCTGCTTCCTTTAATCTTCAGGCCATGCCCTCTTGTCGCAGTTTCACCTACCAGTGGAACCATCCTATCTATTTCTATTTTAATGATTCCCTTCATAATTTTATATGTATTGATAAGATCTCCCCCCCATTCTTCTGAATTCCAATGAATATAATCACAATCTACTCAGCCTCTCCTCATTAACTAACCCCCCCAACTCTGGAATCAACCTAGTGAACCTCCTCTGCACCTTCTCCAGCACAAGTACATCCTTTCTTAAGTAAGGAGGCCAAATCTGCGCAGAGAACTCTAGGTGTGGCCTGACCAGCACCTTGTACAGCTGTAACATTACCTCACTGCTTTTAAACTCAACCCCTTTAGCAATGAAGGACAAAATTCCATTTGCCTTCCTAATTACTTGTTGTACCTGCAGACCAACCTTCTGCGATTCATGCACAAGGACACCCAGGTCCCTCTGCACAGCAGCATGCTGCAATGTTTTACCATTCAAGTAATAATCTGTTTTACTGTTACCCCTACCAAAAAGTATGACTTCACATTTACTAACATTGTATTCCATCTGCCAGACCTTTGCCAACTCACTCAATATATCTATGTTCCTGTACAAAGTTTCGCAGTCCCCTGCACACTTTGCTCTGCCACGCATCTTCGTGTCATCGGCAAATTTTGACACCGTACGTGTGGTCCCCAATTCCAAATCATCTATATAACTTACAAATAATTGTGGTCCCAACACCGATCCCTGAGGCACACCACTAGTCACTGATTTCCATCCAGGATCGCACTCATTTATCCCCACTCTTTGCTTTCCATCAGTCAACCAATCCTCTATCACGCTAATATTCTATCCCTAACACCATGCATCCTTATCTTATGCAGCAGCTTTATGTGTGGCACCTTGTCAAAGGCCTTTTGGAAATCTAGGTACACCACCTCCACTGGGTCCCCATTAGCCACCTTGCTTGAAATGTCTTCATAGAATTCCAAAAGTTTGTGAAGCATGACCTGCCCTCATGAACCCATATGGTATCTGTACAATGGGACAATTTTTATTGAGATGCCTTGCTAGTTCTTCCTTGATAATAGACTCAAGCATCTTCCCCACTACAGATGTTATGCTCTCTGGTCAATAATTCCCCATGTTTTGTCTACTTTCCTTTTTCAACAGTGGTGTCACATTTGCTATTTACCAATCTGTTGGAACTGCGTCAGAGTCCAGTGAATGTTGGAAAATTACCAGCAGTCCATCTGCTATTTCTCCTGCCATTTCTTTTAGTACCCTGGGATGCATTCCATCAGGGCTAGGAGACTTATCTATCCTTAGATCCATTAGCTTACCCAACACTAGCTCTTTCGTAATAATGATTATTTCCAGGTCCTCGCCTACCTTCATCTCTTCGTCACTTACTGGCACGTTATTAGTATCCTCCACTGTGAAGACCGATGCAAAGCACCTGTTCAATACGTCAGCCATTTCATCATATCCCATAACTAACTGCACTTTCTCATCCTCTAACGGACCAATATTTACTTCAGCCACTCTTTTTATATATAACTTTTGCTATCTGTCTTTATAATTCTGTGCTAGTTTTTTTCTCTTTGTGGCTTTCTGTTGACCTTTAAAGTTTTCCGAGTCTTCTAGATTCCTGCTATTTTTGGCCATTTTGAATGCTGTCTCTCTCACTTTGATAGCCTGCCTTATTTCCTTAGACACGCATGGCAGATTATTGCTCCTTTTACAGATCTCCCTTCTCACCTGAATATACTTTTGCTGAGTACTTCGAAAAATTTCTTTGAAGGTCTTCCACTGCTCATCAACTGTCACATCATAAAGTCTCTGTTTCCAGTCTACTTTAGCCAGGTTCTCCCTCATTCTCTCATAGTCCCCCTTATTCAAGCACAAGACCCTGGTATTGGATTTTATCTTCACACTCTCCAGCTGTATTATAAATTCAACCATACTATCATCACTCCTTCCAAGAGCATCCCTGACTTTGAGGTCATTAATTATTCCTGTCTCGTTACATAGGACCAGTTCTAGGATAGCTTACTCCCTCATTGGTTCCATTACATGGTGTTCAAGAAAATTATCATGGATAAATTCAACGAATCCCTCCTCAAGGCTACCCTGACTGAGCTGTTATTTTCTATGAACCTCTCTATTAATTAAACCAAATACCCAGGGAAGTTCACCTCTCCTTTTAATCTGTTAAAATATGAGTGACAGAGAATTATTTAAAGAAAATAACATTGATTTATTGTTAAACTCAAAAGTGAACATTAAACAATTATTCACAACTCTAAGCCCCCTTTCGCTTAAGTGCTTATTATCTGCATATAATACTATAAGAATATGCTGTTCCAGTAAGACAGTTATTAAAATTACATCAATTTAATTTCAAAACCACACAGCTGCTGTCATGTCCTGTGTCTGTCTTCTTCTGCTGAAGATCTCTTTGGGTCGTCTTCTTTCTTTTTACTGCGAATATGTTTCACATGGAAAGGTACCTTTGATAGAGAGTGTTTCCCAATTTCTTGGAGAGCAAGATATTGGCTCTCCATTGTTTCTGCCCCTATGGCAGTTGCTCTCTGACCAATTTTCAAAAGGTCCGCATTGTGTTTCCCCCCCCACCCCCCCAACATTGGATGATCTCATTGGTTCAATATTGGCAAAACAATAAATTCAAATTTCATTGGATTTTAGTATTCTGGGACATAATTTAAACTCATTCCTTAAATTTCAATTGTTGTTAAAATAGCAACCAAAACTCAGGTATCCATCTCACAACCAAAGGTTACATATTTTCAATTTTCCAGTGCACTCTGGAGCTTCCATCTAGTCATATCACAGGTCCTTGTCATCTCTCAGTTCAGAACTGCATTCATTCTCTCTTAAAGGTACAGTACACGCCTTCAACTCCAAAACACAGTGAATTGGAGGACAGGGAATAACTGGGCTAGGGCATACAAATGTAATTAAATTATCATTCATGAATTAAGCACAGAATGTATGTTTTAAGTGTCTGTCATCAATTTTTTGATGTTGGATTGGGATAGACAAAATCAGAAATCACATGACACCAGGTTGCAATCCAACAGGTTTTTTTGAAATCACAAGCTTTTGTAGTGATGCTCCTTCATCAGGTGGTGAAGTGGAGGAAAACACACAATTACAGAATTTATATGCGGATATATGCCTGCAAGGTGATTCCAGGGAATTAAGAGTGTCAAAAGATAGTGCAAATGGTGTGAGTGGACTGTCAACAAGTAGCATAACAAGCCCTTGCAGAAGATCAAAAGTGCCAAATGGTGTGAGTGAAGTGTCAACAGCTGAATAACAAGTGAAGTGATGACCTGTGATCCAATTAAGGCAGAGATGTAATTACGAAAAATCAAAAGTAAGATTATGCTAGAGACACACTAAATAATTGGAATAACGTGATACGACCCTAGTCATGAGATCATAGGTCATTCCTTCACTTGCTGTTCAGCTGTTGACACTTCTCTCACACTGTTTGACACTTTTGATCACCTGCAAAGACTTATTATTCCGCCTTCCTAAAAACGGGCTTATGCCCAAAACGTCGATTCTCCTGCTGCTCAGATGCTGCCTGGCCTGCTGTGTTTTTCCAGCACCACACCTCAACTCTGGTCTCCAGCATCTGCAGTCCTCACTTTCTCCTTATTATTCAGCCTGTTAACACTCCTCACACCATTTGCACTACCTTTTCACACTCTTAATTCACTGAAATTATTTTGCAATTATCGCACCGGTCTATAAGTTCTGTGCCTGTGCGCTTCCCTCCACCTCACCTGACAAAGGAGCAACGCTCCAAAAGCTTGTGATCTCAAATAAATCTGTCAGACTACATGTTGGTGTCATGTGATGGCTTACTTTATCAATTCCTTTGTTCATATTTACATTGTGAACTATCCATAGAAATGTCTCAGGCAGTAATAATGCCCTCCTGTCTGCACTATCACTACAGCACATTGACTAGAAGAGTAATTACAGTGTGACAATTGCACAGAGGCAAAAGTGAGAACTGCAATTGCACAGAGGCAAAAGTGAGAGTGCTGGAAGAGCACATCAGGTCAGGCAGCATCTGAGGAGCAGGAAAATCATCGTTTCGGACAAAAGCCCTTCATCAGGAATGAGGCTGGCAGTCGAGGGGGTGGAGAGATAAATGGGAGGGGGTGGGGCTAGGGGTGGTAGCTGAGAGTGTGATAGGTGGATAGAGGTGGGGGTAAAGGTGATAGGTCGGAGAGGAGGGTGGAGCGGATAGGTAGGAAGGAAGGTGGACAGGTCATGAGGGTGGTGCTGAGCGGGAAGTTTGAAACTGGGATAAGGTGGGGGGAGGGAAAATGAGGAAACTGGTGAAATCCACATTGATGCCATAGGGTTGCAGGGTCCCAAGGCAGAAGATAAGGCCTTCTTCCTCCAGGTGTCGGCTGGTAAGGGAGTGGCGATGGAGGAGACCTAGGACTTGCATGTCCTCAGCGGATTAGGGGGGGGAGTTGAAGTGTTCGGCCATGGGGTGGTGGGGTTGGTTGGTGCGGGTAGTTGGAGATGGGAGATTTTAATCTACATGTAGAATGGTCGAACCAGCTCAATCAGGGTAGCCTTGAGGAGAGGTTCGTTGAATGTATCTGTGATAATTTTCTTGACAGTATGTAATGGAACCAATGAGGGAGCAAGCTATCCTAGATCTGGTCCTATGTAATGAGACAGGACTAATTAATGACATCATGTTGCGCCAACCTATGAAACCAATCTGAAGCTGATCTAACTTACACTATTCCATGATTATCTATTTGTTTATTCAATGACCACTTAAATGCCCTTAATGTTGTTGAGTCTACAACTATTGCAGGCAGGGCATTCCACACCCTTACTACTCTCTGAGTAAAGAACCTACCTCTGATATCTGTCCTATATCTATCATCCCTTAATTTAAAGCTATTACCCCTTGTTCTAGCCATCACCATCCAAGGAAAAAGGCTGTCACTGTCCACCATATCTAATCCATTGATCATCTTGTATGTCTCTATTAAGTCACCTCTTAACTTTCTTGTCTCTAACAAAAACAGCCTCAAGTCCATCAGCCTTTCCTCATAAGACCTTCCCTCCATACCAGGCAACATCCTGGTAAATCTCTGCACCCTTTCCAATGCTTCTACATGCTTCCTATAAAGCGACAACCAGAACTGTATGCAGTACTCCAAGTGCAGCCACACCAGAGTTTTGTACAGCTGCAACATGGCGTTATGGCTCTGAAACTCAATCCCTCTACCAATAAAAGCTAACACACCGTACGCTTTCTTAACAACCCTATCAACCTGGGTGGCAAGTTTCAGGCATCTATGTACATGGACACCAAGATCTCTCTGCTCAACCACAGCACCAAGAATCTTACCATTAGCCCAGTACTCTTTATTCCTGTTACTCCTTCCAAAGTGAATCACTTCACACTTTTCTGCAATAAACTTCATTTGCCACCTCTCAGCCCAGCTCTGCAGCTTATCTTTGTCCCTGTGTAAGTTGCAACATCCTTCAGCCCTATCCACAATTCCACTGACCTAAGTGTCCTCCTCAAATGTAGTAATCCATCCTTCTACATCCTCATCCAGGCCATTATACAAACGAAAAACAGCAGTGGCCCCAAAACAGATCCTTGTGGAACACCACTGGTAACTGAATTCCAGGATGAACATTTCCCATCAACCACCACCCTCTGTCTTCTTTCAGCTAGCCAATTTCTGATCCAAACTGCTAAATCACCCTCAATCTCAAGCCACCATGTTTTCTGCAGTAGCCTACCATGGGGAACCTTATCAAACCTTATCAAACCTTATCAAATCCATATACACCACATCAACCCCTTTACCCTCATCCACTTATTTGGTCACCATCTCAAAGAACTCAATACGCTTTATGAGGCATGACCTATCCTTCAAAAAACCTTGTTGACGCTCCCTAATCAAATTATACCTTTCTAGATGTTTATACCGATCTCTTATAATCCTTTCCAAAACTTTGCCCATAACCGAAGTAAGGCTCAATGGTCTATATTTATCAGGGTTGTCTCTACTCCCCTTCTTGAACAAGGGGACAACATTTGCTACTTTATGGCACTTTTCCTGTAGACAATGACAACATAAAGATCAAAGCCAAAGGCTCTGCAGTGTCTTCCCTAGTTTCTCAGAGAATCCTAGGACAAGTCCCATTTGGCCTAGGGACTTATCTATTTTGACACTTTCCAGAATTGCTAACACCTCATCCTTATGAACCTCAATCCTATCTATTCCAAAAGCCTGTATCTCAGTATTCTTCTCGACAACATTGTCTTTTTCCAGTGTGAATACTGACGAAAAATATTCATTGCGTGCCTCTCCTATCTCTTCGGACTCCACGCACAACTTCCCACTACTCTCCTTGACTGGCCCTAATCTTTCTCTAGTCATTCTTTTATTCCTGATATTCCTATAGAAAGCTTTAGGGTTTTCCTTGATCTGACCTGCCAAAAACTTCTCATGTCCTCTTCTGGCTCTTCTTAGCTCTCTCTTCAGGTCTTTCCTGGCTAACTGAGTCTTTACGCCTCATCTTTACATAAGCCGCCTTCTTCCTCTTGACAAGAGATTCAATGTCTTTAGTAAACCTCAGTTCCCTCACTAGACCACTTCCTGCCTGACAGGTACATACTTATCAAGGACGGATGGTAACTGTTCCTTGAACAAGCTCCACTTTTCAATTGTGCCTATCCCCTTCAGTTTCCTTCCTCATCCTATGCATCCTAAATCTTGCCTAATTGCATCATAATTGCCTTTCCTCCAGCTATAACTCTTGCCCTGTAGTATATACCTATCCCTTTCCATCGCTAAAGATACCTTAACCCAATAACACTATCACCAAAGTGCTCACCTATTTCCAAATTTAATTTCTGGCCTGGTTCATTACCCAGTACCAAATCCAATCTGGCCTCTCCTCTTGTTAGCCTATCTACATACTGTGTCAGGAAACCCTCCTGCACACATTGGACAAAAACTGACCTATCTAAAGTACTTGAACTATAGCATTTCCAGTCAACATTAGGAAAGTTAAAGTCTGCCATAACAACTACTCTGTTACTTTCACTCCTATCCAGAGTCATTTTTGCAATCCCTTCTGCTACATCTCTGGAACTTTTCTTAGGCTTTTCGAAAACTCCCAACAGGGTGACCTCTCCTTTCCTGTTTCTAACCTTAGCCCATAATACTGTCCTTGACTAACCTCCCAATCTTTTATCTTCCCTGTTCTTACTAAAATATCTAAACCCCGGAATCTGCAACAACCATTCCTGACCCTGCTCTATCCATGCCTCCAAAGTGGTCACAAGATCGAAGTCCCAGGTAGCAATCCATGCTGCAAATTCACCCACCTTTTTCCAGGTGCTCCTGGCATTGAAGTAGACAACTTCAAACTACCTTCCTGTCTGCTGGTTGTGGTGTAAAATTCCAAGCAGTGGAATGTGGTGAAACGGTTAAAAATTATGTCCCAATACATGTGTGAATCTAACCGGAATGGAGGTGTTGCTTAGTCCCGTGTGAATCTTATTACACACCTCCCCATGTGAATCTTCTTATCTGTATGTAACCAGAATGGAATGTGTTTTTTAGCCTTGCTCTGCTGTTCACATGAATGTTTATATCTGGAAAAGAGTATATCAGCTGGAAAAGTCTCCAGTTCGGTGAGTCTGCTCCGGGGTTACGTTTAACCGCCGAGCGTGGGTTGTTGGCAACCGCTCTACGAGAACTGACGGCTCCCAGTTCCGGTAACATGTAGAGTGAGTATAAGCCAGACCCGGGAGTCTGCTCCGGGGTTACGTTTAACCGCCGAGCGTGGGTTGTTGGCAACCGCTCTACGAGAACTGACGGCTCCCAGTTCCGGTAACATGTAGAGTGAGTATAAGCCAGACCCGGGAGTCTGCTCCGGGGTTACGTTTAACCGCTGAGCGTGGGTTGTTGGCAACCGCTCTACGAGAACTGACGGCTCCCAGTTCCGGTAACATGTAGAGTGAGTATAAGCCAGACCCGTTGTAAGATGAGACCTGGTTTTGGCGACGCTGCGGGGAATAAAAAGCTGAAGCATATTCTAGCAGACTCGCCTCTTGGTCGTTTGTTCTGTGTCAGACTACTCTCCTACGAACCTGACCTTGAGAATTTTTTAAAACATTTGGCGTAGTCGAGCAGGGTCAATCGCAATTGAGGAGAGATTTTGATACAGAACAATGTTTTGGAAAAAGACTAAGAAACCAGAAGAACAAACTGTGGAGGTCCCGACCGTCCCGGGATGGCATGGATGTGGGCATGTACGTGGCAGTTTGTTTGAGAGAGGATCCCAGTCCTGCCGAAGAACCCCTTGCCTGGGGTACAGCGGAGGATGTGGGCATGTCCAAAAAGCTGAAGCGGAGTTAACAGAATTGAATGGGATTGAACTGAACTGAACTGAGTGGAACTGAAGTGAATCAAATTGAACGGAACAAAATGGAACTGAGCTAAATTGAATTGAAATGGACGGAACTGAATTGAACACAATTGAATTGAACTGAACAGACCTGAACTGAGCTGAATTGAACTACACTGAATTGACTGAACTGAAATTAACTGAAACGAATTGAACTGAATTAAGCATAATGTAACACATGTATTGGGCCAAGCAGTGGAATGTGGTGTAAAATTCCAAGCAGTGGAATGTGGTGAAACGGTTAAAAATTATGTCCCAATACATGTGTGAATCTAACCGGAATGGAGGTGTTGCTTAGTCCCGTGTGAATCTTATTACACACCTCCCCGTGTGAATCTTCTTATCTGTATGTAACCAGAATGGAATGTGTTTTTTAGCCTTGCTCTGCTGTTCACATGAATGTTTATATCTGGAAAAGAGTATATCAGCTGGAAAAGTCTCCAGTTCGGTGAGTCTGCTCCGGGGTTACGTTTAACCGCCGAGCGTGGGTTGTTGGCAACCGCTCTACGAGAACTGACGGCTCCCAGTTCCGGTAACATGTAGAGTGAGTATAAGCCAGACCCGGGAGTCTGCTCCGGGGTTACGTTTAACCGCCGAGCGTGGGTTGTTGGCAACCGCTCTACGAGAACTGACGGCTCCCAGTTCCGGTAACATGTAGAGTGAGTATAAGCCAGACCCGGGAGTCTGCTCCGGGGTTACGTTTAACCGCCGAGCGTGGGTTGTTGGCAACCGCTCTACGAGAACTGACGGCTCCCAGTTCCGGTAACATGTAGAGTGAGTATAAGCCAGACCCGTTGTAAGATGAGACCTGGTTTTGGCGACGCTGCGGGGAATAAAAAGCTGAAGCATATTCTAGCAGACTCGCCTCTTGGTCGTTTGTTCTGTGTCAGACTACTCTCCTACGAACCTGACCTTGAGAATTTTTTAAAACACTGGTATACTCCTGTGACCTTGAAACCTTATTCATGACCTCACTACTCTCAACCTCCTGTACACTGGAGCTACAATTCAGGTTCCCATCCCCCTGCTGAATTAGTCTAAACTCTACCAGAGAGCATTAGCAAATTTCCCCCTCCAGGATATTGGTACCTCTCTGGTTCAGGTTCACCTCAGTGTCATAACAATTGGAAGACTATACTCAGTCTGAATTCTTGTTTGCCACACCACAACAGATTACTTAGATATATATTAAAAATGGCCTAAATTGCTGCCTCCTGCACTGAAGTACTTCTGTTATTCTGTGAGGGCACGCATTTCCTATTTTCAGCTTCACTTCCTGCTGTGATAGTAGGAACAGAATGTATCTTACGCTATTGTCTCCTCTGACAAAGGGTATTTGACAGTCTGTAATACAGTTTTGAATGTATTAATGATCATGGAAGATTTTATACCTGACTTTCTGAGAAAAGAGGGAGCTGATAAATTTCACCCAAATTTTCTTGACCTGAATAATACATGTTCTCAAAGAGTTATCAATAGAGGTCAGTTTGAGGTCATACATCAATGTGACACTTATGATTTAATTGATCTATCATTTAGACTATTAATGGTTTAAACACACACCTGCTCAGTTTTGAAGTTGAATTTGGAGTTTAGCTCCGGTTTCACATTTACAATCGAAAAGTCAGTCAATTTTCTTTCACCTGTTGAATCTGTTTAATGAAGACATGAAAAGGTCATTATTATCAGGAAAGACTAGCCTTGTATGTATACAGCACTTATATGTCCTGAGTATACCACAGTGCTTGAAAGTAATTTCAGTTTGCTGCAATATAGGAAACACTACTTGTTAATGTATGCAAGATCCCACAACAGAAATAAGGTCTTTTATTGAGAGAGGAACATTAGATATCAAGATAAATAGGCAATTCTTTGTTGTCATGGGATCCTTTACACCAGCTGAACTGTTAGCTATGTCCTCACTGTTAAGTACCACAAATCAAGAATGATATTGAGAGATCTATAACTGTGATGTAAGATAGAAATATGTGATCTGTTCATTGCTCTTTAAAATACTGTATGAAATAACTTCACCAAACATGATGCTGTGTTTCACTTTTAGCATCGCACACTGGAACATCAATTTTAAGACCTCAGTTGAAACAGGCATAAGGCTAGCAACAAAATAGTTCTTTTAATTTTCAGCTGCTTAAATGCTATTTGTACTTTGCAGTCACCATTACTTTTAGGATGAATAAAATCACTAGCTTATTTGTAACCTATGGAAATAGCGTCAGTCATCTTTTGCCTCATTCAAAATAGATGAAACCTGAAGTAATTCTGGAACCAAATTAAAATAATAGTCAGCTCAAATTTGAAGTGGTCTTGACTATTCTGTTGCTAAAATATGTCTGACTAAAATGTCCAATTAAAATTAAAGGGTACAGTAAATATCAACCTTACTGTCAAAGCTGGTATCTTCTCTGTTAGCTACTGTGATTGTTGAAGGATTGCAATATTCAAAATCATCTTCTGCCCATTGTTGTGCTATAATTTTGATTTGTTCGTCCTCTCTGTTGAAAAACACAGTTGTGAGAGAATTACACTTCGAATAAAAAGGTAATTGAGGTACTTTGCATTAGTTTAGTTTACCAGATCAGTTGACACACTATACTTCCACTTCTTGAATCATTTTAGTAATTTGCTTCAAGAGGTGACAGAAATGGCCTGTGGGAGAAGTGGAAATGGCTGCACACCACAATCCAACTGAGAAGGCCGTGAGCAGCATTGGAAGTGTCATCACCTATGGGATCCTTGCCAAAATGACCTTGCAGCTGCAAGCCATCCCAGTTCCTCTGGCCCCTTAGACAAAGTTCTGCTTCATAGATGATGTATTGTTCATTATGCCCCCTTATTGGTTTCTGTTTCTGTCTAGCTAAACCTGCAGTAAAAGATAACATTCAGTTGTGTAGACCTTGAGAAATGTAGGTCTGTGCAATGTATATAGCAGGTGTACAAACTGACTGTTTACCCTACAACTGCCCCTAGGTTGAATAATTAATGGACAGTGGGCTTGTGATATATAGGTTGTATCACCAAGAGGTAGTTTGTAGAGACATGGGATAGAATTTTCTGTTGCCAATTTCTGCCATCTCCAGCAGGATGCCACTACCAAACACATATCTATCTCCCCCCCCCCCCCCCCGGCAGCCTTCTGCAGTATGTTCCTGCCAGGACACCTTGGTCCACTCCTCCTCCACTCTCAACACCTCCTCAAACCCGCGTGGCACCTTACACTTCAAAAGGTGTAACACCAATCTGTTTACTTCCTCCGTCCTCCAAGGCCCCAAATACACCTTTCAGGTGAAGCAGTGATTTACCTCACTTCACTCAATCTAGTCTGCTCAACTGTTTTTCTCTCTATGGGCTCTACTTTCACCTATTATTTACTCTTTCTCCCTTCTCCTAACTCTTCTCTAACCTATATACTAACCTTTTCCTAGCTACAAACAGTTCTGAAGAAGGATTACTCAACCCGAAACATTAACTCTGTTATCTCTCCACAGATGATGCCAGAATTGCTGAGGTTCTACAGCAATTTTTGATTTTGTTTTATAAATTTCCGTACTTGTACCTGCTGTAACATTGTGACAGTTTTAGGTCAGGAACCTGTTTCATTCCTTGGTGAACTTTTCCGATGCTGTTTCCCAGATCCGTGGAGTTAATAACCTGCCTCTGGGTTCCAACCATTCAAGATTGGTTTCAATGCCAGATTTCCATGTAAAAGGCTACAAAACTCACTAGTGGTTTGGTTTTGGGGCTATAGCAACCGTAGGAATGGTAACGAGACCTGGGAAAACTCTCTGGGTTTTTCTCTCTTACCTGGAAGCCCTGTTGAGTTGTCAAGGACAGAAGAAAGAGAACAGTCTTTCTGAATAAGCAGCCAGAGCTGGAAGTGGCTGAGGAAGTCAATAATGGCCATGTGGTCCCTGAACTAAGACAGTGCACACGGATGATCCAGGATCTCTGTAATGAATCACAGGCGAATGCCCAAACACACTGTGTTGTCCAGCCTCATGCTCTGATTTTCCCAGCATTCTCCTACTCAGCACTGTTCTGAAAATACAATATGTCGTTCCACGATACCTCTCTCTGCAGATATCTCACATTCCCATCTGAACAGTTCGTCTTCTTAGCCTATTGTTCACTTACACTTATGACCAAAAGTTCCCCCTCTAAGAATGCTGTCTGTCCATCCATTGAACACACACACACATACACACACACTATTAGCTCTCTCTCCTCAGACACGACAGCAAATAACTTGGCAAGAGGCAGAAACTATGAAGGTGTTGTGAGAGCGTGGTGGAGAAGTGAGTGGGTTTGATGGGTCCCATTGGTGACAGACACCTCATTGACAACTGGAAGTGAATCGAGCTCATCCATTGGAGGCAGTGGGTATTGGCAAGAACTTTTTATGAGACTGACCCCCCTGCCAAGGCACTGGTGCTCAGACTTATCAGGGCAGCTGATCATATGGCTGCAGAACCTGTATTGGGAGTCTTGCCTCCTTCCAACAAGATTTCACTGTCCATTTCCATTTCCCTTCCATCTGGAAGGGCATGCAGGTGAGGAGAATGAAACTAATGCTGTTCTATTGCTGGTGATATTTTTCGAATGGTGTTGGCTCTGCCCTTGTTCCTTAAGAGCAGGTACAAATTACCAGTCCTGTATGTTGCTGCCATGCCACAGTGAGGGCTGCTGGTAGGAAATGTAGCTGCAGATAAGTAAAGTGTGTTTCCAAGACATTTGACAATGACCTGTCAGAGTGTAATAGCACTTTTTGAGAGAAGTACTTAAGCTCCAAGTGAGCCAGGACTGGCCTTGAAACCCACACTGAAGAAAGCCAGGAGAGTATGATAAGTTGGAATGCCAGGGAATGTAACTGTCCACATGTTTGCAAACCCACCTCCCCTTGGTTGAGAACAATTCCACTCTCCATGTCTTTCTTCAAGCTTCCCTTACTGGTTTCTCAGGATGTATTTGAATAAATTTGTATGAAATGCAAAGACACAGAGCCAATGTCTTAATATTTTTGATGGTTATATTTTACTGTACCTTTCTCTGAAGTAATGCTTTCTGCTCCTTCGAAACCACACCATGTAGACTGCAAAGGCTATAAGGCCCAGAAGAAACAGGATCAATGTCGCGGATAAACCACCAATCAAACCATTCTTGTGAATCGGGATGTTACAGAAATCCCCAAGGTACCAATAACTTCCAGTTAAATCACAGCTGGGAAAAGAGGAAGGGAAAAATTCACCATTGGCATTGCATCATTACTGTCTGCTGTTCCAGTAAACAACACATCAGGGTCCTGAGGACAGGAGATTCACACCCGGTATTACTAACCTCCAGCTGCAATATTTACAGGTGGAGGAAATGTAAAAGTGAATGGGTGCCTGGCTAATGGCTTAAGTGCCTACTCTCAAACTGCAACTGATAGGCTGCAGATGCTGGAAATCAGGGTCTAGATTAGAATGGTACTGGATAAGCACAGCAGGTCAGGCAGCATCTGAGAAGCAGGAAAATTGACGTTTCGGGCAAAAGCCCTTCATCACTCTCAAACTGCCTCCATGCGTGGTAAGGGTTGGTAAGGCAACAACAGCCTGCCTGCTTTCCCTTACACTTACTAAGGCCTTTAATGAGCCAATTGATGATCAATTAGTGGCTTGATTCCTCACCCAATGTTGTAAAAAATGCAGTTGTGGCCCTTGTGACACAGAGATAGTGCCCCTACTCGTGGATCAGGAAGCCTGGGTCTAAGTCCCACCTGCTCCAGAAGTGTGTACTAACATTTCTGAACATGTTGATTAGAAAAATAGATTTTAAAAAACCGTGGCTGCTCTTGTTGACACCATCAAAAATGACTTGGTCAGTTTTCCCATGTAGCCTGATGACAAATCACTTTATCTTACCACCACTATTTGTCGAGCATTTTCATGTTAAACCCCAAGATGCATTATGGACCACATAGCAGCAGCAGCATCAGTAAGACCACCTATTTCCTCATCTGTAACATTGCTTGACTCTGCCTTTGCCTAGTCTTATCTGCTGGAAACCTCATCCATTTCTTTACTGCCTCTAGATGAGAGTACTCTAATACACTCCTGGCCTGTGTTTCTAGCTCTGATCTTTGGCAAATTTGAAGCCATTTAAAATTCTATTATCTGTTTCCCAAATTATCATTCATAAATCATCCCAGTGTTGACTGATCTTCACTGGCTCCAAGTTTATTTTTTTATGACTCAGTTTTTTAAAGATTTCACACCATCACCTCTTCGATTCCCCCACATCCATACTCCCCTCCCCATTCCCCATACCACCCATGCCAAATTAATGTCACCTCATGCTGTCCATGCTTTTTCCCCATAACTCCTTGTTACGTCATGCTAATTGTGATGTTGTGTGGCTTTGAGAGAGATTTGCTTGACCTTGTTCTCTTGAAGAGGGGTGTTTTAAACCTGGTAGTGCTGAGGTGTATGCTCCATGGAAAGCAGAATAAATAGCTTTGGGTTTCTTTTAAATTAGACAAAAGAAATGTGAATAGGTGGAGTCAGGCTCACGCAGACACAGGGTTTTAGGTTTTGTTTCCAGTTGTTGAAGTTGGGGTTTTGGTGTTGAAGCTGTCTCTTTGCTGCTGCAAAAGGTTGAATGCTCTCTCTGCTGCTCGATTCATTCTGTTTATGTTCTTTCTCCTAAACTGGAGGAAATCGCATGTGAGATAAGTCTGTTTTGCTGAATTTGCTTTTGCCAAAGGTGTGTTTATAAGATGCTGCTGTATTGGAACAGTTGATGATTAGCAGTCAAATCATAATATTTTCTTCAGAATTTCTATAGAGTCAAAGTTATGCCAATTCTTTTTTTCCTTGTATTTTAACTGAAGTGGAAAAGTAAGGTGTAGCTTGCTTAAAGCCAAGTCGTTGAACCAATTGAATTACATATGGAACATAGCACCTTCCACTTGCTTCCAAAAATGAGAAAAGGTAGGGTTTACGCTAGCTTCTTGATATCTTTTAATGGGTTTCGTTTGGTTGAGAACAAATTAGGGGCTCTTGTCGCAATAAAAATCTTTATTTCCGGTTGGGTTTAGAGTTGTCGGACTCAAAGACAAATGAGTGGTGGGCATTTGTGTTGTTTTTTCAGATATTGCATTCAGTTGTTTTAAATAGGGTGTGCCTTGTGTACTAATGGCTTATTCGGTGGCTAAGCATTCCTTGGCTGTTGAAGAAGTCCCTTGTAGAGGTTTACAGAAGGTGAGTAAGACAAAGCTTTTGGAATTGGTTGCCTTTGATGAAGGAGGAGATGATTGCAGTGATAGCTCAGCATTTACAATGTCTAGAAATGCAATCAGAATAATTGAAAATGGCCAAAATTCAATTGCACATAAAACAGTTTGAATATGAGAAGGAAATGAAACAGTTTGAGTTATGATTGAAAGCAGAAGAATTTGATAAAGAGAGAACTTTTGAACTTGTAGAGTCATATAGCATGGAAACAGATGCGTCGGTCCAACTCATCTGGGTCAACCAGATATCCTAATCAGACCTCGTTCCTTATGCCTATAACTCTCTGAACCTTCCTACTTATGTACTGTTCCAGATGTCTTTGAAACATTCCTCTGGCAGCTTGTTTCATACATGCACCATCCTATATATGAAAAACGTACCCCTCAAGTTCTCTTTAAATCTTTCCTCTCTCTCACCTTAAACCTATGCCCTTTAGTTTTGGGCACCTGCACCCTAGGAAAAAGACCTTGGCTATTCACTATCCATGCCCCTCATGATTTTATAAATCTTTATCATGTTAACCCTCAGCCTCTGACATTCCAGGGGAAAATCTCTCCAGAATATTCAGCATCTCCCTATAACTCAAACCCTTCAATCCTGACAATATCCTTGTAAATTTTCTCTGCACCCTCTCAAGTTTAACAACATAATTCTTATCGGAGGGTGACCCGAATTGAACGCAGTATTCTAAAAGTGGCCTAATTAATATCCAGTATAGCTGCAAGATAACGTCTCAACTCCTAAACTCAGTATTCTGACCAATGAAGGCAAGCGTGCCGAAAACCACCTTCACCATGTTGTCTACCTGTGACTCCACTTTCAAGGAACTATGCATGCACTTGTAGCCCAGGTCTCTTTGTTTGCCAAAGCTCCCCATGATCCTACCATTAACTGTATTAGTCCTGCCTTGGTTTACCTTACTAAGATGCTGCACCTCACATTTATCTAAATTAAACGTCATCTGCTGCTTCTTCAACCATTGGCCCATCTGATCAAGTTTCTGTTTGTACTCTGAGATAATCTTCTTCACTGTCCATGACAACACCTCTTTTGGTGTCTATGCAAACTTACTAACTATGCTTCCTATATTCACATCCAAATCATTTATATTAATGACAAAAAGCAGTAGAGTTAGCACCAATCCTCATGGAACATCATGGGTCTCATGCCTCCAATCTGAAAAGCAACTCTCTACCACCACCCTTTGTCTCCTATCTTCAAGCCAATTTTGTATCCAGTTGGCTAGCTCACCCTGGATCCCAATGTGATCTAATTTTACTAACCAGTCTACCATATGGAACCTTGAAAGGCTTTGCTAAAGTCCATGTAGACAACGTCTACTGCTGTGCCATTTTCGATCTTCTTTGTCACCTCTTCAAAAAAATCAAGTTAGTGAGACAGGAATTCCCATGCACAAAGCCACGTTGACTATTCCTAATCAGTACTTGCCTTTTCAAATGCATGTAAATCCTGTCCCTCAGAATCTCCTTCAACATCGTAACCACCACTGATGTAAGGCTTACCGATCTATAGTTCCCTGGCCTTTCTTAAATAATGGCACTACATCAGCCAGCCTCCATTCTTGCAGCACCTCACTCATGGCTGACAATGATACAAATATCTCAGCAAGGAACCCAGCAATCTATTCCCTAGCTTCCTACAAAGTTATAGGAAATATCTGATCAGGACTCGGAAGTTAGAACTATAAAGTAAAATTTGACTTAAAATGGTGAAGGTAGAGGTGAAAGGTCAGAATAGTGATGAGAACAGGGATGAAAAGCAAACCCGTTGTAGCCAAAGACCTGTTGGGGAATCTGTTTAAATATATCCAAGTGTTGCTTAGGTTTAATGAGAAAGATGTAGAAGTGTTTTCTTTAATTTGTGAAAGTGGTTAAACAAATGAAATGGCCACCAACCATGTAGGTATTGTTAATTCAAACAATGGGATGAGTGAAGTTCTTGCATCACTATCAGAAGAGGTGTCTAGGGAGTATGATGAGGTGAAAAAAGCTACTTAATTACATGTGAAAAATCACACAACACCAGGTTATAGTCCAACAGGTTTAATTGGAAGCACACTAGCTTTCAGAGCAACGCTTCCAATTCGGAGTGTGCTTCCAATTAAACCTGTTGGACTATAACCTGGTGTTGTGTGATTTTTAACTTTATACTCCCCAGTCCAACACCGGCATCTCCAAATCATAATTACATGTGAAGTAGTGCTAGAAGCTGACAGACAGGGTTTTAGGAATCTAAGCAGGGAACCTGTTTAAGCATGCATAGAGTTTGAAAGGATCAGACAAAGTAACTTTGAGAAGTAGATAAGGGCATTGAAAATAGATGAAACATGTGATGTTCTTAGACTGTTGTCTTGGAGGAGTTCAGAAATTCACTTTCTGAAGTAGTGAGAACTCATATGAAAGTAGGGAGTACTCATATCCGCCTTGTGAAGGTGGGAAAAACAATTATATATTTAAGTTGGACTTACTCAGAGGATACTGGCAGGTACCTTTATCCAAAAACATTGAAGAAAATTTCTGAAATTGTGACATTGAATGGACTATACCAATTTAATGTCATGCCATTTGATATGAAGAATGCAAAAGCCACATTTCGGAGACTAACCAATCAGGTCATTTTGGGATTATCCAATTGTTTGGTGTACATAGACAACCTGATGATTCTGAGTTGCACATGGAAGGAACAGTTTCAGCATCTAGGAGAATTATTTGATCAACTTCAGGAGACAGGCTTGGTTGTCAATCTGGCTGAGAGTGAGTTCGCAAAAATCGAAGTCATGTTCCTGGGCCATAGCATTGGACATGGACAGATGGCTCCATGGAATGTGAAAAAAAAAATTATTGGGGAGTCTCTCATTCTTTCGACAAAGAGGGACTCACTATGACTGTTGGGAATGAAGTGATTTTTATGTTAAATTTGTACCAAATTTTAGTTGCATAATTGACATTTGTTCCCTTGACTAACATGTTGAAGAAGTACAGGAAATTTCAGCGGATGTAGGAGTGTCAGAAGACATTTGACAACATGAAAGCTGTGTTGACCATTACTCCGGTGTTGCCAAACCTAACAACCCAGGCTGTTCAAGTCGACTATCGATGTGGGTGTCAGTGAAAAAGACAATGAGAGGAGTTTTTGGGTATTTTTCCACAAAGTAGAATAATCATCAAAAGAAATACTCCACTATTGAGAAAGAGACCTTTGGTGTTGGCATTGCAACATTTCATCATTTCTGCTGCCAGTCATGTATCTAAGAAAACTGTCTATATTGATCATAACCACTTAATATGTTTGGAAAAATATAAGGAGAAAATACCAGCCTTTTTAAATGGAATTTGTTATTACAGCCATTCAATTTGAAAATTATACACATGGCAGGACGGGAGAATGTGGGGGTGTTGTCATGACTTTGATGAAGGAAGGCAGAGATGCTTGGTGGCAGAAGAAATGGACTCAGATGAACTGTCGTTTTAAATGTTTGCATGCTTAAGGATTAATGTAACATATATGTAAAATGTAGCGTACTATTAGTGTGAGACTAAAAGATTTTGAAAATGAAGCTATCTTTGTACATTGATTTTTTTTAAGGGTGAGGTGTGACAATATATGCCTTTAAGAGGGATTTGTCTGTCTTGGTTCTCTTGAGAGAGGTGTTGTAAACCTGATGCCCCATGGAAAACAGAATAAATAGTTTTGGGTTTCTTTTAAATTCGACAAAAGAAGCATGTTCTGATTCTGTTCTGAACATGATCAATATGTTCTCAGTGAGAACCAGAACAGCTTTTAGGTAATGGGCAGAAAATCTGGTTTACTGATGTGAGTTGTGGAATAAATATTGACACAGGGCAGTGGGAGGAAAGCCCATCTCCTTGTTAGATCTTTTAAATCTGCAGGTGGAGTTCTGATTTAATGGAACTTATGACAGCATTAACACTCCTTCATTATGATATTGAAGTGCACTACATTGTGGCAGTAAACGTATATAAAAATAGTGAAGCAGATTTAATTGATTGCTCAGTCTTACTAGCATTTGGCTCCCTTATTTGTCATTCCACATTTTCCATTTCCACATTTCAGTGAGTCCTTTCTTGCTTCGTTGCAGATCGAAGCACATATGGCTCCATTATTGGTCACAGTCAATTCATAATGTTGCTTTAAATTCTCAGGAACCTGTGAAGCACAGTCACCTGTTGATTGCAAAAAAGAATTTTTTTTAAATGGATCTCAAACACACTAAAACTCTTACACTTGCAGAAATACTTTGAGAGCTGTTTCTAATTTTGTTACAACATTGCTGGGAGAAGTGCACTGAAAATCAAGTTCCACTTCTAATGAACTATATCAAAAGCGTAAGCATTTATATAATCAGTAAAATGGTCAATTTGTTTTTCATTATTGCCATGTAGAACAAAAGAGACCTTCACCAGTCTCTTAATAAAGTCAAACTAACACGTTCGTTAACGGTTAAGTGTATTCTTACAGTCAGTGACAAAATTGTTATCAACTAAGCTACTGTGCTGATTTAAATCTATCCCATTTAATCCCAAACACACAGATGTTTATATGTAGACAGGATGGGATAACACAGCTTTACAGAGGAATTGTGAGTAAAGAGATAGCAAAGAAACTTGTTGACCATGAGTCCAAACTAAAAGGGTAGAATTACTCCTTTCTCACAGCACCTTTGGATTCTTGTCAGCAGGACCATACAGTTGTTGGCTGCAGAGCATTGAAAGATCTTCAGTTCAGCTAGCAAGTCAGTCAATCATAGGTATTTCAATTAAGTTAACAGATCGGCTTTCAGAATTTTTTGAGGAGTTCAATGATATGAATTCCAGGAGCTTCCTCTGATTCCCAGAAAATACTAAGAACATTGCGAATGTGGGGGAGGTTATTTTTGTCCTTGTTGGCACTTTGAGCACTGCAACACCAACCTGGCCAGCTAACTTAACTTCTCGCCAACATCTTCATTTTGGATCCCCCTCGATGACCCTTGTAGAATTCAATCAGTATGTAGGTGTGGCAATCTTTGCTTGCCATCATAAAATACCATGCTGTACGGTGATCTGGTCTTGCTGGGCCCAGAAAGGTTTCAGCTCTGGTTATGATTGCTCTTTAGTTTGCCTCATCACCACTAGTTGGTTTAGTTTTGCCAGGAGCAGATCTTTTTCCATGCACAGTCTTATATTGTCAGCAGTGACCAGAAGGGTGTCAAGAAAATTTAAAACCAGAATGCATTCTTCCAGTGCTGGCTCCCTTAGTAGTGTATCTGCCAGTGGGAGACAGCTGAAGACATCCATATTCACTACTTGGCCTCCTGGACAGTGGTCCAACTTGTAATTGTATTCACTTAGAATGAGAACCCACCACTGAATTTGACCTGAAGTATGGGGAAGCACAGCCTTGTTCTCTTTGATTGGCCTAGCAGGGGTTTGTGGTCTGTTGCAATGACAATTTTATGTCTGTAAAGGTATTGGTGGAACTTCCTTGCACCAAAGACGACCACATCTTTAAGAGTATTTGTGCTCTGATCACCCAAAGTCCAGGAAGCATATGCTATTGGGCATTCGACTCCATTCGGCCATCTGTGAGCCAACACAACCCTGAAACAGTAAGGGGAGACATTGCATGTCAGCACCACATCTTGCTTGGGATCGTGGTATGCCACCACCTTAGACAATGACAGCTGCTTCTTCACTTCCCTCAAAGTCTACATCTTGGCTATGAGATCATTTCCAAGACTGATCCCTTTTTAATAGCAGATGTAAGGGTGCCAGAACGGAGGCCAGGTTATGTATGAATGTTCTGTAATAACTACCAATCCAAGGGAAGACCTAAGCTTCAGTATAGACATGGGAGTTGGGGCATCTTTGATTGCCCTCACTTTATTTTCTTATCGACTTCGTAGCCCAAGTAAGTCACTTGGGGTTCCTGGAATATGCATATTTCCCTCAAGTCTTGGAGAAATGTCTAAGTACTATGTCTAAGTTCTCTAAGTACACTTTGTTGGTCTTCCCTATTTTCACACATCCAGCTAAATGACGATCTGGGATAGACCTTATAAAAGTTTTTCATCATCCACTGAAAAATGGCAAGGGCTGATGATACCTCAAATGGTGTCTTGTACATTGGTATAAAGTGTTATGGGTATTAATTGTAGCGTACGTCTGGAATCCTTATCTAATTGCAGTTGCAGACTTGCATTTGATTTATTAATGTCACATATATCTAGGTACAGTGAAATGTTTGGTTTTGCATGAAGTACAGCCAGATCATACCACACTGTTACGACATTGAACTGAACCCCTCTGTTATTTGAACTAAACACCCATAAAAGCTCACCTTGCCTCATAATCTTTTAAAATATGAGTGACCGAGAACTCTCAGATTACACTATTTAAAGAAAATAACATGGATTTATTTTTGAACTCTAAAAGTGAACATAAAACAACTATTCACAATTCTAAGTCCCCTTTCTCTTAACTGCTTACTATCTGCCTCCCACTCTATAAAAATATGCTGTTCTACTAAGACACTCACTACAATTCATCAACGTAATTTTAAAACCACATAGCTGCTGTCGTCTCCTGTGTCTTTCTTTTTCCAGCTGAAGATCTCCCTGGGTCGTCTTCTTTGTTTTTACTGCGAATATGTTTCATATGAAAAGATACCTTTGGTAGAAAGTGTTTCCTAATTTCTTGGAGATCAACATATTAGATCTCCATGCATTTTTATCTTGTTGGCAGTTCCTCTCTGACCAATTTTCAAAAGGTCCGTATTTTATACCCCTCAACATTGGATCGCCTCATTTGTTTGATACTGGCAAAACAATAAATTCAACCTCGATTGGGATTTAGTATCCTATGGCATAATTTAAACTGGTAAAATTCAAATTGTTGTCAAAACGATGTTGCATCTGTACAAACCTCTGGTGTGACCGTACTTGCGTACAATTCTTGTTGGTGCATTGTAGAAAGGATGGTGAAGCATTGGAAAGGGTGCAGAGATTTACCAGAATGTTGCCTGGTATGGAAGGAAGGTTTCATGAAGGACTTGAGGCTGTTTTCATTAGAGAGAAGAAGGTTAAGAGGTGACTTAATAGAGACATACAAGATGATCAGAGGATTAGATAGGGTGGACAGTGGACATTTTTCCTTGGATAGTTATGACTAGCACAAGGGACATAGCTTTAAATTGAGGGGTAATAGATATAGGACAGATGTCAGAGGTAGGTTCTTTACTCAGAGTAGTAAGGGCATGGAATGCCTTGCCTGCAACAGTAGTAGATTCACCAAATTTAAGGGCATTTAAATGGTCGTTGGATAACTATATGAATAATAATGGAATAATGTGGGTTAGATGGGTTCAAGATTGCTTTCACAGGTCGATGCAACATCGAAGGCTGAAGGGTCTATACCGCGCTCTGATGTTCTATGTTCTAAAACAGCAACTAAAACAGCCAAAAGTTACATATTTTCAATTTTCCAGTACACTCTGGGACAGTTATCTAATCATATACACAGGTGCTTGTAAGGTCTCGGTTCAGAACAACATTTATTCTTTTTTAAAGGTACAATACACGCCTTCAACTTCATAGCAATTCAAAGTGCATGGGTTAATAAAACAGTGGGAAGAATGCAATTTTACGGCTACCGAGAAGGTGACAGAGAGCAAGATTGACATTAAATTTAAAATTTGAGAGGTCCATTCAAAAGTCTAATAACAGTGGTAAAGAAGCTATTCTTGAATCTATTTGTATGCAACTTTTATATGTTTTGCATGATGGAAGAGAGTACAGCAGGGGTGTCAGTGGTCTTTGATTATGTTGGTTGTTTTCCCAAGGCAGCAGGAAATATTGATGGAGTCAATGGATGGAACACTGGTTTGTGTGATGTGCTAGGCTGTATTGATGACTTTCTGTAGTTTCATGCGGTCTTGGGAGAGCAGTTGCGATACCATGCTATGATATATCCACATAGAATGCTTTTTATAATGCATCTATAAAAATTCGTAAAAGTCCTTGTAGACATGCCAAATTTCCCTAACCTTCTGAGGAAGTAGCGACATTGTTGTGCTTTCCTGACCACTGTGTCGACATGGTGGACCAGGACAGTTTGTTGGTGATCAACACTCCCAGGGACTTGACGCCCTGGATCATCTCCACCTCAGATATGGCTATGCTGTGTAGTTGGTTTCCTGAAATCAGTGACCAGCTCCTTCGTTATGTTGATGTAGAGAATGTTGTTTTACACCATACTGCTTATTTCTGTGTTCTGTCTCATCATATCCAGCTATGTGCAGATCAGCCCCCTGCCAGCTTTGACTTTAAGTATTCTTGGTGTTTTGGCTATATATCCAGGTGTAAGAAGCAGTTTACTATTTGTTTAGAAAGACCACAAAAGTGGACTGACCCATCAGGCTTCACAGTTGGTCTGACTGGCCATTTCACAAACAGTACTCATTTGATGATTCCTTTACCTTTAATCTCCTGATTTCTGCCTGTACTTTTGCACGTAAGGCAAATTACATTGGGTGGGCCTTGCAGAATTATGGAATTGCTTCCTGGTCAACATGCAAGCTGGCCTTCGTTTCTTTGATAATTTATGGACTTTCATGAAAAATGTTTAGGTATTTAGTTAGGACTTCACCCAGGCAGCCATTTTCTATTCAAAAAATGTTGGAACCCATCAAGATAAATCTTTCTCAACCAAGTCCATCCTATCAGGTTTGAGCCTGAGGTTTTACTACGATCAGTGGTAACTGTACCAGTTCTCATAAGAGACTGGAATCAAAGTTGTATCGCTAATCTATAAATGTTTTTTGATACAGGTTTTCAGTTTAGCCAAGATCTTATGCAAACTTATGGATTGGAATCCAGCACAAGTTTTGTTAATGACTGTTTCTATAATCACTGATATAGCTGCACCATTACCAACCTCCATTAACCAGTTGATTTTGATTGGTTTTGATTTGGATGTTCCTAAGCATTTAAACTGTTCCCAACCACATGTAGGTGGGATTTCCAGGGTGTGCGCACTCTTGAATACTGGCTATAAGTTCTCTTACTCAATTCAGGCCAAGTGGTCCTCTTTTTGCTGTCTTGAGTCCTCATACTGATAGAAATTTCAATGGGTTGCCAGCCCAGATCGAGTAGAAAATGTTAACCGTTTGAACAGAGCTTGGCTTTGTTTTGGCGTTTTGCCGTGGGCTGACCTCAATTCCCTCTATTCAGGATATGTCCCAAGCGAGGCAATTGTCTTCACACAATTAGTGTCTCAACGATGTACCCTGTAACTCATATGCTCTACCTGTTGCATTTTCTAATGACAAAGCTAATTGTGGTCCCTGTTTGAAGTCTAGTTGGGCTTCAGCTAGTAGATGTATTTGCATGGTTACATCATTAACCCCACATACCAAAAGGTGCCTTAGCATCTCATTAAGAGTTAAACCCAAGTTACATGCCTCTGCCAGTCTTCTTAACCTAGTCAGAAATCCCGACACAGATTTCCCTGGTTCTTGATCTGCCAAGTAAAATCGATAGCGCCTAAGAATTAGAGGAAGCTTGGGTCGTAATATTCCATAACTCAATCCATTGACTCTTAAAAGGTTTTAGTATCTGGTGCCTTAGGCTTTTAATAACTGAAAAAGCTGCAAGTCCAAATGCTGTCAGTTGCTTTTCATTTGTCCCAGTGTTATTCACCTGAAACAAAATGCATTCATTCCATATACCGGCCCCGATCTTTGAGAGCAGGATCAAATGAGCCAAGCTTCAAGCTTCCCAAATAATAGGATGATGCCAGAAATGGTTACCCCAACTTAAAGGTGACTGTTGTGAACGAATTTCTTCAGGAAAGTATTTTTTTTCTCTCGTCATAACTGAAATAATTCCACAGAGGCCGGTATTCTGTCACCTAGTCATCTTGTAATTACAAGTGCATAATACTTGACACTGGTCCGGCTCCCTCAGAGTGAGCTCTCAGTGTGAACAGAACCTCTGACACTTCTGTTTAAATCTGTCAGCTGGGGCTCTCTGAACTGTGTCAACAGCTCCAGTCATGGATCTCATATTCCATGAGGTCTGCTTGGCTGACCTTGTTACAATCGCCACAAGGAAGGTGGCAGCAAATCTATGGTGTAAGTTGGATCTTACACCTTGATGGGTTGCTGTGAGGGTTCTTCTTACAATCGATGGAGGCCCTCCTATTGGAAAATCGGTGACTGTTCCCCATATTCTATAGGACTGTGATCTCTATTTGGCCCCAAGTTTAAAATCATGCAAACATACACCATAGATGGAGGTAATTCAGCTCATTGTGCCTTGAAAAGTGATATTCATTAGTCCCATTGCCGAGTTGTTTCTCTTCTAATTTCTTCATTCACATATTTATCTAATGTGTTTTAAAAATTATCATTGAACATGTTTGCTTCCTTGGTTCAGAACAAAATTCCAGATCATAACAAGTCAAAGCAGAAAATACATTAAAATTTCTGTCCTCTAAGTTCCTACTGTCAATTCATTTATATCTGCATTCTCTACTTTCCCAATCCCCTCAGTGGAAAAAGTTCCTTTAAATTGCCAGAAATATTAAAAAATGTTATATTCCTAATATGTTATTCTTTGCTTGGAACACGTCACCAATATTGCAACAGTAAATTACCGTAAGTGCATCTCTTACCAGTTACAACTGCTTCAACTTTTAAGTAGCCAGGATCAAGTACCAATCGAGTGCTGTTACCTATATTTAAAAAGTCAAGATTATATGAGTCACTTCTCAATATGAAGTATCAGAGGATAGCTAATACTCAAACCCTGCTGGAACAAAAGTATTCAGATTTTGGTGCAGAAAGTACATTAGCGTTAGTATACAGTATTAACACAGAAATATTCTCTCCACACTCTGCCATCAGGCCCTCTCAGAATAAACTTGGGTTAGAGGTGTAAGTTTTGTTTACATTGTCCCAACAAACATTTCCTGGTTTAGGTTCTGCACATGTAAAACACCAAAATAGAACTCCTGATACACAACCAGTCCCCAATCTATGGCTTGCAATGACTATTGGAGTTGCAAAAACAGATAATGGAGCTGTATATAATGTTATATAGGCCACAGCTGGTACTCTGCATAGTGGCTCAATTGTTATCGCCACTGCCTTACAGTGCCATGGATCCAGGTTTGATTCAAAACTTGGGCAACTATCTGTGAGGAATTTCACGTTCTTCCTCTGTCTGCAAGTATTTCTGCCAGGTGCTCTGGTTTCCTCCCACAGTCCAAGATTGAAGATTAGATGGGTTGGACATCATAAATTGTCCCATAATAACCAAATAAATTCCAGAAGAGACAACAGTGCTTCACAGGAGGCTCCAAAGCACTGAAGATGTCACCTAGACTGGGGACGAAACATCTGCAAATCAACTTCCCAGCTCGGCGAACATACCCTCAACTACAATTGTCCCATAGTATCCAGGGATGTGCAGGCTAGGTGAATTAGCCACAATAAATATGGTCACCACATGATAGGAAAGATGTAATTGTATCAGAAGGTGCAGAGGTCTTCATAATAGTGTTGCCTGGACTGGAGCAATGCATTTATGAAGAAAAACAAGATAAGTTGAGGTTGTTTCCCTTGGAGCAGAGTAGGCTGAGGAGGGGAATCTGATTGATGTGTGCAAAGTTATGATGGCCATAGGTAGGATAGATAAGAAGAAACCTTGTCCCTTAATCGAGAGGTCAATAACCATGCTACATTGTTGTAAACTAAGGAACAGAAGGTTGACGGGATTTAAAGAAAATGATTTTCACCCAGGGGGAAAGTATGCTCACTCTCTGCCTAAAATGCTGGTTAAAACAGAATCTTCAGGACATTTAAAAAGTGTTTAGATTAATACTTGGATTGCCATAACATACAATGTCATCGGCTAAATGCTAGAAATGGGATTGGAATAGATAGGTGCTAGGTGACTGGTGCAAACTTGATGGGCTGAAGGGCATTGTTTCCATACTGTAAAATCTCTACCAGCGTTGGAAGAAATAAAATCATATGAAACTCTCCTCCACTTAGATTGTCGTGGCCAAAGAAAGTAACCAATCCAAAGACAAATTCTTGGCTTTGGACATTTTGATTAGCTGTCACGGCTCTGATTGCACATGATGTGACATAACTATGTGTCTGGAGTGACAGTGATGCAGTGATTTAGTCACTGCTGGCAGCCCAGGAACTGATGAACTGGAATTTTCATCACAGATGTTAGTAGTTATACATCTTTGCAATAATGCACAATCTTTAATAATTGTGTATTTAATAACTGCTTGTTCATAACTTAAACAAAAGAGATATAGGTAAATGGTTTTCGGTTTGCACTCATCAAGACTTACATGCAAGATACAAAAGTTGGAAACATTAATTTAGTCTGAGAGGAAAGTGCTGATTGATTGGACCACAGCTGGTGTAGAATTGCAGCAGGGACTGTTAGCCTTCAAAAACAGAAGCAGCAGGTCTGGCACTCGAAATGTTAACTGTTTTTTTCCCACTGATGCTGCCAAACATGTTGCATTTCTCCAGTAATTTCTGTTTTTCTTTTTTCATCTGGAGCATTTGCAGTTCTTTGTTTTATTTTAACGTTTAACTGTCAAATCTGGTTAGCTGGAAAAACTCACTTCAGGCAGATAGAGTCCCCATGGCAACACCATGACAAGTCAGAGTTTACCTATTTGGTCTAAATCCTTTTAGTTACAAAGATCAACAATTAATAGCTCCAATCGGCATCAGTTTTGCTGTACAAAATGGTGTTTTCTAAGTTTGATTCCTTGCAAAACAATCCTAATAAAAGCAGCCTGAAAAATTTCAACATCTAGCTTCTGTTTGCTTAATGTGACTATACTGTCTGAATGCAGTTTTGGTTTTATTGGCATTCATTTTCAATAGTTGGGAGTGTGGTGCTGGAAAAGCACAGCAGGTCAGGCAGCATCCAAGGAGCAGGAAAATCGACGTTTTGGACATCAGCCCTTCATCGTGAAGGGTTTTTGCCTGAAATGGCGATTCTCCTGCCCCTCTGCCTGACCTGCTGTGCTTTCCCAGCACCATACTCTCGACACTGATCTCCAGCATCTGCAGTCCTCACTTTTTCCCAATTTATTTTCAACAGTTAATGTAGATCAAGTTAGAATGGTTTTGGAAATGCTTTTCCACATGACACTGCCAAATATTCCTAGAGATTGTATAGTACTTATTTGAGATAGTGACAGTCAATAAATGACGAGCTGGAGATGCACAGCAGACCGCACAGCAGACCAGACAACATCCGAAGAGCAGGAAAGTCAACATTTCAGGGCAAAGCCCTTTGTCAGGACTGGGGAAGGGGAGGGGAGCCTGTAAATAATTAGAGAGAAGGGGTGGGGCTTGGGATAGGTAAGGAGGGATGATTGTAGGTGGATGGGAATGGGTGTTTTGTAATTTGTCAGTTGGAAAGATGGAATAGATAGATAAGTAGGCAGATGGACAGATTAGGTCAGATCAGGGAGGCGAGGATGATGGAGAGGGTTGGACATTAGATAAGGCTGGGGGTCAAGGGATTTTAAAGTTGGTGATGTAAATATTAAGACCATTGGGCCTAAGCTGCCAAGATGAAATATAAGGTGTTCCTCCAGTTTGCGTTTGGCCTCACTCTGACAGTAGAGGAGGGCAAGAATGGACATGTCGCCAGGGGAGTGGGAGGGGTAAGTAAAATGGATGGCACCCAGAAAGTCAGGTAAGCTAATGTGTGTGAAGTGTAGATGCTACACAAACTGACCTCTGAGTGTGTGTTTTGTCTTCCCAACACATAGGAAACCACATCGGGAGCAATGGATGTTGTAGATCAGTTTGGATGAAGTGCAGGTGAATCTCTGCTGGATGTGGAAGGATTGTTTGGGGCCTTGGTCATAGATGAGAGAGGAGGTGTAGGGACAGGGTTGTACCTCTTGCAGTTGCAGTGAAAGATCCGGATGTGGTGGAGAGGTTGCTGGGGAATGTACTTGCGACAAGGGAATTGCAGAATGAATGGTCCCTGTGGAAATCTGACAGGGGTGAGGAATGCAATATCCTTTTGGTGCTGGGGAATGATTGTAGGTGTCAGAAATGTTGGGGGATGATGTGTTGGATTCGGAGATTGGTGGGGTGATACGTGAGGACTAAGGGAACTCTACCAAGGTTGGTATTGGAGGGAGGTGGTTTAAGGGCAGAAGTGCAGAAGATGGAGCAGATGCAATTGAGGGCATCTTTAATTACAGAGGAAAGGAGAATACAATCCCTAAAGTAGGATGATATGTGGGATGTCCTGGAGTGGAATGCCTTATCATGAGAGTAGATGTGGCAGAGGCAGAGGAATTGAATGTATGAGAGGAGGATGCAGGAGGGTGGATGAGAGGAGCTGTGGTTGAGGTAGTTGTGGAAGTCAGTTTGAAATAGATGTCACTGGTGAGTTAGTTTCTGGAAATGGAAAGGTCTAGGAAGGGAAGGGAGGTGTCAGAAATGATTCAGGTGAATTTGAGCATGGGGTGGAGGTGTCAGCGAAGTTGATGAACTGCTTGATCTCCTTGCAGGAGCATGTGTTTCTCCAATGCAGTCATCAATATTGCGGAGAAAGAGATGAGGGATGGTGCTGGTGTAGTTGTAGAAGAGGGACTATTCCATGAATCCTAAAAAGAAGCAGGCATCGCTCAGGCCAATGGGGTGCCCATAGCCACCCTTTGGTATGTAGGAAGTGTGAGGAATCAAAGGAGAAGTTGTTGAGGGTGAGCACCAGTTATGCCAAGCGGATGAGAGTGTCAGTGGAGGGGGACTGGTTGGGCCTGTGAGAGGAAGAAGCGAAGGGCTTTTAGGCCCCCCCATACAGGGGGTTACAGGTGGAAAGGGACTGTATGTCCATGGTGAACCTGAGGTGTTGGTGGCCGGGGAATTGAAAGTTTTGGAAAAGGTGGAGGGCATGGATAGTGTTGTGAATGTAGGTAGGGAGTTCAAGGACCAAAGGGGAAAGAACAGAGTGGAGGAGGTGATGAGCTCAGTGGAGCAGGAGCTGGCAGAGACAGTGGGTTGACGGGTTTATGGATTTTGGGTAGGAGATAGAAGTGGGGGTGCGGGGTTAGGAACTATCAATTTAGAGGCTGTGGACAGGTGTTCTCTTGAAGTGATGAGGTTGTGGGAGATGATGGCTTGGTGATGGGAGGTAGGGTCATGTTCAAGGGGACTGTAGCAGAGATGTCAGAGAGTCTGGCCTCAGCGATGTAAAGGTCAGTTCACCATACTACCAATGCGGACCCCCCCACCATCGGGAGGTTTAATAGAGAAGTTGGCGTTGGAGTGGAGGGCTACGCATTCCATGGGGGGAGGTTGGAGTAAGTGAGAGAGATGGAGAGATCCAAGCGATTGATGTCTCAGGTGCAGTTTGAAATGGAGGTTGAGGGAGGGTAGAATTTGGAAGGGGGTGTCCAGGAGGATGAAGTTTGTGGGAGAAGGGGTCGTCAGAGGTTGGATTGGAGTCCCACCCAAAGAAATAGATGTGGAGACAGCAAAAAAAAGAGCTTGACATCATGGTGTATGCAGAATACGTTCATGCATTGGTACAGGGGAATGAAATTGAGCCCTTTGCTGAGGACTGACTATTCAGCCTCAGTAAGGGGTGAAGTCTGGGGAATGGTGAATACCTTGCAGGGCTTGGGGCTGGAGCTGAGTGTAGACCTGGAGCCACGAGCAGGGTGGAAGCATCAACAGGAGTGGGTGTGTGCGCTAGAGTGTGCACATGGGCGGAAGCAGAGGTAATTTGGTCATTAGTGATGTCGGCAGCCATGTGGTCTTCAATGTTGGCTGAAATGGCAATCACATCGTTTTCAACATCAGCGTAAGATTGTAAAGATTGTTCTACATACTCAATCAAATAGTTATACACAAAGCACAATAAATCATTTAGCAGAGAAATAGACTTTTCAGCCCTCCATGACTGCACCAACATATTTTGCCTTTCCATACTAAAACTGTCTTCCCGTATCCCTCTATTCCTTCCTATTCATGTATTCATCTGGGTGCTCCTTGAATACTGCTGTTGTGTCTGCTTCCGCCACCTTTTCTGGCAACACGTTCCAGGCACTCACCACCCTTTCTGTGAAAAACTTGCTTTGCACATCTGTTTTAAACCACCCCCACGTATACTGAACTGGTGTGCCCTGGTATTTGACGACTCCACCCTGGGAAAAAGTTTCATACTTTCCACTTTATCCATGCCATTCACAATCTTATAAATTTCTATCAGGTCACCCCTCAACCTCTTGCGTTCTAGTGAAAACAAACCCAGTCTACCCAACCTTTCTTCATAACTAAAAATCCTCCATACCAGGCAACATCCTGGTAAAACTTTACTTTCTCCAAAGCATCCACATCCTTCTGGTAGTAAGTGGGGTGGCACGGTTGCTCAGTGGTTAGCAGTGTTGCCTTGCAGCGCCAGGACCAGGGTTCAATTCCTGCTTTGGGTTACTGTGTGGAGTTTGCACATTCTCCCCGTGTTTGCGTGCGTTTCCTCCAGGTGCTACGGTTTCCTCCCACAATCTACAAATGTGCAGGTCAGGTGAATTGGCCATGATAAATTGCCCATAGTGTTAGGTGCATTAGTCAGGGGTAAATAGCGGGTAGGGGAATGGGTCTGGGTGGGTTACTTTATGGAGGGTTGGTGTGGACTTGTTGGGCCGAAGGTCCTGTTTCTACACTGTAGGTAATCTAATCAGAACTATGTGCAATATTCCAAGTGTGGCCTAACTGAAGTTCTATAAAGCTCCAGCATAACTTGCTATCCTTATACTCAATGTCTCTTCTAATGAAGGAAAGGATGCAGTAGGCCTTTTTCACAACCTTATCTCTGTGCATTGCCACCTTCAGTGATATGTGGACCTGTATACCCAGATCCCCCTGCATGCCAATAACCCTAAAGGTTCTACCATTCACTGTATAATTTCCACCTGTACTTGACCTTCCAAAATGTATCACCTCACATTTGTGCGGATTAAAATCCACCTGCCATTTTTCTGCTCATGCCTCCAACTGATCTATATCTTCTATCCACAACTCTACCAATCTTTGTAACCTCCACAAACTTACTAATTAGACCAGCAACGTTTTCCTCCAAATCATTTATTTTGCCCACGAACAGCAGAAGTCCCAGCACTGATCCCTGTGGAGCACTACTAGTCACAACCCTCCATTCCTGTCTCCTGTGATTAAGCTATTCTGTATTCACTTTGTCAGCTCACCCCAGATACCATGTGACTTCATCTCTTGTACCAGTGTGCCATGAGGCACCTTGTCAAAGGCTTTTCTGAAGTCCATATAGACAACATCAACCAATTTTCCCTCATCAATCATCCCTCAAAAAACGATCAAATTAATGAGGCATGACCTTCCCCGTGCAAAACCATGCCACCTATCACTGATAAGCCCATTTGTTTCTAAATGCGTGTAGCCTTGTCCCTAAAAATCTTTTCCAATAATTTCCCTACCACTGATGTGAGGCTCACAGGCCTGTAATTTTTGGATTATCCCTGCTACCCTTCTTAAACAATGGGACAACATTGGCTATTCTCCTGTCTTCTGGGACCTCACCTGTGGTGAATCAGGATACAAAGATCTGTCAGTGCTCCAGCAATTTGTTCTCTTGCCTCCCTCAATATTTTGGGATAGATCCCATCAGGACCTGAGGACTAATCTACCTTAATACTTTATTAGATGCACAACAGCTCTTTTTAGTAGCAACTTGGCTCAGAAATTCAACACTCCCTACCTGGAGATCATCCTCCACCAATTCCTTTGGTAAATACCGACAGAAAGTATTTGTTTAGGAACTCACCTACCTTTTCTGGCTCTACACATAGATTTCCTCCTCTCTGGCTACCCTTTTGCTTTTTGTATATGTATAAATAACCTTCGGATTCTGCTTAATCCTGTTTGTAAATGACATTTCATGACTACTTTTAGCCCTTCTAATTACTTGTTTAAATCCTTTCCCACTTTCCTTATATCCTTCAAGGACTTTGTCCGTTCCCATCCTCCTAGATCTTATGTACAGATACAGCTTGGGTTACATACCAATGAACCTTCCTCTACATTGCCCCTTCAACACACAAGGCGATGGCATAGCATAAACCTCCTCTGTACCGTCACTTTAAGCATTCCCAGAGCAGCTCTGATGTCTAATGGCTACCTTTTGTATTGTTAGTCAATGGATTGAACCTTGGTGGTCAAAGTGATGTTAATGATCACCTAGTATAACACATTCTGCTCCATTTACTGAAGCTGAAGACTTTTGAATTAGTAAGTGAAAGTTTTATTGCCTTTGTTTATTCTGGACAGGTTCAACAGCTGTTAGAAATTGTTACATCCTCTTTACACTACCTCAATACTCCTGGAACATGTACAATGTGCTTTTGGATTGAAACTATCTTTACAACTGATTTAAAGAGCATCACCTTTTACCCATTGGGATTTCATGTTTGACTCCTACCTTGTGTTGCATTGTTGCAAGTTGTTTCTTTCAGCTTGACTTCAATGTCTTTAATTGTCTCAGAGAGATATTCTGGAGTAAGCTCTGCTGGATTGGTCATGTTGATGATAATGTCATGATCAACAATGATGCTGCCATTTCTATGAAGCGAAAAGGAAAGCCCATTAAACGCAATGAAATTTTGTCCAACTTATATACAATGAAAGCTGTAGCTATAACTATTTGAGCTGTGTAGAACAGTCTTTACTTTGTCTCAAATGTGTACTGTACATTCTTCACAAATATCTGGCAGTGCAATATGTAAAAGAATTTTCAATGGCATTGCTTTTGAAGTTGAAGAAGAGGAATGTTGTTTTGGATGAGGCTCTGTCAGTGATAACATGCCACCCTCAAAAGGAGCTGTAACCTCAGGTTAACAACTCCTTCAGCTCTCTTGCAGTACTGCATGCAAACATACAAACATAGGAATTAGAAGCAACCATAGGCTATTTGGCCTATTAGCCCTCTTTGCCATTCAATACGATCATAATTAAACAATTAATGGGATGAACACCACATTCTAGCTTCAATAAAAATTGATTCCCTTGCTAGTCAAGAATCTATTTACTATACCTCCGCTGTGTTCTGGGGGAGAGAATTCAAAAGACTTATGACCTCCTAATTGAAACTTCCTGAGAAAAATAAGTCCTCCTCATTCCTATCTTAAATGGGAGATTCCTTGTTTTTAAGTAATTCCAGTCTTATCTACAAAGGTAAACGTTCTTTCAGCATCCACCCTGTTAAGATGCCCAAGAGGTTCACCCCCATTCTTCAAAATTCCAATGAATACAGGCCCTATCTGTCCAACCTTTTCTCATAAGATAATTTCCATCCCACTATTAGTTGAGTGTACCTTCTCATCTATATCCTTTCTTAAATAAGGAGACCAGAATTGTATTCAGTACTGCAGATTTGGCTTCACTAATGGTCGATACAACTGTAGCAAAACATGCCTTCTTTCATATTCCCCTTGCAATAAGTAACATTCCATTTGCTTTCCTAAACATTTGATGTACTCAGATACTGAGTTCTTGTGATGCATGTACCAGGACATCCAGATCCCTCTATTTCATAGTACATATTTTTGATGGTATCAGCAATAACATTAGCAAATTTGCTGATGATACAAAGCTGGGTGGCAGGGTGAAATGTGATGAGGATGTTAGGAGATTACAGGGTGACCTGGACAAGTTAGGTGAGTGGGCAGATGCATGGCAGATGCAGTTTAATGTGGATAAATGTATGGTTATCCACTTTGGTGGCAAGAACAGGAAGGCAGATTACTACCTCAATGGAGGAGAAAGTGAGGGCTGCAGATGCTGGAGATCAGAGCTGAAAATGTGTTGCTGGAAAAGCGCAGCAGGTCAGGCAGCATCCAAGGAACAGGAGAATCAACGTTTCGGGCATAAGCCCTTCTTCAGGAATGAGGAAAGTGTGTGCAGCAGGCTAAGATAAAAGGTAGGGAGGAGGGACTTGGGGGAGGGGCGTTGGAAATGCAATAGGTGGAGGGAGGTCAAGGTGAGGGTGATAGGCCGGAGTGGGGTGGGGGCGGAGAGGTCAGGAAGAAGATTGCCGGTTAGGAAGGCGGTGCTGAGTTCGAGGGATTTGACTGAGACAAGGTGGGGGGAGGGGAAATGAGGAAACTGGAGAAATCTGAGTTCATCCCTTGTGGTTGAGGGTTCCCAGGCAGAAGATGAGGCACTCTTCCTCCAACCGTCGTGTTGCCATGGTCTGGCGATGGAGGAGTCCAAGGACCTGCTTGTCCTTGGTGGAGTGGGAGGGGGAGTTAAAGTGTTGAGCCACGGGGTGGTTGGGTTGGTTGGTCCGGGTGTCCCAGAGGTGTTCTCTGAAATGTTCCGCAAGTAGGCGGCCTGTCTCCCCAATATAAGGAGGCCACATCGGGTGCAGCGGATCCCTGTGTTATACCAATGGACACCACCTCCAGTCACACAAACAGCCTTTTATCACCACCCTCTGTCATGAAGCCAGTTTTAGATCCATCTTGCCAAGTTACTCTGGATCCAATGTGCTTTTACCTTCTTTATCAGTTTCCAATGTGGAATCTTATCAAAAGCTTTGCCGAAATCCATATAAACTATCTCAATTGCACTACACTCATGTACACATATGATCACCCCCTCAAAATATTCAACCAAATTTGTTCGGCATGATCTTCTGACAAAACCGTACTCACTATCCCTGATGAAAGCTTGATGCTCCAAGTGGAAATAATAATAAATACATAATTATTATTTCAGAATTTTCTTCAGTAGTTTCCCTGCCACTGATATAATGCTCACTGGACTGTTATTCCTTCATTTAGCTCTACAACTTTCTTGAAAATTGGAGTCACATTAGCTGTCCTTCAGTCCTCTGATACCTTCCCTGTGACCAGAGAGGTCTTAAAAATATGCGTCAGATTCCCCCGTAATTTCCTCCCTCATCCCCCACAGCAGCCTAGGATGCCACTCATTTGGACCTAGGGATTTGTCCACTTTTAGGTGTGCCAAAGCCTCCAGCACCTCCTCACTCCCAATGTCAATTAACTCAAGAACCTCATAGATCCTTCCCTCAAATACTGTATATACATCCTCCATCTCCCATGAGGATCTGAAACTTGAATACAAGCCGAGGTAACTAGTTGTTGTCAGGAACAACCGCTTAATAGATGCTCTTAATAACTTAGGTGGCAACAAAATGGCTTCTCGATACAAATATCATGACAAAATGGCTTCTAGGCTGCAAATTGACAGTTCTGCTAAAGCTGCATAAAATGGCTTTTATTTTACTAACTGCTAATTCTGCTATAACTGCATAAGTGACTAACCACAGTCTGTTTCAATAGAGATTAGCAGATAATACTCCCTTTACGCACAGAAATAACTAGACTAGATAAGACATTACTGGCCACCTTCAGATGTAGGTGCAATGGCTAGGTTTGTGAGATAAGGGTAGCCTGAGTATTGGAAAATAAAGTTGGTTCCCAGGAAATATCATTGGACTGAGTAACTGTCAAATAAAGCAGTATCATGTATTGATTGATAATTGTTTGAATATACTGTGTGCTCATGGCTTGTATCCAAATGTCTTTGTGTTAAGCCATGTGTGCAGCTCCTCTGAGGAACACGGAAGTGCACAACCTCTGTGTTTCTGGACGCTCTATGCCCAGCCATATGAAGAAATAAAGAATGAAGTCTTAAAGACTCAGACTGATTGTGAGTGCTTATTGGCTGATCACAGAACAGAGAAAAAGAGAGACACCCCCCGCCCCCCCATCAGGGTCCAGATCTTCATCGCGTGCCATGAGTCAGACTTGGTACGGATGGATTGTGGGCACCGGTGTAAGACCCTTGAGTCCTCCACTATAGAGTGTAGAGGAATCAGCTGACCAGACATGAGTATATTCTCCATTTGGTTTTCCTCTCATTCAAGTCACGGTTGACTCGACCCCTCACTGCTTATCATCTCAGTCCAGCCTGAGAAGGATCGGTCTTGGTAAGAATTCGTTCAGAAAAAATTAAAAAGGAGTCGGGGACTCACATAAAGATCGGGGACCTACAGATTGGGGATCCGGAATAAAGTCAGGGACTCTAAAGATTAAAAAGGAGTTGGGGACTCCACTTAAAAGGCCGGGCACCTATGGATCAGGGATCCAGAATAGAGGCATGGACTCTAAACATTATAAACGAGTTGGGGACTCCACTTACAGGTCGGGGACCTGCGGATCGGGGATGCGGAATAGAGTCAGGGACTCTAAAGATCATAAAGGAGTCTGGAACTCCAGGGAGTCAGGGACTCCACATAAAGGTCCGGGACCTGCGGATCGGGGATCCGGAATAGAGTCGGGGACTCTAACATTAAATAAACAAGTTAGGGACCTGAGTAAGGAAGTACAAATTAGTCAGGGGCTCAAATTCGGTCAAATTGGAGTTGTCTAAATTGATTTCCAAATTATTCTGTGAAAGACAAAACAAAGATGTTTCGCGATATATGTCAGTTTTAGAATGTTTTGCAGAAATCATTAGTCTTGTTCGTTGTTGGGTTGTTGATTAGTGAAAGTTTCAAGTCGAGATTATCTTCTCTGTTTGACTTGGCTTGTCTTGCTTTGCTGCTTTGTCTTGTTGTCTGCTATGGTTTTGTTCTGGTTGTTTTGGTGTTTGTTCTTTGTTTATGAAATATAGAGGGTGGTTGCTACTTTTGTCGCGTTTAAAAAGAAAAGCCGGCCAGTGATACATTTCTCACACATTTTGTTAAGCAGCTATGTGCCACAGCCAGATTTAAGCTAAACTCCCTAATTTTGACAGTTCTGGAATGTGAGTGCCTCATTACCCTTAAAATGTTCATAAGTGTGTATGTGAGAGAGAGAGAGACAGAGGCCAAGACTCAGTGCTGATTCACTGCAGCTTGCAGAAAGTTTAACCCTTTGAGATTTGGTTTGAATGTACTTTTGCTTGTTGGTGATTGAATGTTTGTCTTTTGTTCCCTGGAGCTCGAGATCCGGGACTGTTTTGAATTTGATTTACATATTGGGAATTTAGCATGATTTCAAGGTTAAGGATCCATCAGTGATTATGAAATGAAATATTAGCCCCTGTTCTTTTTACAGGCCATGACTGCCCTACTGTCAATTTCTAACTAATCACTTTTATGCTACATCAACGCCAATCTTATTTAATTTCTAACCAGTTTAATATGGCGGAAGACAACATTATAATATTTTTTAGAAAGTCTTCTCCTTCGATTCTGCATCATTTGACATCAGTATAAACTTGCTGTCAAATTCCCCATAATCTCATGCTACTACCAAAGATCATTTCCACCCCTCTCACCCCTACGTGTTGTACTAATGAAAGAATTGACTAAAGGAAGTAAAGCAGTAGTACTAAATCTGGGCCTCGGGTGCAGAATCATTCTGTTCCAGGATGAGAGTAGGTCAATGCTCAACTTTAGTTATAATCTAAACCTAACATTGAGGAAAATCACTTCAGACTTCAACATTTGCATGAACCTTATTTAATTTAGTTAAATTTTGTAAAACTGAAAGTATAAAGATAGATCCAAAATATCCCATAACAACAGCATTGTTTTCAGAAAATGATACTAGAGATTTAATTTTTGTTTCAAACTCGTTTGTTTCCACTTAATTTTAAGGCTGTTGTGTCTCATTGGTGATTATGGTGTGCCAGTCGTAGCTTTATTTTATCTCAATTTTCCTCCCTCAATGACAAATGAATTTTCAGTTCAACATTATGTTGTAGTAAATCGTGTAACAAAATTAACATCTTATTGTTAATATCTGTGTCTTTGGATTCGGCGATTACTTGTGCATTAGAAGTTTTTTCTTACCATGTGAGTAGACAAGACCTTTGAGGCAGCTGCAGTTATTTCACGGCCGATAGCATTGTAAATGAGCAATGACTGGCCAGGACTGCTTAAGGAATCTAATCTGGGATCTACATTAAGGGACTAGAACAAGGTAATTATAATGGATTTCAGAGTTGAAAACTGTATACATTTTACATTTTAAATATTGAATACTGAATAAATGAATTTCCAATTTATACTGATAACTTGTAAAATGTCTTAGCCACTTGTTCAGTTTCCACCTCTGAATTACAGATAATGATTATTTTATTTATTATTTTTTGATAATCAATTGTTTTGGCCCTGAATCACAAAATCAGAATTAATTGGCAGGATCGCTTGGCTTTATTCCTTTACACATTGTCAGTGACCTGTCTCATTGCCTCACAGTTAATTTGAAGTATGGTTGCATTAATTCGTTGCTAACTAAAGAAAGGAAAGATACCTTACTGGCCAGATGACGGTATTCTGCATGTGATTGGGGGATAGAGGTATGTATAGCAGATGGAACTCCCAAAAGCTGGGAGGTGTTCAGAGCTGACTGTGAATGGGGAGATGAAAGAATAAAAGGGACATGAGAAACAGTGTCAGGCCACTAAGGCTAAGGAAAATACAAACAGGGTTAAAGGGTTAAAGCAACAATGCTGTAAAATAAAGAACATAGATTCTACTCGGAATCCCAAGCCTATGTCTGGCATACTGACCCTCTTTGAGGATGGGGATTTTATTCTTGGATATCTGCTAAGCCCCTGACATCTCCTGATTGTCCCCAGCACACACACACACACACACACACACACACACACACACACACACACACACACACACACACACACACACACACACACACACACACACACACACACACACACACACACACCCTCCCCTTTCCTTCTTTTGAAAATGAAGCATCCAGTCTTCGAAGCCGATATCATGGGGATGGGTGGCCTGCGCCAGCCTAAACCAGGGCCCATCCTGGGAACCAGAGTAATGTTGATGAAGCATGCCCCTGACCGCAAGAACAAACCAGCCCAGTTTGCTCAATACGTCCAAAGGACGATACAGATGTAAATGCAGTAAAATTCTGGGAGTAGCCTGAATGTGAATGGCTTGCGTTATAAAACTGAAATATGTAGCCATCTAGATTAGATGAGATTAAATTACTTACAGTGTGGAAACAGGCCCTTCAGCCCAACAAGTCCACACTGACCTGCCGAAGCGCAACCCACCCAGACCCATTTCCCTACATTTACCCCTTCACCTAACACTACAGGCAATTTAGCATGGCCAATTCACCTAACCTGCATCTGTCTGATGGAAGTGGTGTACAATTGAAAAAATAATCAAGAAGCTGAGTCATGTTTGTTTAACCCTGTGCTTTTGCAATGTTTTCCTCCTGGTGTCATTGACATGATCCAGACAAACCATATGAACTAGTCCAGGAATTTCCAGTCGCAAATGAGGTGAGCAGTGGTTTTCTATTGGGACGGCCAGTATCAGACTGAACCATGATACAAGTTACAGGTAAAACCGATTGTATCCAGCACCCTCGCGATCCCTAATATCATGTGTCAGCCCCAACGGGGTTGATTGGGACCAGGATACCCAGTGCTGGTGGAAACTACCTCAGATGCCCACCCAGCGACCTCTGCTGAGCAACCCTTTCCCGAGGGAACCCTGGAAATGGGGTCAGGCAGGCTTCAGAATTACACCTTTGTGACTGGAAACAAGACAGCAAAACCTTTCAGGGACAAATGGCTGGCCCTTGCTTTAACTGTGGAAATATGGCCACTTGAGAGTGATGTGTCTTTAATGTTACCTTGGAGCTAATGTAGGGAATCGACATGCTTACAAAAGGAATATCTGCTAATATACACTGACTCTTAGTTGTGCTTTTGATGTGACCCACCATTTTGGTGCCTTGTGGGAACATAGAGGATTTTTACCCTCCACGAGGTGGCATTACAGTAATGTTGTTTTGTCCAACCTGTCAGTTATCAAGATGTTCGGCTCACACTGACACCACTGATAGTGTCCAAAGTAATGAGCAGATGGATGCTGCTGCCAAGCAGGCAGCCTTACACCCCAAAACGTCTGGTCCCATTGTGCCTCCAGCAAAACCTGAATAGAGACAATATGGGGACAGGTGTGCCAGACCTGGGTAAGGTACAGAAATCACAGGGAAAGCCCCCTGCTGAAGAGCACAAACTATGGCCTCAAATAGGGTACTCCCTCGATACTCAAACCAAAATGTGGGTGACTCCTGCTGGACATGTTTGTGTTTCTTCTTTGCTGCTGCCTATTTTGGTTGATTATGTACATTATTGTACACACTTGGGCAAGGAAGGAATGGTTAATACTTTTACAAACTTGGTGGCATGCAGATTTTCAGAAAGCAGCTAGAAAAAGAGCTGCGGTGTGTTTAATTTTTAAGCAAACAAGACACATGCTGTAAAAGGTTGTTAACCACTTCCTTGCCTAGTGGGCCTTTTTTACTTGTCTACAGCTTGCTTTTAAAGAATTACCTCACATACATTGTTATGAATATTGGCTAATAATAGTAAATGTTTTTAGTAGATGAATCAAAATCACCCCAATGACTGATACTGCTGCCACTATAGTGGTGGACAGGTGAGAAGTATTTGCATCAGTAACCAGAATTAAATTGGAGCCTAGGTGGAAAGACCGGTTCCTAGTCCGGCTGGTCATCCACGCAGCAGTCAAGACCAAGGGAAAGCTGCATAGACGCATGGGATGCAGTGCAAGAGAACACCGCCCCAAGGAGAAAATCTATTGATTAATGCTTTGTTACCTGCAAAACCCACGACCACAGATGTCCCCAATTGACTGTTTTTGCAATTATTATATTGTTTTTAATTGTCCTCGGTATAACCTGGTGGCCTCTACTAAGAAAGAACTGCATTTTAATACTTTCCTTTCAGCTGCTCCCCTCCCTCGACAATGGTCCGGCTGTTGGACCTGGCTCATTCATTCTCATCAAGAATTGGACACACTGCAGCCTCCAACCTCGACGACAGGGGCTCTGCCAGGTTCTCCTCACCACCCCTACTGCTCTTAAGGTTGCTGGGCATCTCCATCATTGCAAGATCATCGGACGAGCCCCTTGCAAGGGGAGAGATGATGAAGATCAAACTTAACCTGTTGTGTGGACTCATCATCATCGGCATTAATGCTCAAGAATGGACTATTTATCAGTGTGATCCTAAGCAACCAGAGACTGTATACCATTTGTGCCGAAAAGATGTCCTTGTGTGCCAAGAGACTGATTCCTTCGATGCATGAAACATTACCAAGAATAACCGTCGCAATGGTCAACTGCATCAAGAAGATCGGACAGTTCATTTACAGGACAAGTCTCAATGGTCTTTACCCTGTCAAGGTGTTTTATACCAGTTTGATTTCAGTTGTGCTATGGGCAGCCCTGGTAAGCTTTGACCCGATCCAAATAGGTCTCAATCTGCACCCCACAAAAGAGAAAAGTGGAAATGTCGTCTTTCACTAACAATTTCTTTTTTTGAAGTCATAATAAAATATTCAGCCAGGATGTTACGCCCTCTCAGCAGCAAAGGACTCTTTGACCCTTTCCCCCTTCCGAATCCTAATGACGGAGTATGGAATACTTCTAAGGCGTTTACCAGACATAATGTTTCCTTTGAGGAGAAAGTGAGGACTGCAGATGCTGGAGATCAGAGCTGAAAATGTGTTGCTGGAAAAGCGCAGCAGGTCAGGCAGCATCCAAGGAACAGGAGAATCAACGTTTCGGGCATAAGCCCTTCTTTAGGAATCTTCAGGAAGCGCACAGATTCCTGAAAAAGGGCTTATGCCCGAAATGTCGATTCTCCTGTTCCTTGGATGCTGCCTGACCTGCTGCGCTTTTCCAGCAACACATTTTCAGCCATAATGTTTCCTTTGATTATTATTTATCCCCACCTGCTGTCTGTTTGTGGACATCCTCTCATAAGTCCAGAGTAGCATATCCAAATTGTTACAACGGTACGGGATGGGAGTGCACTTACGTGAATGTGACTAAGACTATTCCATGTGCCTTGGTCAAAAGTAACAACCACTACTGCTCCCCTGTGGGGCCTCTCATCTCATGCATATGCCTACAGGAAGAGTGTGTCTCTGTTAGTGCAGATATTCAGGCTGTATGTGATATGGGTAACAGCACCGCCCACCTTCACTATGAGATCTCTAATGGCACTTCCACCTTCCCAGTTGTGGGATGGAAGGAACCAGTCTGGGACGATAACCTTACCTCTTACAAGAAGACCCATCTCTTTTTATTGAACATCTTTCACCCTAAGCGCCCAGGGCAACCATACTTTGTAGCCATGGACTACCTGTTCGTTTGGGGTAGTCACAAAGATAGGCCTGCTTCTTATTGGGAAGCCCCATCCATTATCTGTACTAAATCTGGTTATTGATTTTTCAGCCAAGGCAAAGTGACTAACTTCCTTGTTCTTAATGAAATAGGTACTCCCCGTGCTGTAGCTGAGGGATACTTCTATAGAACCATCTATAGAATCCATCTACCATGCCCGCTGTCAAGGAAAGGCCGCAAGCATTCTCAAAAATCCATCCCACCCTGGCAATGTTTTTCTACCATCAGGAAGAAGGTACAGAAGCCTGAACACATGCACCAGCCAGTTTCGGAACAGTTTCTACCCTACTGTTAGAATACTGAATGGACTCTCAAACTTTTAACATTTGCCTGTACCTGTGTTTTTGTTTTTGCTGCTGTTTATCTTTTATTTACTTAGCTATGCTATTTAACTCTGTGATCTGCCTGTATTGCTCATAAGGCAAAGTTTTTCACTGTGCCTCGGTACACGTGACAATAAATCCAATTCAATCCAATTCAGTTCAATTCAATTCATTTTTCCCGATTACTGTTCCCTGGTCCAACTACCTGGGAATGGGGTTGGGGTTTCCCTACCAAACGTTCAGTTTCACCTGAATTCTGCACATATTGGAGGGATGCTAAGGCTTTGGGCAACAGTAAAGCCCAGTCTGTGGGCTACACATTTCTTAGTGCTTTTTCCTTAGGAGGATCTGCAGGAATTATTAGCCACCCAAATTGAAATTATATTATTTGCGGTCTCACCCTCTTGGGCAACAAGACTGCCTCGGCCTTAGCAGGAGTTAAGGGTATGCTCTCAGAATTATGTCTATTTTCCGGTATGCTCTCGACTACCTACTCACCAAACAGGGTGGGGTTTGCGCCATAGTGAAGGGCAAATGTATGATGGGGGTTACCAGCCTCATCGAGAATATTAACAAGCATGTGGATAACATCCGCACCTTCGTCAGTTAAATGACAGAAGACTCTGGATGGGGAGATTGGGGTGTTGACTCATGGTACAACTGGTTGATAAATCTATGTATATTGGTATTATTTTAATTTGTCTCTTTGCTGGCATTGCTATAGTTAAATGTATTATTGTTAAGTTAATGAATTCTGTTGACAACATCAGTTCCCCCCAGAAAATGCTTCTTCTCTATCCAAGTGAAGGTGAGGAGGAGCAGTTGCCCACCCCTGCTTCCTCGGAGGAGGAGGAGGAGGAGGTATGGCAGGCTCTAGCATCCGTTCGATTGGACTAAACTAATCTATGCCCTCCCTCCTACGGTGTGATCATTGGAATGACCAAAAGGGGGAGATGAGGATCTGAACCTGAATACTGGCTGAGGTAACTAGTTGTTGTCAAGAACAACCACTTAATAGATGCTCTTAATAACTTAGGTGGCAACAAGATGGCCTCTCGATGCAAATATCATGACAAAATGGCTTCGAGGCTGCAAATTGACAATTCTGCTAAAGCTGCATAAAATGGCTTTTAAGTTACTAACTGCTAATTCTGCTATAACTGCATAAGTGACTAACCACAGTCTGTTTCAATAGAGATTAGCAGATAATACTCCCTTTACGCACAGAAATAACTAGACTAGATAAGACATTACTGGCCACCTTCAGATGTAGGTGCAATGGCTAGGTTTGTGAGATAAGGGTAGCCTGAGTATTGGAAAATAAAGTTGGTTCCCAGGAAATATCATTGGACTGAGTAACTGTCAAATAAAGCAGTATCATGTATTGATTGATGATTGATAATTGCCTGTATCATATCTGCCTCCACCACCACCCATGAGAGTACGTTCCAGACTCCCACCACTCTCTGTAAAAAAACTTGGCCCTCACATTTTAGATTAGATTAGATTCCCTACAGTGTGGAAACAGGCCCTTCAGCTCCACCAGTCCACACTGACCCTCCGAAGAGTTACCCATCCAGACTCATTTCCCTCTGACTAATTGATCTAACACTATGGGCAATTTAACGTGGCCAATTGACCTGATCTGCACATCTTTGGACTGTGGGAGGAAACCGGAACACCCAGAGGAAACCCACGCAGACACAGGGAGAATATGCAAACTCCACACAGTCACCCGAGGCTGGAATCAAACCTGGGACCCTGGTGTGTGAGGCAGCAGTGCTAACCACTGAGCCATTGTGCTGCCCCATCTCCTCTAAACTTTCCCTCTGTCACCTGAAATGCATGCTACTTAGCACAGTATTAGACATTTCAACTCTGGAAGAAATATTCTGAAAGTCAACCCTATCTATGCTTCTCTTAATTTTGTCAGCTTCAATCAAGTTAGCCCTCATCATCTGCCTTTCCAGAGTTTTTCTAGCCCCTCCTGATAGCTCATACTCTCTAATCGAGGCAGCATCCTGCTAAATCACTTCTCCACCCACTGCAAAGCCTCCATATCCTTCCTGTGATATGGTAACCAGATTGAACGCAATACTCTTAAGTGTGAACGAACCAAAATCTTATAAAGCTGCAACATGAAATCCTGACTCAATTCAGTTGTGCTTGATTCCCCAACCAATAAAGGCAAGCAGTCCATACACCTTCTTTGCCATCCTTTCTAGTTGTGTGGCCACTTTCAGGCAGCTATGGACTTGAACCCCAATATCTCTCTGTACATTATATGTTGACATGAAAAGCTCACCTGAATGCATTTTGAGAAATCTGTCCCTTTAAATCCTTAACACTATGACTATTCCAAATAAGTTGAGGCATTTGAAATCCCTAATAAAGTTGAGCTATTATACACCTCAGTGAATTATCAACATATTTACCTGTTGGGGACGTATAATTCACTCCACTCCTCATTGGACCGAAGGGTCTATTTCTGTGCTGTATATCTCTATGACCCAACTGTCATAACAGATATCTTAAGTAATAATATAACACCCGCTCCTCCTTTACTGTATCTAGCCAGAAGATCCTACGATACAGAATGTAAGCTGGCAGCCAAGAAGGGAAATGTAATGTTTCCTTCACGCTGCTAGAATTCAAGTCCAGGAGCAGGGCTGTGTTGCGACAGTTGTACAGAGCCTTGATGAAGTCGCATCAGGGGTATTGTATGCAGTTTTGGTTTCCTTATCTGAGGAAAGTTGTTCTAGCTATCGAGGGAGAACAACAACAGACTGATTTCTGGGATGGCAGGACTCATGTATGAAGAGAGACGAGATTGGTTCGCATTATAATTACACTGGTTCAGAAGAATAAGGGGACATCTCAGAAACATATGAAGTTCTAACTGGGCAAGATGAGGTGAGCACAAGAATAATGTTCCTGATGACCAGGAATTCAAGAACCAGAGGTTACAATCTAAGGATATGGGATAGATCATTTAGGACAGAGATGAAGAGAAATCTCTCCATCCAAAGAGTGAAGAACCTGTGAAATTCTCTGCCACAAAAAACAGTTGAGGCCAAAATATTGAATATTTTAAAGGAGTTAGATATAGCTTTTAGTGCTGACGGGATCAAAAGTACAGGGAGAAGTGGAAACAGGATACTGAATTGGTTGATCAGTCATGATCATCTTGAATGGCAGAGCAGGCTTTGAGATCTGACTGGCCTACTCTTGCTCCTAATTTCTATGTTTCTATCCGATAGCTACTGGTATAAAGACAGCTATAGGTGGGCTTGTGACCATGTGGCATACTTTGCAGCTAAAACCATGTGACTCAGCTTTTCAAGTTTAGGGGGGGTACCTTGATAAAAACATTTGGTGCCAGATGAAGGTATTGGACTTTGGACATACTGAGACCTAATTCTTACCCATGCTGGCTACATTTTGTATACAGTGAAACCTTGGTTATCCAAACACCAATTATCCGAATCTCTGATTATCCGAACAAGATCTCAATGCTTGGGTAAACTGTGTTATCCAAACATTTGATTATATGAACATTCGATTATCCGAACAAAATACTCCCCGCCCGTGTCGTTCGGATAATTGAGGTTGCCCTGTACTCCTCTTCTGTAAATTACAACCACACTATGCTTGGTAGATGAGACCCAGTCCTGAGTTCTTAAATCCAGAGGAACACTAGCCTTGATTTGGTTTTGATTAAATTGTGGCACAGTGGGCCTTGGCCGGCAGGTCAGCTCCCCGATGACACAAGATTCCATCTGAGGAAGTGAGGATTCAAAAGAATACCAGCCCTTTCCTTTCCTGAGACCAGTTATGATAATATACAATGGTAAGGAGTATTTTGAAGCAGGCAAAAGTGAGGACTGCAGATGCTGGAAACCAGAGTTTAGATCAGAGTGGTGCTGGAAAAGCACAGCAGGTCAGGCGGCATCCGAGGAGCAGGAAAATCGATATTTCAGGCAAAAGCCCTTCATCAGGAATGGAAGCAGGGAGCCTCCAGGGTGGAGAGATAAAGGTGGGGGGAGAGGTAGCAAAGAGTGAATAGGGTGGGGATGGAGGTGATAGGTCAGAGAGAAGGGTGGGGGAAGAAAGCAAAGAGAACAATAGGTAAATGAGGGAGGGGATGGAGGTGATAGGTCAGAGAGGAGGGTGGAGCGGATAGGTAGGAAGGGAGCTTGGCAGGTAGGACAGGTCATGAGGGCTGCTGAGCTGGAAGGTTGGAATTGGGGTAAGGTGGGGGGAGGGGAAATGGGGAAACTGGTGAAGTCCACATTGATGCCCTGGAGTTCCGAGGTGAACGATGAGGCATTGTTCCTCCAGGTGTTGGGTGGTGAGGGAGTGGCAGTGAAGGAGGCCCAGGACCTGCATGTCCTCGGCGGAGTGGGAGGGGGAGTTGAAATGTTGGGCCACGGTTGGTGGGGTTGATTGGTGTGGGTGTCCCAGAGATGTTCTCTGAAGCGCTCTGCGAGGAGGCGTCCAGTCTCCCCAATGTAGAGGAGACTGCATCGGGAGCAACGGATACAATAAATGACATTGGTGGATGTGCAGGTAAAACGTTGATGGATGTGGAAGGCTCCTTTGGGGCCTTGGATGGAGGTGAAGGAGGAGGTGTGGGCATAGGTTTTGCAATTCCTGCGGTGGCAGGGGACGGTGCCAGGACTGGAGGGTGGGTTGTTGGGGGGCGTGGACCTGACCAGGTAGTCACGGAGGGAATGGTCTTTGCGGAAAGTGGAAAAGGGATGGGGAGGGAAATATATCCCTGGTGGTGGGGTCCGTTTGGAGGTGGCGGAAATGTCAGCGGATGATGCGGTTAATGTGAAGGTTGGTAGGGTGGAA